>NC_069129.1:46766348-47117348 GCF_026914265.1 Mya arenaria
TTTTCCTAGCCAAGAATGACAGATCCCAGCGCTAAGTATATTGAGCGGAAATATAACGTGCACCTGCTAGTTTGTTTCAAAATGGCGATGCTTTATTGACAGAAGTCGATCTAAATTAAACTAATTATTTTTCTTTCATTAAACACTTCAGTGTTATAAGTAAAAGGTATTGGCTAAAATAATTAAAGTGTATCTTTTGTGTTTTTATTCAACAGTGAAGTGTTTAGTATTGTGGAGTACAATTGACTGGTGCATTACCATAAACAATAAAACAATTATAAAACAGGAAACAGTAAATGTTGATAAAAAACACTAGTTAATATATATTGCTAGTCCAAATAATTGTACGTTGACGGATATTTTTACGATTTTTGATATGGCAAATCCTTTACGTACAAATTGTTTTGTACCAAAAGTGGGTATTTGTTCCGATCGGGATTCAGGGATAAAGCATATTGCGTCCAAAAATATCCTAAAAACAAGAAATATTACTACATGATGTTATTTTATATTAGTTCCGTATACAAAGAATGAATATCCAACGAATAATTATGAGTTTGATGGGGTTTTCTTCATTTCATTCTGTCAAAAAAAAACGCAAGGCTGCAGTTCACAGTTTTACAACTATCGGAGCTCTTCGGTCATGGCCGAGTTGTTACGTTACGATTGTATTTATGAGGTCTATCGCGAAGCTTGTCGGAGGTGGCAGAGTTATTATAATTGGGTAGAGTTGTTCGCTTGGCATACTTGTTGTCTGTGTCAGTCACGTTTCGTTTTATTGGAAAGGCAGTGTTCGACACTAACGGGGTCCCGGGATCCCGAGGACACCAATTTTTCGGGAGGGACACCTAAACTTCGAATGCGGTATTCCGTCGGAACACTTAAATTTCTGACCGATAAATGCTAAATATCAATAAATAAGTAGCATTTCATTAATTTATTACCTATATTCGGGTCCCCCTAAATTCCTTGACAGTGCATGACAAATTGATATTATCAGGGCTTCTAAAACTTTGGAACCTCAATCGTTCCGGACCCGGCGACAATCGGTCTTGACCCAGCGACAACCCCCCCCCCCCCCCAAAAAAGAAAGACCTGTTCAAAAGAAATCCGATTACTTAGAAATGTCACACATTTTCGCGACGTCTTTTCTGTCAATATTTTTTCGCGATGTCGCAACTCCTCAAGAGGGTTCTAAAGCCGCTTAGCCGATTCAGATAGTCATTGATACAAGCTTAATTCAAATGAGATTCTCATAGAGTTCTGCGGCGTTTCTAATAAGAACGACTGCGATCGTAAATAACTGTGACTGTCGAAAAGCAGTCAGACGACAAAAAGTGAAACAGTATTATGATTTTTTTGCTTAATGCATCTACAGTGGGTCAACATTCAACTGATACTCTTGAATAATAATATATATCTAGATTTATAATCGGGGCTTCAAGCTATAAGTGTTATATCGACAACGACTTTTTCATTACTGCGAATTAATATGACGTAAGCGGCGCACTCAGCTTCCAGACTATGTAGTTAATCAAGCGTGTCGCTGTTGATATCCTATATATGACTAGGTTCGGATTAACAATGACATATGCACATTTAAATTTAACAGTTTGGTAATCAACAAACGGATATATCATGTAATGATTGACGACGACATTGCATATTCATATTGCCATGAGAAAATATGGACCGATTTTAACACTAAATCAGGATAGCTGCAAGCACACAATTAACACATAGTTTGTTTGTGTCTTCTGCGACCTACCAATACACGTGATTGGACCGATTGCAAGCGTCTGCTAATTAACAGATAGGCTATAGAGTGATCAATGTAGCGGAAAAAGCAGCTGGTCGCATTAGTCACATGGTAACTAAGACACTTTTATGACCTATTGGGGGTAGTTTTGAATGTGTGAATGACCCATGAATATTTGTGTATTACAATTTCTGCAACTTTTACTGGCCTAGTCGTTTTGGACCGAAATTATAAAACAAGAGGCACATCAGTGCCTGTGCTCCACTGGCCAAAAGGTTCAAGCAAAGACCACCTAACGAACATTTTCGTCAAGTTTCATAGAAATACAATCATCAATTTTTGAGGAGAAGTTATTTAAAAAAAAAAATTACTTTAATAGCTCTGGCTGCCATGTTGTGCAGTGGACCGAAATGATTTGGGCAATTTGAGTAAAGGAGCACCAAACAAACATTTCTGTCAAGTTTTATCGAAAAAAGGTCATCGGTTTCGACGACAAGTCGTATAAACTTTTTTTTATTTTTTAGCTCTGGCAGCCATGGTGTGCAGTGGACTGGAACCATTTAACAAATTTTGGTTAATGACCACCCAAGGAACATTTCTGTCAAGTTTCATCAAAATCTGATCATCGGTTAACATTTAATCTGAATAGATTATGAAGCAAATATCTAACTTGAACAAGAACTGATGAGATAGAATCGACTTGGTGTTTCACTTACACTTTTCGGCCATTTAAGTTACTAAAAATAGCTGTTTCATAAACTTTCAGAATGTCACTTAAACGAAAATTAATGTTCAGTCTATATATACTTTCCTATGTATAAATGTAAGGTTTTTAAATTGATCTTTTTGTGAGAACTTTATGCTTATATGTTTACTCATAAATTATTATTGTTTAAAAATTATTTAAAGATGCTATACGTGAAAAATTAAGACATTATTTTTTTTCTATTAAAGGGAGGTAATTCAGTAGTAAAATGTAATCAAAGCTATTAAAGCATGGCATTTCTTTTCTAACCATGTTGATATTATTACAGTCTATTCAAGCAAGATGCCTTTTGTTTTTACATAGTACCCATAGGTTCTGAAAAACAAGGAGCACTATTCCCAACAGAAGGATGTCACTCCCTATCACTGCATGAGCATCATAATAAAGAAATGTTTACTCAAACTGCAAGCTGCTCAATTGAAATAGGTATTTACCTCAAGCATACAGTTTTATAATGTGGCAAAATAGTCGGACTACTAGATTGTCATTCGGACTAGTAAAATATGCCATTATGCTAGTCCAACTGGCTAGTAGGTTAAAATGTTTTTCGTGAAGACTGCGGACGAGAAGTCCTTAAAGGTTTTTCTATTTTTTACTCTCGCAGCCATGTTGTGCAGCGGACCGGAACTATTTGGGCAATTTTGGTTAAAGGGCATCCCGATGAACATTTATGTAAAGTTTCATCAAAATCTGATCGGTTTCTGAAAAGATGTAGTTTAACGTTTTTTTCTATTCTTAGCTCTGGTGCCCATGTTGTGCAGCAGACCAGAACTGTTTGGGCTATTTTGGTTAAGGACTACCCAAGTAACATTTCTGTCAAGTTTCATTGCAATACGATCATCGGTTTCTGAGGAGAAGTCGTTTAAAGGTTTTTCTATTTTTACCTCTGGGGGCCATCTTGTGCAGTGGACCGAAACCATTGAAGCAAATTTGATAAAGGACCATCCAAGGAACATTTCTGTTAAGTTTCATCAAAATCTGATCATCGGTTTCTGAGAAGATGTTCTTTAAAGGTTTTTCTATTTTTTTGCCCTGGCAGCCATGTTGTGCAGCGGACCGGAACCATTTGAGCAATTTTGGTTAAGGACCACCCAAGGAACAATTCTGTCAAGTTTCATCAAAATCTGCCTATCCGTTTCAGAGGAGATGTTGTTTAAAGATTTTGCTATTTTTAGCTGTGGCGGCCATATTGTGCAATGGACCAGAACCATTTGAGCAATTTTAATAAAGGACCACCCAAGGAACATTACTGTCAAGTTTCATCAAAATCTGCCGAACCGTTTCAGAGGAGATGTCGTTTAAAGATTTTGCTATTTTTAGCTCTGGCGGCCATATTGTGCAATGGACCGGAACCATTTGAGCAATTTTGGTAAAGGACCACCAAAGGAACATTCCTGTGAAGTTTTGTCAAAATCCGCTTATCAGTTTCAGAGGAGATGTCGTTTAAAGTAAAAGTTTACGCACGCACGCACGCACGCACGCACTCACGACGGACAATCTGTGACGACATAAGCTCCATGGCCTTCGGCCAGTGGAGCTAAAAATGAAAAAATTTCAGACCGATTTTTTTTTACACTTTTTGAAACTGAAATCCGTCTGGCTTGGTCAAAATCGGTCCAGACCGGCAAATTGCCGGTTTTTAGAAGCCCTGGATATTATATTATTGTTATAGCACACACCAAAGCAAAAGTATAGCTGACTTTTTTACTATATGTAGTTACGTCATGAATCTATAAATAAACAGGTCATGTCACAGGGCACATGCGGGTTAATAGCGCTTCCGTTTTGTTGTTTACATTATTAGCAATGTCAGAGGTGACATAATTGTTATGCGTATGTGTCAGAACCGCCCAAAAAAGATGCCAACACTGCTGACTTTGATGTCTTAATGATGCGACCTTTGAGTAGTTACAGTAACATTTACGGCACAAAAGACCGACATACTACATTCAGCATTCTTTGTTAATTGGCATTCAACTTATCAGTTTTATTTGTTAATTTTAAAGACATTTATTTTAATGCTTTGATCAAAACAAAATATTAATAAAATTTTATGACTTTTTGGCACGAAAATTAACATACACAATTTTTGGTTGTCTGCTCTTCCAGTATGCACGACATCTGTTGGGCAGTCTGATTGATTTATCAGCAGCTCTACTAAATATTGACTTGAGTTTTCACAAGCCAGATGTAATATTCCTACTGTTTCTCAATGAAAGGCACCGACATATGACAAGACCCTAGACCATGATGTATTTTATGCGTATTTCCCGAAAATCTAAAAATAGTAACAACATCAAGTTTTTGTTTACATTGTATTCATCTTTGTTTTTGACTGGGACATTCTACCGCTTTTGAACTTAATCCACCGACTTAGAGACCCAAATACACCTCACTGCCATTGCCAGAGGTTCACATGTCTGACATTCAGTGCTACTAACGTGTCATTACATGCTGTTAAAAACATGTATAATAGGGTGTATACTTGAATTACAAATTGAAAAGTAAAAGACACTGTATGTTGAATTAAATATTAAAACAGGCTCAACAATGATAAAAAAAATAAAAAGTGGAAGGGACTTCTAATTTCAGGAAGGGACACCTGATTTCAAATGTTGGTGTCCCTTCGGGATCCCTTGGAAAAATGGTTAGTGTCGACCCCTGAAAGGTAGATCTTTTGTTTAATGCTTGTTTTATGCAAAATAGCTTTGTACTTACATGGAAAAATATGAAAATAAACCTTTATTATCCCTTTCAAACATAAAATACTTAGATTAATACAATTTCAATATTTTTCAAACCCACCCAGTTTTTGCACAAACTCGTTTAGACGTTAGGGATTGGAAATAACACGTCTTTTATTTAAGACTAAATAGGTTGCATAAAAGAAAATGGCCCCAAAAAATCAAATGTTGGTTTATTAACAAAGATTGCTGTGGAGCGAACATCAAACGCGCTAATGTTGTTTTTTAATAATTTCATTTTTGGATAGATTTAACTGTTATAAACAAATCGCGAAAACATATTGCAAACGTGCATAACATCAATATTGCGAATAGAATATAATATATAAATTCAAGCATTAATTCAAATATTGTGATATCATACTTGGCATAATAAACATCTCCATCTAACGTCATCCTTTCCTCCCAGCCAGCTGGAATTTCATCTTCGCTGTCAGTATCCAAACTACCGTCTGCCATTTTGTGTTGTAGCCGCGGCTACATTACACCAATAGTTAACTGGTGGGGTGGTACTTACACGTAAATAGCCGAGTGGGGATTTGTATGAACAATTTTGATTATCATTTTTTAATTCTATATTATTATGACAAATCCGTGCATGTTCTTAAAAAATGAATTGTAATGGAATGGGTATCCGAAAACTTGGTGATAAGTTGACAAAAATACGGAAACAAGACTACAGTATGCCCACCGTATATCGGAGAGCAGACAATACACATAATGTCTTCCCAAACTTGAAAGGTTGCTTTGGCAGGTCTTTTTTGTAATGCTTGGCCAGTTTGAAAAAAAAAACTTGGAAAGACTTCAAGTAGATTCGCTCAAATTCATATCAATAACTTATAATTTCAAGAATGACGTAGTGGGAATTCTTTAAATGATGTTTTCTGTGTCATATATGATTACTATATTTCAAAATCCCACCTGTCAGGATTCATCCACGTGAAATCTCTTTGTTTTTTTCCATGCTTTGGCCGACACAATTACTTTAAAGAAAAGTCGAAAAGAATGGTTATTATGATGGATACCGAATTTAATTGAAAGGAAAGGTTCAGAAAATACGGTCTTTCTATCTTATGAGACCACAGTAGATCAGAGTAAATCTTTTAGCACTCGCCAATCATTTTTGGGGGCGTTTTCAACTATTAAATGCACGGTTACAATTTTGTTATCAGTTATTTATAGTATCCATAAATGCATTATTTATTAAGAAATTAAAGGTTTATCAGTCAAAAATTATGATGGTTATACATGTGTATGTATTGATTTTGAATAAGAGTGCCACTACAAGGTCAATGTCGGGCTTCTTAAAATGAGGTAACTTTCCTTGCTAGATAGTGGTTGCACGCAAAAAACTCTCCTGTAGGGTAACCAATTCACATTTGGACCTTACTCAATACCTTTATTGGGTATTCCCAAAAACTGAAATATCAGGTCATCAAAGAATTAAACAAAGAAAAAATAATTTTAATGTTTATTAAGTTCAAACAAAATCAATAAAGTTTGAAACAATAGTGTAAAAATATTCCAATTAGGTTTCAAGTTGTTAAGTCGGGTGTCATTTGCTGAATGATTTATATCATGTACATGTAACTTTCAATCATTTTCTAAAATGACTTGTTTAGCTAAAAATAACAACACATATACAATACCAGACGAGAAGTTTATTAAGAGGTGAAATGCAGCCAACAAAGAAACACATGCTAAGATATGTGAAACAGGAACACTATAGCACTGTAGAAAACACTAGCTACAAATTTCTGAGCTGTGCACATGTCAAGAAAGGTAAAACAAGCACACTAAAGCACCGAAGCAAACTCTAGTTACAAACGTTCTGAGCTGTTCACATGTAATGATAGGTAAAACAAGCACACTGTACATAGCACTGAAGCAAGCACTGGCTGCAAAAGTCCTGAGTTGACCGGCCAGGCAAAGCCAGAGACGGTTGTGTCGGCTCACAAAGTATGAATACTTATGTGAAAAACTACAGAAACAAGCTCAGTAGCAAAAAGTTTAAACATAAACCCGGTTTAATGGCACTTGGTAAATGCCGAAAACATAGAACAAGGAATTTATGTCTGGTTTTAAATTTATGATTCACATACAACATCGAATATAAACACTACACACTGTCAAAAATGAGGGTGTATACAGCATGAAGTTGATTGACAACATAATTTACACCTGTATCTTAAAGAACTCGCGCAATAACTTACTGTTAAACTGACAATGGAAGAATGACACATCAGAATTAGAAGGTTACATCAAAGTATGGTTGAACCATCAACATAAGAACGTCACATCGATATAAGAATGTCACATCAATATAAGAACGTCACATCGATACAAGAATGTCACATTAACACCTTAATGTCACATCAATATAAGAATGTCACATCAATATACTAATGTCACATAAACATTGAAATGTCACATCAATATAAGAATGGCAAATCAATATAAGAATTCACATAACATTAGAATTTCACATCAACTCAAGAATGTCAAATCAACATATGAAAGACACTTCAGTATAAGAATGTAACATAACCATTATAATGGCACATAATGTAAAAGTCTTATCGATCAACACAAGGCCCCAAAATAAAGCGTCAATGTATTGAATATTTCATTTTCCATTGGTTTCCCGTGAAAAGGCCTGATCCAGTTTAGCAATCAAGCCATTGTGCCATCAGTGAGGTGTTACCCATTGTGTCGTCACTAAGTTGTCACCCATGGCCAAAAGTGCTCAATGGAAGACAGATATGTGCGGCCTTCGGACTGAAATTGTAATAAACAACAAAATATCAATCATATTTATGTATCTTGATGACAAAATCATTATCCTTTAACATAACAAGATCAGCATCATCAACAGCACCACCATCATCGTTTTAACCATCTTCATTACAATTTTAATCATTAACTTTAATATCAATTAAAGTTTATATCTTTGTTGTACGAATGCCATTCGAACGAACTAGAGAGATATTTCAATTATGATATTTCCATTTAATAGTATCTTTATTCAAGTTCTAAAATTCAATCAAACAATGTTTTGATCAATTCGTACCATTGCAAATGCCACTGATGGAGCATCGTCCAGGTTGCGAGAGGTATCACTTCGAGTTACAAGTTGGGACGCTTACGGTTCCATGGACACTGAAATATTGAACCACATATTGGTCAAGTGAGGGTTAGGTTTTAAAATTATTACCATGATTAAAAATAAAGTCGATCAATGGTAATAATTTGTATTTAGGATAATATGGAATTATGTAATCTTATTGTTAGATGGTCGTGCACAACTGTTAAGAATGAACGTCATTTCATATCTGAGTAAAAACCCAAAGTTTCTAAGTCGATAACATAGAGGTATGTAACGTTATAGTTTGATGGCCGTAAAAAATTGTATCAAGTCAACTGAATAAATAATATAAAAGTTAACTGTGAAAATCCCAACTTACAAGAAAACACTGTACCCAAAATATAAACCCAAGGTTCCTAAGTCTATATGGGGTCATACTTTTTATTTAGTATGCTATGGGGGTGTAACCTAATTGTGTGATGGTTCTGAACAACGCTGTAAAGTATGAACGCCGACAACAACGCTTAAACGATAAGTATAGCCCTCCTTATTCTTCGAAAGGTCAAGCTAGAAACACTACGACCATTTTGCAAAACCGAATTGACAATCAATAACACTAGTATCCCCTGTACACTGACTGTAAGCATTTTTCATCACTATTACAATTGACCATATATAACCGAATGACTGTTGTATCATTTATTTCAAACTAAAGTTTTAAACACAATGCTGACCTGCGCCTGTCCAAGTATAATACGTGACATGTCATCCAAAGCTTAATGCATGGGACATCGATTCCAAACCGGATGGCGGTACACACGCTGAAACATTGAACGAACGCAGTCACTTATATTAAAAGAAAGTTAAATATATAGTTAAATCAAATTACATCATCAAATAAACAGATGATAACCATATGAATTAAAGAGCTATTGAACAAATATCATTCAAATTCAATTAAAATATGCCCATTTAACAAATTTAGTCATAATATCTTTTTTTTTTAATTGCTTTTAACTTCCATTTCATGAGCCTTTCCTACCAGTTTATTGTAAACGTTTAGACTTAAACAAATGAAGCCCATCCCATGTGAAACATTTTATCTAAAACTATTATATTTTGACATACACGAAAATGAAAATCAAACATTTTCTGCTACTTGGGTTCGGTTATAGAAATCTTGGGAAAGGATGCTGGCACCTTTTAGCATTTTCACTGTAAGATTTCTATAACCAACAGAAAATGCCTTTTTAATTATCATGTATTTAGAAAATAAAAAGATTAATTCAAACAATTATTGGTATGTTTAAAAAAGTTATTGATTTAATAACAACATTTCAAAATGCTGCCCATATACTTCAAGTAATTCATCATAAGGCTATGAAATATAAAGTGACCTGCTTAGTGAAAACATTCTTTTAAGATGAATCGTTTAAAAAAAAACAATGCTGATCAAAAAAAGTGAGCAAAATAATACACATCTTTTTTGATGAAGTTGTCCACATAACCTTACGCAAACCTGACTCCAACTGTAGCCGCATTACGCCTCTTCGCCAACTCCACTGCCAAAGGCATCTCTTCCGGTTGGATGGTTGGCCACTTCTGGTACCGTTGACGCTGTAACATTGATATTTATATGAAAAACCGATGCAGCCACTTATTTCAATAAGTAGTTTATATATAAAATAAACAAGTATCATAATTAAATAAACAATTGTTAAACATGTGAATAAAGTAGTCCTAAACTTATGTCATTCGAAATCAATTAAATTATATTTTTTAAACAAATATTTTTATATATGAATTAAATCAGTTTAATATTGTTTTGCACTCTCATTTCATGAGCCTTTCCTACCAGTTTAATTATTAACTACGTTATACTTTTACAAATGAAGCCCCTCCAATGTGAAACATTTTATTTAAAGATATTATATTTTGACATACACGAAAATGAAATAAACATTTTCTGCTACTCGAGTTCGGTTAAAGAAATCTTAGGAAAGGATGCTGGCACCTTTTAGCATTTTCACTGTAAGATTGCTAAAACCAACAGAAAATGCCTTTTCAATCTTCATGTATTTAGAATTGAAGAATTATTGATACGTTTAATGAAGTAATTGAAATGCTGTCCATATTCTTTAATTAATTCGACATTAGGCTATGAAATATAAAGTGACCTACTTAGTAAAAACATTCTTTTAAGATGGATTATTTAAAAAAAACAATGCTGATCCAAACAGTGAAAAAACAAACTTATACGAAAATATGAGCAAAATAATACATATCTTTTTTGATGAAGTCTCCACATAACCTTACGCAAACCTGACTCCCACTGTAGCCGCATTACGCCTCTTCGCCAACTCCACTGCCAAAGGCATCTCTTCCGGTTGGATGGTTGGCCACTTCTGGTACCGTTGACGCTGTAACATTGATATTTATATGAAAAACCAATGCAGCCACTTATTTCAATAAGTAGTTTATATGTAAAATAAGCAAGTATCATAATTAAATGAACAATTGTTAAACATGATAATTAAGTAGTTATAAACAGATATCATTCGAAATCAATAAAATTATGTTCATTTAACAAATATATTCATATTAATTAAATCAGTTTAATATTGTTTTGCACTCTCATTTCATGAGCCTTTCCTACCAGTTTAATTATTAACCACGTTTATACTTCTACAAATGAAGCCCCTCCAATGTGAAACATTTTATTTAAAAATATTACATTTTGACATACACGAAAACGAAAAACATTTTCTGCTACTTGGGTTCGGTTAGAGAAATCTTGGGAAAGGATTCTGGCACCTTTTAGCATTTTCACTGTAAGATTTCTAAAACCAACAGAAAATGCCTTTTCTATAATTTGAAGAATTATTGATATTTTTTTTGATAAAATAAAATTAAATAATTGATTTAATAAGAATTTTTAAAAATGTTGTCAATATACTTTAATTAATTCATCATAAGGCTATGAAATATCAAGTGGCCTATTAGTAAAAACATTCCTTTAAGATTTATTATTTAAAAAAAACAATGACGATCCAAATAGTGTAAAAACAAACTTATACAAAAAAGTAAGCAAAACAATACATATCTTTTTTGATGAAGTTGTCCACATAACCTTACGCAAACCTGACTCCCACTGTAGCCGCATTACGCCTCTTCGCCAACTCCACTGCCAAAGGCATCTCTTCCGGCTGGATGGTTGGCCACTTCAGGTACCGTGGACGCTGTAACATTGATATTTATATGAAAAACCGATGCAGCCACTAATTTTCAATAAGTAGTTTATATATATAAAATAAGCAAGTATCATAATTAAATAAACAATTGTTAAACATGATAATTAAGTAGTTATAAACCGATTTCATTCGAAATCAATAAAATTATATTCATTTAACAAATATATATTCATATGAATTAAATCAGTTTAATATTGTTTTGCACTCTCATTTCATGAGCCTTTCCTACCAGTTTAATTATTAACCACGTTTATACTTCTACATATGAAGCCCCTCCAATGTGAAACATTTTATTTAAAACTATTATATTTTGACATACACGAAAATGAAATAAACATTTTCTGCTACTTGGGTTCGGTTAGAGAAATCTTAGGAAAGGATGCTGGCACCTTTAAGCATTTTCACTGTAAGATTTCTAAAACCAACAGAAAATGCCTTTTCTATAATTCGAAGAATTATTGATATTTTTTTGATAAAATAATTGATTTAATAAGAATTTTTAAAAATGTTGTCCATATACTCTAATTAATTCATCATAAGGCTATGAAATATCAAGTGGCCTACTTAGTAAAAACATTCCTTAAAGATTTATTATTTAAAACAAACAATGCTGATCCAAATAGTGCAAAAAAAAAATATACGAAAATATTAGCAAAATAATACATATCTTTTTTGATGAAGTTGTCCACATAACCTTACGCAAACCTGACTCCCACTGTAGCCGCATTACGCCTCTTCGCCAACTCCACTGCCAAAGGCATCTTTTCCGGTTGGATGGTTGGCCACTTCAGGTACCGTGGACGCTGTAACATTGATATTTATATGAAAAACCAATGCAGCCACTTATTTTCAATAAGTAGTTTATATATATAAAATAAGCAAGTATCAAAATTAAATAAACAATTGTTAAACATGTGAATTAAGAAGTTATAAACTTATATCATTCGAAATCAATTAAATTATGTTCTTTAAACAAATATTTTCATATGAATTAAATCAGTTTAATATTGGTTTGCACTCTCATTTCATGAGCCTTTCCTACCAGTTTAATTATTAACTACGTTATACTTTTACAAATGAAGCCCCTCCAATGTGAAACATTTTATTTAAAGATATTATATTTTGATATACACGAAAATGAAATACACATTTTCTGCTACTCGAGTTCGGCTAAAGAAATCTTAGGAAAGGATGCTGGCACCTTTTAGCATTTTCACTGTAAGATTGCTAAAACCAACAGAAATTGCCTTTTCAATTTTCATGTATTTAGAATTGAAGAATTATTGATACGTTTAATGAAATAATTGATTTAATAAGAACCTATAAAATGTTGTCCAAATTCTTTAATTAATTCAACATTAGGCTATGAAATATAAAGTGACCTACTTAGTAAAAACATTCTTTTAAGATGGATTATTTAAAAGCAAAACAATGCTGTTCCAAATAGTGAAAAAACAAACTTATACAAAAAAGTGAGCAAAATAATACATATCTTTTTTGATGAAGTCTCCACATAACCTTACGCAAACCTGACTCCCACTGTAGCCGCATTACGCCTCTTCGCCAACTCCAGTGCAAAGGGTATCTCTTCCGGTTGGATGGTTGAACACTTCAGGTACCGTGAACGCTGTAACATTGATATTTATATGAAAAACCAATGCAGCCACTTATTTCAATAAGAAGTTTATATTTAAAATAAGCAAGTATCATAATTAAATGAACAATTGTTAAACATGATAATTAAGTAGTTATAAACAGATATCATTCGAAATCAATAAAATTATGTTCATTTAACAAATATATTCATATTAATTAAATCAGTTTAATATTGTTTTGCACTCTCATTTCATGAGCCTTTCCTACCGGTTTAATTATTAACCACGTTTATACTTCTACAAATGAAGCCCCTCCAATGTGAAACATTTTATTTAAAAATATTATATTTTGACATACACGAAAACGAAAAACATTTTCTGCTACTTGGGTTCGGTTAGAGAAATCTTGGGAAAGGATGCTGGCACCTTTTAGCATTTTCACTGTAAGATTTCTAAAACCAACAGAAAATGCCTTTTCTATAATTTGAAGAATTATTGATATTTTTTTGATAAAATAAAATTAAATAATTGATTTAATAAGAATTTTTAAAAATGTTGTCAATATACTTTAATTAATTCATCATAAGGCTATGAAATATCAAGTGGCCTATTAGTAAAAACATTCCTTTAAGATTTATTATTTAAAAAAAAACAATGACGATCCAAATAGTGTAAAAACAAACTTATACAAAAAAGTAAGCAAAACAATACATATCTTTTTTGATGAAGTTGTCCACATAACCTTACGCAAACCTGACTCCCACTGTAGCCGCATTACGCCTCTTCGCCAACTCCACTGCCAAAGGCATCTCTTCCGGCTGGATGGTTGGCCACTTCAGGTACCGTGGACGCTGTAACATTGATATTTATATGAAAAACCGATGCAGCCAATAATTTTCAATAAGTAGTTTATATATATAAAATAAGCAAGTATCATAATTAAATGAACAATTGTTAAACATGATAATTAAGTAGTTATAAACCGATTTCATTCGAAATCAATAAAATTATATTCATTTAACAAATATATATTCATATGAATTAAATCAGTTTAATATTGTTTTGCACTCTCATTTCATGAGCCTTTCCTACCAGTTTAATTATTAACCACGTTTATACTTCTACATATGAAGCCCCTCCAATGTGAAACATTTTATTTAAAACTATTATATTTTGACATACACGAAAATGAAATAAACATTTTCTGCTACTTGGGTTCGGTTAGAGAAATCTTGGGAAAGGATGCTTGCACCTTTAAGCATTTTCACTGTAAGATTTCTAAAACCAACAGAAAATGCCTTTTCTATAATTCAAAGAATTATTGATATTTTTTTGATAAAATAATTGATTTAATAAGAATTTTTAAAAATGTTGTCCATATACTCTAATTAATTCATCATAAGGCTATGAAATATCAAGTGGCCTACTTAGTAAAAACATTCCTTAAAGATTTATTATTTAAAAAAAACAATGCTGATCCAAATAGTGCAAAAACAAACTTATACGAAAATATTAGCAAAATAATACATATCTTTTTTGATGAAGTTGTCCACATAACCTTACGCAAACCTGACTCCAACTGTAGCCGCATTACGCCTCTTCGCCAACTCCACTGCCAAAGGCATCTTTTCCGGTTGGATGGTTGGCCACTTCAGGTACCGTGGACGCTGTAACATTGATATTTATATGAAAAACCGATGCAGCCATTTATTTCAATAAGTAGTTTATATATAAAATAAGCAAGTATCAAAATTAAATAAACAATTGTTAAACATGTGAATTAAGAAGTTATAAACTTATATTATTCGAAATCAATTAAATTATGTTCTTTAAACAAATATTTTCATATGAATTAAATCAGTTTAATACTGGTTTGCACTCTCATTTCATGAGCCTTTCCTACCAGTTTAATTATTAACTACGTTATACTTTTACAAATGAAGCCCCTCCAATGTGAAACATTTTATTTAAAGATATTATATTTTGATATACACGAAAATGAAATACACATTTTCTGCTACTCGAGTTCGGTTAAAGAAATCTTAGGAAAGGATGCTGGCACCTTTTAGCATTTTCACTGTAAGATTGCTAAAACCAACAGAAATTGCCTTTTCAATTTTCATGTATTTAGAATTGAAGAATTATTGATACGTTTAATGAAATAATTGATTTAATAAGAACCTATAAAATGTTGTCCAAATTCTTTAATTAATTCAACATTAGGCTATGAAATATAAAGTGACCTACTTAGTAAAAACATTCTTTTAAGATGGATTATTTAAAAGCAAAACAATGCTGTTCCAAATAGTGAAAAAACAAACTTATACAAAAAAGTGAGCAAAATAATACATATCTTTTTTGATGAAGTCTCCACATAACCTTACGCAAACCTGACTCCCACTGTAGCCGCATTACGCCTCTTCGCCAACTCCAGTGCAAAGGGTATCTCTTCCGGTTGGATGGTTGAACACTTCAGGTACCGTGAACGCTGTAACATTGATATTTATATGAAAAACCAATGCAGCCACTTATTTCAATAAGAAGTTTATATTTAAAATAAGCAAGTATCATAATTAAATGAACAATTGTTAAACATGATAATTAAGTAGTTATAAACAGATATCATTCGAAATCAATAAAATTATGTTCATTTAACAAATATATTCATATTAATTAAATCAGTTTAATATTGTTTTGCACTCTCATTTCATGAGCCTTTCCTACCGGTTTAATTATTAACCACGTTTATACTTCTACAAATGAAGCCCCTCCAATGTGAAACATTTTATTTAAAAATATTACATTTTGACATACACGAAAACGAAAAACATTTTCTGCTACTTGGGTTCGGTTAGAGAAATCTTGGGAAAGGATGCTGGCACCTTTTAGCATTTTCACTGTAAGATTTCTAAAACCAACAGAAAATGCCTTTTCTATAATTTGAAGAATTATTGATATTTTTTTGATAAAATAAAATTAAATAATTGATTTAATAAGAATTTTTAAAAATGTTGTCAATATACTTTAATTAATTCATCATAAGGCTATGAAATATCAAGTGGCCTATTAGTAAAAACATTCCTTTAAGATTTATTATTTAAAAAAAAACAATGACGATC
The DNA here is from genome assembly GCF_026914265.1 of Mya arenaria. Classification (NCBI taxonomy): domain Eukaryota; kingdom Metazoa; phylum Mollusca; class Bivalvia; order Myida; family Myidae; genus Mya; species Mya arenaria. The sequence continues at coordinate 46,782,668 of NC_069129.1, forward strand.
CAAATAGTGTAAAAACAAACTTATACAAAAAAGTAAGCAAACAATACATATCTTTTTTGATGAAGTTGTCCACATAACCTTACGCAAACCTGACTCCCACTGTAGCCGCATTACGCCTCTTCGCCAACTCCACTGCCAAAGGCATCTCTTCCGGCTGGATGGTTGGCCACTTCAGGTACCGTGGACGCTGTAACATTGATATTTATATGAAAAACCGATGCAGCCACTAATTTTCAATAAGTAGTTTATATATATAAAATAAGCAAGTATCATAATTAAATGAACAATTGTTAAAAATGATAATTAAGTAGTTATAAACCGATTTCATTCGAAATCAATAAAATTATATTCATTTAACAAATATATATTCATATGAATTAAATCAGTTTAATATTGTTTTGCACTCTCATTTCATGAGCCTTTCCTACCAGTTTAATTATTAACCACGTTTATACTTCTACATATGAAGCCCCTCCAATGTGAAACATTTTATTTAAAACTATTATATTTTGACATACACGAAAATGAAATAAACATTTTCTGCTACTTGGGTTCGGTTAGAGAAATCTTGGGAAAGGATGCTTGCACCTTTAAGCATTTTCACTGTAAGATTTCTAAAACCAACAGAAAATGCCTTTTCTATAATTCAAAGAATTATTGATATTTTTTTGATAAAATAATTGATTTAATAAGAATTTTTAAAAATGTTGTCCATATACTCTAATTAATTCATCATAAGGCTATGAAATATCAAGTGGCCTACTTAGTAAAAACATTCCTTAAAGATTTATTATTTAAAAAAAACAATGCTGATCCAAATAGTGCAAAAACAAACTTATACGAAAATATTAGCAAAATAATACATATCTTTTTTGATGAAGTTGTCCACATAACCTTACGCAAACCTGACTCCAACTGTAGCCGCATTACGCCTCTTCGCCAACTCCACTGCCAAAGGCATCTTTTCCGGTTGGATGGTTGGCCACTTCAGGTACCGTGGACGCTGTAACATTGATATTTATATGAAAAACCGATGCAGCCATTTATTTCAATAAGTAGTTTATATATAAAATAAGCAAGTATCAAAATTAAATAAACAATTGTTAAACATGTGAATTAAGAAGTTATAAACTTATATTATTCGAAATCAATTAAATTATGTTCTTTAAACAAATATTTTCATATGAATTAAATCAGTTTAATACTGGTTTGCACTCTCATTTCATGAGCCTTTCCTACCAGTTTAATTATTAACTACGTTATACTTTTACAAATGAAGCCCCTCCAATGTGAAACATTTTATTTAAAGATATTATATTTTGACATACACGAAAATGAAATAAACATTTTCTGCTACTCGAGTTCGGTTAAAGAAATCTTAGGAAAGGATGCTGGCACCTTTTAGCATTTTCACTGTAAGATTGCTAAAACCAACAGAAATTGCCTTTACAATTTTCATGTATTTAGAATTGAAGAATTATTGATACGTTTAATGAAATAATTGATTTAATAAGGACCTATAAAAAAGTTGTCCAAATTCTTTAATTAATTCAACATTAGGCTATGAAATATAAAGTGACCTACTTGGTAAAAACATTCTTTTAAGATGGATTATTTAAAAGCAAAACAATGCTGTTCCAAATAGTGAAAAAAACAAACTTATACAAAAAAGTGAGCAAAATAATACATATCTTTTTTGATGAAGTCTCCACATAACCTTACGCAAACCTGACTCCCACTGTAGCCGCATTACGCCTCTTCGCCAACTCCAGTGCAAAGGGTATCTCTTCCGGTTGGATGGTTGAACACTTCAGGTACCGTGAACGCTGTAACATTGATATTTATATGAAAAACCAATGCAGCCACTTATTTCAATAAGAAGTTTATATTTAAAATAAGCAAGTATCATAATTAAATGAACAATTGTTAAACATGATAATTAAGTAGTTATAAACAGATATCATTCGAAATCAATAAAATTATGTTCATTAAACAAATATATTCATATTAATTAAATCAGTTTAATATTGTTTTGCACTCTCATTTCATGAGCCTTTCCTACCAGTTTAATTATTAACCACGTTTATACTTCTACAAATGAAGCCCCTCCAATGTGAAACATTTTATTTAAAAATATTATATTTTGACATACACGAAAACGAAAAACATTTTCTGCTACTTGGGTTCGGTTAGAGAAATCTTGGGAAAGGATGCTGGCACCTTTTAGCATTTCCACTGTAAGATTTCTAAAACCAACAGAAAATGCCTTTTCTATAATTTGAAGAATTATTGATATTTTTTTGATAAAATAATTGATTTAATAAGAATTTTTAAAAATGTTGTCAATATACTTTAATTAATTCATCATAAGGCTATGAAATATCAAGTGGCCTACTTAGTAAAAACATTCCTTTAAGATTTATTATTAAAAAAAAAAACAATGACGATCCAAATAGTGTAAAACAAACTTATACAAAAAAGTAAGCAAAACAATACATATATTTTTTGATGAAGTTGTCCACATAACCTTACGCAAACCTGACTCCCACTGTAGCCGCATTACGCCTCTTCGCCAACTCCACTGCCAAAGGCATCTCTTCCGGTTGGATGGTTGGCCACTTCAGGTACCGTGGACGCTGTAACATTGATATTTATATTAAAAACCGATGCAGCCACTTATTTCAATAAGTAGTTTATATATAAAATAAGCAAGTATCATAATTAAATGAACAATTGTTAAACATGTGAATTAAGTAGTTATAAACTAATATCATTCGAAATCAATTAAATTATGTTCTTAAAACAAATATTTTCATATGTATTAAATCAGTTTAATAGTGTTTTGCACTCTCATTTCATGAGCCTTTCCTACCAGTTTAATTATTAACCACGTTTATACTCATACAAATGAAGTCCCTCCAATGTGAAACATTTTATTTAAAACTATTATATTTTGACATACACGAAAATGAAATAAACATTTTCTGCTACTTGGGTTCGGTTAAAGAAATCTTGGGAAAGGATGCTGGTACCTTTTAGCATTTCCACTGTAAGATTTCTAAAACCAACAGAAAATGCCTTTTCTATTTTCATGTATTTAGAAAAGAAGAATAATAATTTGAAGAATTATTGATTTTTTTGATAAAAGAATTGATTTAATAAGAATTTTTAAAAATGTTGTTGATATACTTTAATCACTTCACCATATGGCTATGAAATATCAAGTGGCCTACTTAGTAAAAACATTCCTTTAAGATTTATTATTTAAAAAAAACAATGACGATCCAAATAGTGTAAAAACAAACTTATACAAAAAAGTAAGCAAAACAATACATATCTTTTTCGATGAAGTTGTCCACATAACCTTAAGCAAACCTGACTCCCACTGTAGCCGCATTACGCCTCTTCGCCAACTCCACTGCAAAGAGCATCTCTTCCGGTTGGATGGTTGGCCACTTCTGGTACCGTGGACGCTGTAACATTGATATTTATATGAAAAACCGATGCAGTAACTTATTTCAATAAGAAGTTTATATATAAAATAAGCAAGTATCATAATTAAATAAAAAGTTGTTAAACATGTGAATTAAGTAGTTATATACTAATATCATTCGAAATCAGTTAAATTATGTTCTTTAAACAAATATATGCATATGAATTAAATCACTTTAATATTGCTTTGCACTCCCATTTCATGAGCCTTTCCTACCAGTTTAATTATTAACCACGTTTATACTCAAAGTATACTCGAAGTCCCTCCAATGTGAAACATTTTATTTAAAAATATTATATTTTCATATACACGAAAATGAAATAAACATTTTCTGCTACTTTGTTTCGGTTAGAGAAATCTTGGGAAAGGATGCTGCCACCTTATAGCATTTTCATGTATTTCTTAAAACAACAGAAAAGCCTGTTTGCAATTCTTGTTATTCTAAATTTCTATATTTTTATTAATTATGATACGAAGACTATTTTTTTCTCTCAAACAATTATTGATTTCATTATGAACCTAAGAGTACTTAATATATTTTTCCCAATTCATTGTAGTTCATAAATGATTAGCTTTTGAAACATAAAGTGATCTATTTAGAGAAAACAGCTTAAGCTTGCCTTTTATGGGAAATGATCCTAAAAATGCAGATAGAGCAATAACTAAAAAAGAGATGTTTGGGGTTTAAACTCATTCAAATAAACAAGAAAAAGAGCAAAATTAAACTTGCCTTTCGTTGATGTTTCCATGGCAGCTGCATAGGGCGAAGGTAAATAGGTCGTGGTTGTGCGTCAATGAATCATGAAGAGGCGTCAGCGACTATTTGAACTATATTAAACTGATTTTAAATACTTCCGGGCAGAGCACTCATATATAAAATCGTTCACAGAAAAATGAAGATAAAGCTGACATTCTTGTAAATATTTCGATATTTAACTGTTAAGCTGGTACCTTTTGAATGATCCAATGTCCTGAACGATTTCTTTTACAACCAGCAAGTGAATGAAAAGCGAAAAACTCAATGGAAACAGTTCCGCATAGTCCAACACAATATTAAATCTAAGCACAACCCAAAAGAAATAGCCTGGAAACAGACAAGATTTTCCTCATGGCAGCCACTATAACAATTTGTTTTTGTTATCTTTCCCGCTTCAACTGTCCAATGTATACCTAACACAGGTATTGATATGCAAGGTTGACCACATATGACTCCGTTCACTCAAACCTAATTGTACACATGTCCAGGGGCTAGAATACATTGTTTGAATACAATATAATCCTTTCACCGTCTATTTTGTTTGGATATTTAAAATTTAGAGTGGTTGCTGTCCTGGCACTGATTAGATGAATTATGTTAATATAGCGTGTATTGTACCGGTGGGCGAAGTTAAAGTATGCATTTATTTTGTTTAAAAAAGGTCACAAGTTTTTATTGGCCAATCAGCATTATGAACAGAACAGAACAGAAGTTTATTTTGACTTATGCAACAAAGCATCTCGTCAAACAAATATATACAACTATGCCTTTGGCCGATTATACAAAATAATTATTGATATGATCAAAAGACACAAACGTTCATGAGCAAAAAACTTCATAACATCTGGTATGTATGCGAGCGTACCGACTTAGACAACAGAACGTGTATTGCTTGTTTCCCAGTCCGATACCATACATTTGTATGAGAAAAATGTCAGGAAAGCACAGGGAACAAAATTTCTGTAGTATTAAGAACGTCCTTGTAACATAAGTAGGTGCACGATTTGCACGAGATCTACCAGTTGAAATATCCGACAGAAAAACAGTTGTGTGTGCAATTTATCAAACACTTTTGCAGGCATATGATTGGCCGGCTGGAGGTACCTGTTGTCTAAAAATTATTCAATTTAACCGAGCTAGTCCAGTTTGATTTAATTTCATGATTTCTACGTATATCACCCTAGGTGGAACAGCATAGTAGCAACTGAAATTCTGACTCAATATAATTCTGTGGACATAATTTACGTTCTGCCCTTATTTTGTTGAAGACTTGTCGACGGATCTACCTCGTCTCGAGAGAGGTCTAAATAATATATATAGTATAAGTTTTTCTCCACGAAATATTGAAAAAACGAGTAACTGTTTCTGACTTATACGACGATAAGTGTATTGCATATATTAATGAGGAAATAAATGCATTACTGAATAAATACAGATTTATAAATTGATGAATAGAAATATTTTTTTCCGAAAGATAAACATTAGATTATTATTATAGCTTTTCTAAATACAATGTATAAGCTAGTGGGATTACTCGAAATTCTCGTGCACAATCCGCTTACAAGAAGACACTTTCAATAGCCCTGCTAGGGGTATGGTCGTATAACTGCATGATCAATGATGCATGTAACATCGACACGTTAACCCTTATATTGACAGACTATCTTAGCAATAAAGGTAATAAATATTTTACAAAAAATCGAACAGTGCCAATATTACCATTTTTTGTGAAGGCGATGCAAATAAAAAAGATTGGCATGATAACGATAGCAATACTTGCCTTTGGCCATTAGAGCTAGAAACTACAATTAGCTATCATTTTATATCCCTAATATACATATACTACAATGGAGAATAATCATCTGTCAGAACAAAATGTCGATTTTTTTGGATTTTTTTTCGAATCATGTTACGTTTTACAGTACGGTTATCTTAGGCTACCTTTATGAATTCACTTCGATACTGAAGACTGCAGTAAGATGCACCACACGCATACAATTTAGAAAACAAGCGTGTCCATCCTTGCTTATTTCTTTAGCAAAGTTTCGGACATCGTGGTAGGTAGCAACGGCGTATACAAACGTCATTTAGCGCTTGTAGAAATGTAATGGTAAGCCTTAAAGGCAGTGCCATAAATCGTCGAGATGGTCATTGTCCCCATGTCGTGATTTTCGGGACGAACTTTAACGAAATCGTGATAGTAAGAGCTATGCTAAACGAAGAACACTTTTTACAGACTGATAAGTATTAACGTATTGAAGTATTGAAGTCAGTTTCATGGTTTCTGTTTCTAAGCTGGTTGAAGGTTGTCTTTAATGTAAGCAATTTGCATCAGTTCACATACGAGTCTAGTAATAGATTAATAAATAATACTACTAATAAAACACCTTTACAGTAATTTCAAATCGTTGAAAAGTATTGAATTATTAAATATTCGTCTAGTGACCACGTTGAAATACGTCATATACTCTGTCATTTTTTCCATGAACGCGTAGACGCGGTTGCGAGGCGTTGGCACTACCACGTTTACTGCGTCTGCTTGACGCACGCCTCCAGCACTGAGACTGGGAGTGCTAGACGGTTATATTGAAGCGTACGTGTTCTGGTTGTGGCGGTGCGCGTTGACGTAATTGAGGGTTCACTGTGTTGCAAGTTTTGTGTTATTTTCATCCATTTGATCATACGTTGTCATTCCACTAAATTACTAAAGCAGTTTCGATGTACATTTTTTGTATTCAAAAATATAACGAAGACATCGCAACTCCCAGCATGTAGCATGCTAACGAATTAGCTAAAAATATTGATGATTTAGAGAACGTTTTCATTCATCATACATGCCATACCGGCGGGGGGGGGGGGGGGGGGGAAATCCCCCGGAATTTCGAAGCATCCCGCGGTTCCCCGGTTAGGGATGAATATCCTCCAAAATTAAAGATTATGAAAATGGCGATTATGAAAGTCCCCTAGTATGGGACTCAAATCCCCTGGAATTCTGAACAAAATTCTGGGGAGCCTTTCAAAAATATGGCATGTATAATTCATGATTTGATTTAATGACATGTTTTTGAAACAAAACCAACCACCAGTCATCATTGGGAATAAAAGTAACTATTCTAAAACGCTTTTAAATAATAAATGGTACTTGGGGTGTGCACCTAATACCGGCATTGGCTGCATCCCAAACTCTGTGTAAAATCATGTTCTTCCGTCTCCTGTGTATGCTTATCGATTAAATACCTATGTTTATCTTAAAATAATGGGGGGTCGGGGGCTAGTGGTAACGACCACTAAACTGTCAATCCATAAATCACAGTTTCGACCTCGTGCCTAATCAATACAAAATACTAACCGTCTTCCATGACGGATTTTCAAGGGGGGGGGGGGGGGTCACATGTGACAGTGCTATACGATAGCGCACTTAAAAGGCCAGGGTAGCTCTTACCAGGGTTACATTCTGCCTGTACACTACATGCCCCACAACCAAAGAAAACTCCCATTAGGCTGACAGCCATGGCTAATCCGGTGGTGTCGTTAGATAAAACGTACACCACTCTCAGCGTCCATTCCGACTTTAGCTTCTTAAAGTCTTAAGTCTAATGTAAATAATTGGATTTTCATATTTCCGTTCGAATATTAATGTTTTGTGGCTAAAAGCGTTACTTACGGTTTAAGAAAAATGCATAGAACATCATTTTTTGAACGTAAATATGAAAATCTGCAATCTCATTTTTTGGTCAGCAGTCTTATATCACTGGTGTCCAAGCATATTCGCATAAACTGGCTTGTTCCAAGACAAAAAATAAAAGAAGTTATCAAAACGTTCAATCTGTGGGAGTGCAACTCTAAACTTATCTGTTTGGATTATTGTTTTAAATTCAAGGAGCCTATTGAGCGATAAATTATACAGCATTTGTAATGTAATTTCCCAGGGGCGGTCTCCAGCATTTGAAGTTAGAGGAGGGAGTAACTAAAGGGATTACCTTTTGGCTTGGGCCCCCTCCCTCAGAACCGATTTTGTTTTGTTTTAGTGGTGGGGGAGGCGGGGGGGGGGGGGGGGTAGTCACTCCTCCATTTTTTTAACACTTGCTAGTCCGAATAGGTGCATTTACGGCGCACTTCATTACTTCTTTTCTCCTTTATAGAAATAAAAAGTAAACTTGGATGATTTAGGTCCGCTTGTGTTTAAATCATACCTTACAATTAAAAGGGTTCAGTGTTGGTTGACAATTTCATAAATTTATTCTTCATGATGTGACAAATAAAGCATGTAAAGCATATGCATATTTTATGCAAAGTAAATTAATTTATTAAATAAAACACACAGTACATAATGTAATTGAACGTGACCTAAAAGGTCGAAAGCCTTGTTTAACACAGCCAATAACATACATGGTCATGTACTATCAGTGTTTTTTACTATCACAGAAAAAAATAACATCCAAATCATCGGTCAAACAACACGTCGTCCCCGTCGTCATCGTCTTCACCGGAAGTGACGTGATTATCTCCACCGGAAGTACTGGGCGTTGGGTCGGAGTGCCTCCGGCTCAAAAAGTCTATTACGATTTTATTACTTGAAACCTGAAAAAGTATTATGATCCAGTCATATCATCATTGCAAACGGTAAATGAAACAATTCAAGGTAACTGGATTCTCCTAGATTTTGTTGAGGAAAAGGTGTTAAAATTTCGATGTTTATAAAAACGGTATCATCGTTCTTAGAGCTTATTAAGACCAATATTACTCAGATATCCGGAGACACGTAAAATAAAGTTTTTCGAAAGACATGTATGCATGTTGTTTTTAGTCTAATGACGCACGTTGGGTGAGAAACAGCAACTTTCTGTAGTATTTCTTTGTTGTCCGCTTGCATAAAAAGCCATGCCTTTTCATACCTTATTTGTTTCAAGAATTACTTTTAAAAATGTTCTATCAATAACAGCTTGAAACAAGTTAGAAAATGTTTATTTAATTACCAGAGGGTTACCGCCAAGCAATTCCCTAAAGAAGTTTTGAATTTCAGCCTCCCGCTGTTCCGCAAGGTCAATACTGTTTTGTCGGAACATTTTCTTCCCTACAAAATAAAATATTGAGCATATATATATACACGTGTTCTTCTATGATTATGGATATAGTTATAAAAGCTGCACTCTCACAGATTGACAGTTTTTCCAACTTTTTTTTTATTTTTTGTCTTGGAATGAGCAAATCTTTGCGAACCAGTGGTATAAGACTGATGACCGTTCGAAAATTAATGTTTTATGGCTAAAAGCGTTACTTACGGTTTAAGAAACATGCATAAAACATCATTTTTGAACTTAAATATGAAAATCTGCGGTCTCATTTTATGGTCAGCAGTCTTATACCACTGGTTTATATGCATATTCGCATAAATTGGCTTGTTCCAAGACAAAAAAATAAAAAAGGTGTCAAAACGTTCAAACTGTGAGAGTGCAGCTTTAAACATATGTTTTTGGATTAATGTTTTAATTTCATGGAGCCCGTTGAGCGACAAATTATACAGCATTTTAAATGCAATTTCCCCTGATATAGTTATGCTTCATAAAAGTTTTAAAAGTGTATTCTTGGTGTGCTTCTATATACAACATTGAATGCTCCACCTTGTAACCTTGGAACATACACAGGCGACTTGAGTAATCCCGCATCATACTTTTCACTGAAATAAGCCAAGAGCTGTTCCTGGAGAGTTATAATGTCACTGTAGCTCCGCTTGGCGTATGTAGTAGTTTTACTTGTCCAGTAAATCTCGAGTACATACAAATAATCCGGGAACCAGTATTTTTGTTTCTTTTCTACGAAGCCGGAAACCACTGCGTATACGACGGAATCGTTGCACGAGGACAGTGCCTCGTACCTATCAGCAGAGCCTAACAGAGGCATCGTTTTCAGCAAACGCACGTGCTCACGTAAGAAATCCGTCGTTGCTGCCTTTATAATGTACTTACACGAATAAATTATTTATTTATTATACACGTGTAATATATCTACTCCACTTTCGTCACATTTCGTTGAAATTATAACTCATATATGTCCCTTCACTCGCTCGTTTTCTTGTGAGCATTTGCAGAAATTTATAACCATAGGAACCGTTTTTTTCCGTTTATTTCACAACATACAACACATATATTTCATCACAATACACGCAGTAAAGTAAGGTACAGTTAAATAATATGACTAACCATCCACACATAATCAGCTTCCAGTCCACTGATAACCAATTAGAATGTCAAAGGTATAAATGGTATTATCTATCAGTATTATATATCATTATTATCATTCAACATCATAGTGGTTGTTATCATATACATGTACACACTTGCTATGATTGAAACAAAAAAAAGAAAACTTCATTTATAAGTTCAAGGTATGACAAAATGATACAAGTTTACAAGTTTATTTATCTTTTCCCAGAAGGTCATAGACCCATGTGGTACAATTTGCAAAATATATAATATGGCAAACGTGCATCTATATTAAGTTGAAATGATCTCATACATGCATTACAGTAGCACATTTCACATAGGAAATGAAGACTTATATTCACCTATTACATGATGTACATGTTTATAATAATTCAAATTTTCGTCGTAGGTGTCAAAAGTATATATGCAACATAAGACTTAAAAGAATAAAAAAGTGTGACAAAAATCCAGTTGTACTGACATTACATATTAGATTAGACCTATCACTAGTGCTGTAGATAATTTGACAAATTAAAACCTTTCTCATTTGAATATTGAATTTAAATCAATGATAAAACACATACATATATACAACATGCGTGCCAGCTCATATAATTATCATCTTTGTTTGTCGCAGTATACACTGGGACAGTGCTCGTTTGGCCGCACGAGTCTATGACTTTCTTGTATATTGTCCGTGTTTATTTTTTCTCAAATCAATTGCCATTTGGAGCTCCTCGGTCATTTTTATCGAAAACAACCTCGGATGTATATGGACGGTTTACAATGTCAGAAATAGTGTCTTTTTAAGTCCGCTGCAAGTATAGATCGCGTAGTAATTTAATCTAGCAGTTAAACTAAATGACTTAGCACTTGTGAATCGTAATAATGTTTGCAATAATACACTTCACTGGAAATCAATTTAAACTCAAATCAACAAACACAAGCTGAAACACTTCATTTAATTCAGGATATAATTCAAAATTTTACGAACTACTTTTACTGATGTACCGGCATTCATCCGAGGTTGTTTTAGATAAAAAAAATGGCCGAGGAGTTCCGAATGATCAATTGTTCCATTTAACACGTTCATTAGAAGCGAATAAATATGAAGCCACTATAATTGATGCACAATTCAATATAACCAGTGTTCAAAGCAGAAAGGATGAACGTTTTTCTAAATGTAGATCCTCGTCGGATAACGCCTGGACGTTATAACGCTATACTTCATTGAATGTAGTACGAAACGGAATACGTTTCGGGGTTGCCGGCGAGGAATGTAGAAAGAGCGGTTAACTTTTCTTTGACTCGACGACGGCCGTATTCCCCGACAAGCGTTCAACCAGCTCCTTCTTGAAGGCGTCCGAGAACGCCATGTAGAAGAACGGTTGAAAAAGGCAGCCGGCCTTCATCGCAAGGTGGGAGAATGATATAGGAAGTAGTACAAGGTTTATCATTCAAAATTGATGTTTGTTATACATGTGTATGTATTGGTTTCGTATAAGAGTGTCACTCAATTGACCTTAACGATCAAAGCAAAAAAAAAACATATTCTTTTTGTACAGTTAAAAAGTGTTTTGCATCTATCAAGTGTAGTAACCTATATTGTGCCCATTTTTATAATATTTTTTAATAGTTTCACTGTAGTGTTATGGTTATTCAATCAACAGTTGTGATAAAAAATTTAATGTTTGAATCATTTTAAATTATAATTACGATGGTAAGGATATACATGGGATGCTAAACGTTAACGGGATTCTTTACGTTTTTAAGCTGCACTCTCACAGATTGAACGATTTGAACGGTTAACATTTCTTTGACTCGACGACGGCCGTATTCCCCGACAAGCGTTCAACCAGCTCCTTCTTGAAGGCGTCCGAGAACGCCATGTAGACGAACGGTTGGAAAAGGCAGCCGGCCTTCATCGCAAGGTGGGAGAACTCCACAGACAGGAAGTTCCGGAAGTAGGGCGGCTCGCCGCGCAGGAAACTTAGCACGCGCATGTAGTAGGGCACACAGAAGACAGCAAGGACAAGGAACAAGCATGCGCTCAGCTGCAATAGATGGGGTTTTATTGCAAAATCATTGTTTAGCAATGTGGGATGTTTAATATGCACCATTGTATGTAAGTTTCCTTTTTCGGATAAGCCATGGATTATGAGAGAAGCTCGCTAATTTCTAAAGACATTGGTCATTATATTCGTGTTTTTACATATACATATTAAATACAAAATACAGTATTTATCGCCATTAGAACTTAACATTAGAACTTAAGACTTATCTTATACTTGACGTATTTCAAACAAATGCTTACTACCATGTGTTGTATTAACTACACTACTCAAACACTACACTAGACAATGAGTTTAATTGCATTACTTCCCTTTAATCATCAACTCTATTGCATGTATTGTTTATTACCTAGTACTGGATTTGTACACTTAAAAGCACTTGTTAATCGGACTTCATACAGTAAACGTGTAATCAAAGCCAGTGGCGGTCCCAGAATTCGACGTTACAGGGGGCGTAACTTAAGGGCGTAACCTTTTGACTTGTGCCCCTCCCTCATAACAAAACTCTATTCGGTTTAAAGTCTATGCAGGGTTGTTTGAGGGTACTCCAACAATTTAACTTGTAACAATTTCTTGTCCTAAATGGGGCATTGTGGGCTTATTTTATAACTTCTTTTCTCCTTTATTGAATTTCAAAGTAAACTTGGACGAGTTTAGGGGGTGCGCGCCGGATGCGCCCCCGCTCCCCCTCCTGGATCCTCTGGTGAAAACTTTGTGTCTTTGTACATCTCACAACCATCCAACTTCTGACTTATTCCTTTGGAGGGGTGTGAGATTTACAAAGACAAACAGTAAGGATTAAAGGGAAGTAATGCAATTTAATTATTTTTTTTATTGTTGTATGAGAGTTGAAAATACATCACCATGTATACAAGTCACATACCTTCACCATGTTAGCATCAGAACACAGAGGAGCGAAACTCTGTCTGTCTGTCCGTGCGCGGCGAGCGGCCAGAACGAGGCAGATGACGGTCGCCAGGGACGCTGCGAGGAAAAGCGTCTGGGTGACCATGATGTACGAGAAGTTACTGCTCGTGTCAGTGTCCAGATCCAACCCGCAGCTCGCGGAATATTTCTCGTGTTTGTATCTGAATTAAATCATTTCTGACCATTACTGTACGTACTTTTGCTAAGTAAAAACTTATTGAAACATAATAATGCATTAAAATTTATAAAAATAAAGAAATAGATGCATCAACCTACATTGTGCTCATTAAGTTTAACTCAATTGACCTTAAAGATCAAAGCAAAAACAAAACATACAGTATGATTTTTGTACAGTTAAAAAAAATGTTTTGCATCCATCAAGTGTAACACATGTTGTGCCCCTTTTGATATTAATTTTCAAATATGTTCATTGTAGTGTTATGGCTATTTAAACAACTGTTGTGATAAAAATCTCATTTTGCATCATAAATCCGATGATAAGGATATACATGGGATGCTCATCGTTAACGGCATTCTTTTACGTTTTAAAGCTGCACTCTCACAGATTTACCATTTTTCCACCTTTTTTATTTTTTGTCTTGGAATTTAAAAGATTGCTGACGAAAGATCAGATCGCAGATTTTCATATTTCCATTTCAAATTTAATGTTTTATGGCCTAAGCCGTTAATAACGGTTGAAGAAAAATGCATAAAACATCAATTTTGGAGCGGAAAAATGAAAATGTGCGATCTGATATTTTGCCATCAGTCTTTTATCAATGATTTGCATATATTTACGCAAGAAATTGCTCATTCCAAGATAAAAAAAAAAGGGTGTCAAAACGTTCAATCTGTGAGAGTGCAGATTTAAGGTTCGGATATTAAAAAAATGTTTTGTTTTCAAATGATACCAAAATGCTTGCAACGATAATAATACGTACGTGTAAATAATAGCTCTATTTTGATCAGTTCTTAAAAATATAACAGAAATTGCTTAACTATATTGCCCGTCAGTAACGCTATTGAAATGAATTACTTTAGTATTCGATTTGCAAAACCTGTTGAAATTAGTACATGTATATGCCAGTTGTTGTTTGTTTGTAAAAGTAGTTAAAATAACTTAATTTTACCAAATTCAAAATAAAAATGTTGCCAACACCATTGAACATGAAATCTGTGAATGTGTCCCTGTGCTGTATGCAATTGCTTTCAGTATTAACATAGAATTATTATAATGTATGTTTTGAATATACTTCTTTGTTTATTAAAAATGCTGTTGTTCTGTTGTCTAAATGGTTTATTATTTTTCTGTTTTTGCTGTTTCGTGTCTTGATAAAAGTTATTTGTTTGTTATCTTTCATTCTCATTTTGACCACGAGTATGAATAAAACTCAAAACTTGATTAACCTGCTCCATCCCAGAATGGGGGCTGCTCCAAAGAAGACAGCGTAGCCCCAGATGCAGCCGGACACCAGCGTGTAGACAGCCTTGTTATATGCTTGCTCTAAAATTGAACAAAACATGTTAAACAGAGACATAGTTGTACAATGAAACTGAACGAAAACAAATAATTAAAAAAAAAAAATATACGATTAAAAGTTACTTTTACACTAGAAGTGTTTTTTCGGCCCATTTTGGGCCGAATTGCAGCCCCATTCCCTACCTGATAATATATTTTCATCTTACCTGGGTAAAAAAAAAAACATTAAGAGGAGTATTGACCTCTTAACATCTAGCAAATTCAGCAATTTAGTACCATAAATAGATGTAACAAGTTTTTTGAATAAAAGATTTGAATTAGTATTTCCCCTTTTTTGCCAAAACGACGCCCCCCCCTCCCTTATCAAAGGACCCCGTCACCGCAACCTTTGATAGTAACAGCGTGTTCATGCATATATATGTTTATATGTCAAATATCGTCACTCATTTCTATATGTTTTAATCTGTCTCATTTATAGAAAAAACGCGTAGCCTTTTGCAATGTATATCAACTAAGATATTTCCTCATTCCTAATATTATTACGTACGTGCGTCTGTCCTTGTGAGAAGGAAGTATGTGTCTATACAAACAGCGGAAGTGAACATCATCTCAGCAAATCCCGCAGTAAAAGCCTGAAACCCGAACCATTGGCACAGGAAGTCCCCGAACACCCACCTGGAACATGTACGACAACGTTTATATGTTTGCAGGAAAACGTGAGCCGTTTGACAAGACAAATAAATAGAACAAATAAAGTGAACCAACATTACAGCGAAGGCGCAGCTTTCCATATTCGTTTAGATCTTTTCTATAACTTTATCTGAAGATATGAATATATTGCATTAAAATGCCAACATTACAAGAAGACCATTTTCATTTTATTTTTTAAATGTATTGCACAAGATTTATTTTATGACCAGGTATAAAAGACATCAGTGCTCCTCTTCAATAAATATTATAGTCGTCAATTAAAGTTATCTTATGGATACTAAAAACAACAGATTGTTGCCTCCCGCCCCCTCATCCATGCCAGATGAGTAATACGCAACAACGCACCACTTCTTATTTCTTTTAAAATATAGTATATGGAACATAAATATTGAGGTGGGCTAATGTGAGGTGTAGTTAGATGAGGTGACGAAAGGAAAGTTAGGTAAGGTGAGGTGATGTGAGCGGAGGGAAGGTGAGGTGAGGTGAGGTGAGAGGAGGGACGGTGAGGTGAAGTATGGTGAGAGGAGGAGAGGTGAGGTGAGAGGAGGGACGGTGAGGTGAGGTGTGGTGAGAAGAGGGACGGCGAGGTGAGGTGAGGTGAGGTGTGGTGAGGTGAGTTGTGGTGAGGTGTGGTGGGGTGAGGTGAGGTGTGGTGAGGTGTGGTGAGGTGAGGTGTGATGAGGTGTGGTGAGGTGTGGTGTGGTGTGGTGAGGTGTGGTGTGGTGAGGTGTGGTGAGGTGAGGTGAGGTGAGGTGAAGCGAGGTGTGGTGAGGTGAGGTGAGAGCAGGAACGGTGAGGTGAGGTGTGGTGAGGTGTGGTGAGGTGTGGTGGTGTGAGGTGTGGTGAGGTGAGGTGTGTTGAGAGGAGGGACGATGATGTGAGGTGTGTTGAGGTGAGGTGAGAGGAGGGACGGTGAGGTGAGGTGTGGTGAGGTGAGGTGAGGTGTGGTGAGGTGAGGTGATAGGAGGGACGGTGAGGTGCTGTGAGGTGAGGTGAGGTGAGGTGTGGTGTGGTGAGGTGAGGTGTGGTGAGGTGTGGTGAGGTTTGGTGAGGTGAGGTCTGGTGAGGTGAGGTGAGGTCTGGTGAGGTGAGTTGTGTTGAGGTGAGGTGAGGTGAGGTGTGGTGTGGTGAGGTGAGGTGTGGTAAGGTGAGGTGAGGTGTGGTCTGGTGAGGTGTGGTGAGGTGAGGTGAGGTGAGGTGAGGTGTGGTGTAGTGAGGTGAGGTGTGGTGAGGTGAGGTGTGGTGAAGAGTGGTGAGGTGAGGTGTGGTGAGGTTTGGTGAGGTGAGGTGTGGTGAGGTTTGGTGTGGTGAGGTGAGGTGTGGTGAGGTGTGGTGAGGTGAGGTGTGGTGTGATGTGGTGAGGTGTGGTGAGGTGAGGTGTGGTGAAGAGTGGTGAGGTGTGGTAAGGTGTGGTGAGGTGAGGTGTGGTGAGGTGAGGTGAGGTGAGGTGAGGTGAGGTGAGGTGAGGTGTGGTGAGGTGAGGTGTGGTAAGGTGAGGTGATGTGAGCGGAGGGAGGGTGAGGTGAGTTGAGGTGAGGTGAGGTGAGAGGGGGGACGGTGTGGTGAGGTGAGGTGAGGTGAGGTGATGTGAGCGGAGGGAGGGTGGGGTGAGTTGAGGTGAGGTGAGAGGGGGGCGGTGATGTGTGGTGAGGTGAGGTGTGGTGATGTGATGTGAGCGGAGGGAGGGTGAGGTGAGTCGAGGTGAGGTGAGGTGTGGTGAGAGGAGGGAGCGTGAGGTGAGGTGAGGTGAGAGGAGGGACGGTGAGGTGAGGTGATGTGTGGTGAGGTTAGGTGTGGTGAGGTGAGAGGAGGGACGGTGAGGTGAGGTGTGGTGAGGTGAGGTGTTGTGATGTGAGCGGAGGGAGGGTGGGGTGAGGTGAGGTGAGGTGAGGTGAGAGGGGGGACGGTGATGTGAGCGGAGGGAGGGTGTGGTGAGGTGACGTGTGGTGAGCTGAGGTGAGGTGATGTGAGCGGAGGGAGGGTGAGGTGAGATGAGAAGAGGGACGGTGAGGTGAGGTGTGGTGAGGTGAGGTGAGGTGAGGTGATGTGATGTGAGCGGAGGGAGGGTGAGTTGAGGTGAGTTGAGGTGAGGTGAGGTGAGGTGAGGTGAGAGGGGGGACTGTGATGTGAGCGGAGGGAGGGTGAGGTGAGGTGAGGTGAGAGGAGGGACGGTGAGGTGTGGTGAGGTGAGGTTTGGTGTTGTGATGTGAGCGGAGGGAGGGTGAGGTGAGTAGAGGTGAGGTGAGGTGAGGTGAGAGGGGGGACGGTGATGTGAGCGGAGGGAGGGTGAGGTGAGGTGAGGTGTGGTGAGGTGAGGTGTGGTGAAGAGTGGTGAGGTGAGGTGTGGTGAGGTTTGGTGAGGTGAGGTGTGGTGAGGTTTGGTGTGGTGAGGTGAGGTGTGGTGAGGTGTGGTGAGGTGAGGTGTGGTGTGATGTGGTGAGGTGTGGTGAGGTGAGGTGTGGTGAAGAGTGGTGAGGTGTGGTAAGGTGTGGTGAGGTGAGGTGTGGTGAGGTGAGGTGAGGTGAGGTGAGGTGAGGTGAGGTGTGGTGAGGTGAGGTGTGGTAAGGTGAGGTGATGTGAGCGGAGGGAGGGTGAGGTGAGTTGAGGTGAGGTGAGGTGAGAGGGGGGACGGTGTGGTGAGGTGAGGTGAGGTGAGGTGATGTGAGCGGAGGGAGGGTGGGGTGAGTTGAGGTGAGGTGAGAGGGGGGCGGTGATGTGTGGTGAGGTGAGGTGTGGTGATGTGATGTGAGCGGAGGGAGGGTGAGGTGAGTCGAGGTGAGGTGAGGTGTGGTGAGAGGAGGGAGCGTGAGGTGAGGTGAGGTGAGAGGAGGGACGGTGAGGTGAGGTGATGTGTGGTGAGGTTAGGTGTGGTGAGGTGAGAGGAGGGACGGTGAGGTGAGGTGTGGTGAGGTGAGGTGTTGTGATGTGAGCGGAGGGAGGGTGGGGTGAGGTGAGGTGAGGTGAGGTGAGAGGGGGGACGGTGATGTGAGCGGAGGGAGGGTGTGGTGAGGTGACGTGTGGTGAGCTGAGGTGAGGTGATGTGAGCGGAGGGAGGGTGAGGTGAGATGAGAAGAGGGACGGTGAGGTGAGGTGTGGTGAGGTGAGGTGAGGTGAGGTGATGTGATGTGAGCGGAGGGAGGGTGAGTTGAGGTGAGTTGAGGTGAGGTGAGGTGAGGTGAGGTGAGAGGGGGGACTGTGATGTGAGCGGAGGGAGGGTGAGGTGAGGTGAGGTGAGAGGAGGGACGGTGAGGTGTGGTGAGGTGAGGTTTGGTGTTGTGATGTGAGCGGAGGGAGGGTGAGGTGAGTAGAGGTGAGGTGAGGTGAGGTGAGAGGGGGGACGGTGATGTGAGCGGAGGGAGGGTGAGGTGAGGTGAGGTGTGGTGAGGTGAGGTTTGATGAGGTGAGGAGACGTCTAATGAAGTGAGGTGATGTGAGCAGAGGGAGGGTGAGGTAAGGTATGGTAAGGTGAGGTGATGTGAGCGGAGGGAGGGTGAGGTGAGGCGAGAGGAGGGACGGTGGGGTGAGGTGTGGTAAGGTGTGGTAAGGTGAGGTGTGGTGAGGTGAGGAGATGTCTAATGAGGTGAGGTGATGTGAGCGGAGGGAGGGTGAGGTGAGGTGAGGTGTGGTGAGGTGATGTGAGCGGAGGGAGGGTGAGGTGAGGTGAGAGGAGGGACGGTGTGGTGAGTAGTGGTGAGATGAGGGACGGTGGGGTGAGGTGTGGTGATGTGAGGTGTGGTGAGGTGTTGTGAGGTGAGGAGATGTCTAATGAGGTGAGGTGAGAGGAGGGACGGTGAGAGGAGGGACGGTGAGGTGAGGTGTGGTGAGGTGAGGTGAGAAGATGTCTAATGAGGTGAGGTGATGTTAAGTGAGATATGAGGCGAGTTGAGAGCGGGGACGGTGAGGTGATGTGTATTCGGGAGATGTAAGATGGGATGAGGTGAGGTGAGGTGAAGTCAGGAGAGGGAAGATGCGTTGAGGTGAGTGGAGAGGAGGGACGGTGAGGTGAGGTGAGGTGAGGTGGAGAGATGTATGATGTGATATGGTGAGGTGAGAGGAGGTGTGGTGAGGTGAGTTGAGAAGATGTCTAATGAGGTGAGATGAGGTGATGTAAGGTGAGATATGAGGCGAGGTGAGAGCAGGGACGGTGAGGTGAGGTGTGGTGGGGAGATGTAAGATGGGATGAGGTGAGGTGAGGTGAAGTCAGGAGAGCGAAGATGCGGTGAGGTGAGGTGAGGTGGGGAGATGTATGATGGGATGAGGTGAGGTGAGAGGAGGGACGGTGAGGTGAGGTGTGGTGAGGTGAGGTGAGGAGATGTCTAATGAGGTGAGGTGAGGTGATGTAAGGTGAGATATGAGGCGAGGTGAGAGCAGGGACGGTGAGGTGAGGTGTGGTGGGGAGATGTAAGATGGGATGAGGTGAGGTGAGGTGAAGTCAGGAGAGAGAAGATGCGGTGAGGTGAGGTGAGGTGGGGATAAGTATGATGGGATGAGGTGAGGTGAGAGGAGGGACTGTGAGATGAGGTGAGGTGGGGAGATGTAAGATGGGATGAGGTGAGTTGAGAGGAGGGACGGTGAGGTGAGGTGAGGTGGGGAGATGTAAGATGGGATGAGATGAGTTGAGAGGAGGGACGGTGAGGTGAGGTGTAGTGGGGAGATGTAAGATGGGATGAGGTGAGGTGAGGTGAAGTCAGGAGAGGGAAGATGCGGTGAGGTGAGGTGAGATGAGGGACGGTGAGGTGAGATGAGGTTGGGAGATGTATGATGGGATGAGGTGAGGAGAGAGGAGGGACGGTGAGGTGAGGTGAGGTGGGGAGATGTAAGATGGGATGAAGTGAGGTGAGAGGAGGGACGGTGAGGTGAGGTGAGGTGGGGAGATGTAAGATGGGATGAGGTGAGGTGAGAGGAGGGACGGTGAGGTGAGGTGTGGTGGGGTGAGGTGAGTTGGGGAGATGTAAGATGTGATGAGGTGAGGTGAGAGGAGGGACGGTGAGGTGAGGTGTAGTGGGGAGATGTAAGATGGGATGAGGTGAGGTGAGAGGAGGGACGGTGAGGTGAGGTGTGGTGGGGAGATATAAGATGGGATGAGGTGATGTGAGAGGAGGGACGGTGAGGTGAGGTGGGGAAAGGAAAGGTAAGGAAGGTGAGGTGGGGTAAGATGAGGTGAGGTGGGGTGATAAGACGTTAGATTAGATGAGGTGTGGTGAGGTGAGGTGATGAAAGGTAAGGTAGGGAAGGTGAGGTTAGGTGAGGTGAGGAGAGGTGAGGTTAGGAAGGGAAGGTAAGATGGGGTGAGGTGAGGTGAAGTAAGGAGACGGAAGATGCGGTGAGGTGAGGTGAAAGGAGGGACGGTGAGGTGAGGTGTGGTGGGGAGATGTTATATGGGATGAGGTGAGGTGAGAGGAGGAACGGTTAGGTTAGGTGGGGAAAGGTAAGATAGGAAGGTGAGGTGGGGTGAGATGAGGTGAGATGGGATGATAAGACGTTAGATGAGATGAGGTGAGGTGAGGTGAGGTGATGAAAAGGAAGTTAAGATGAGGTGAGGTGAGGTGAGGTAAGGAGAGGATAGATGCGGTGATGTGATGTTAGATGAGTTGTGGTGCGGTGAGGTGATGTTAGATGAGGTGTGGTGCGGTGATGTAAGGTTAGGTAAGTCAATGCGAGATTGGGTGAGGAGATGTAAAAAATAGATGAGTTGAGGTGATATGAGCGGAGGGAAGGTGAGGTGAGGTTAAATTTAGTGAAGTTAAGCAAAGAAATGTAAATGTAGGTAAACGGAAGTAAACGATAGTTAAAGAAAGTAAAGTGAACGAAAGCAAAATAAACAACACTGAACTAAACAGTGGCACATAATACCCACCTGCCATGCCAGGCTGAGGGAGCAGCGAATGCGATGGAGCTGAGGGACAGCATGTTGGCAGCACACAGCTGTATATTAAGCCACGAACAATTTCGCTTCCGGCGCAGCGTCACCAGCACCAGTCCGTTAACGGCAATGCCGATCACACCTTTGAAATGATTGTGACAGAATATTTGTTGTTGTCGTTTTTATATTCGGAACGTGAGATACTCATGCAGTTACCCTTGATACATAAAATAGTAACAAAGTTAATTACGAATAACTACATACATACTAATAAGACCGAATTAAGTCGTACTGAAAGCGATATAGTTTTGCCTGTTAAAAAAACACGGATAATCAGACGCTTAGAAATATATTCAAACAGCGTCACTGAAATTGACCTAATTCAAACAGAATACAATACCAATAGTATATAATAACTCTTATTTTAATTAATGTACTTACCGATGAAGGTATAGAGCACAAGGAACATGTTTTGATTTCCATTGGTAAGAGTTTCCATTCCGAACTGTCTGATCTGTATCTCAACTAATTGATGTCCAAAATTAAACAAAAAAAACACACAAATCCTTATCAAAAAAGGAAGTCCAAACAACATGCACAGTAGTTGAATGTCGCACAATGCCCAGCTGACCTGCAAATAAACCCCATAAATTCTCGCCTATAGCAGGTGGCTGCGAACTATTCTTTGTGTCCGAATCTAATGCGTCAAAAACAAGTAAAATATATATTGGGAAATCAGACGTGAAAGCCTAGAAAATCGGCAGGTAATAGTCAGATGACATGAAGTAAAATCTTAACGAATAAGAAAAGGTGGAGTGAGCGTAGCGAACGATCACTTCTTAATTTTAAATATATTGCTTCAGGTCATCTAACTGTCTTAGAATACGACATCATTGTCTGACACATTGTAGTGTGTGTCGAATGGGAGGCAGTGGGCGGACCATTAAACACCCGCGAACGTTGAAATTCTTAATGATTAAGCCTTGTACTTAATGATTGCCTGTCTGCTATGCTGACTCCACCCATTCTAAATAAGAAAGATGTTGCTTCATATCATATACATGTAACTTATACATAAAAAGTCACCAATACAGCGCATTTCAGTGACGATCACACCAATTTCGCAACATGGACGTTATTCAAAATGCTTCAATTTTAAGTGTGCGTCGGTTTCTATATTTCTAGTCCGAAATGGTGCATTTTGGACGTCTTCAGTATTATTCATTTTCTCCAATATTGAAACTTGATCCACTAGTGGCCATGTATTTTGAGTGGAATATGAACAATTTCAGTATCTGGATATTATCCACTGACAAGTCAGTTTAAAGATATATATCACCTATATAGTTAATGTATAAGGCCAAAATAGCCTTTTGAGATTTTCTGACATTTTTAAACTGCAGTTATGCATAGTTATTTTATGCTATATCGCTGGTAGGAGTGACAAGCCTTCGATAGATATGAAGAATAAAAACACTTTTAGGTTAAATGTCACTAAATTTTGTACAGGTCATAACACACCAAAGCAGGAGTTCATTCCCATCAAACGACTGTGTTGTCCGGTGGAGGGTGGTAGTACTCAGTACTGGTTTAAACCCACGAGAGTTATGTCCCCTGTATCGGTGCTTTACATATATCAAGGAATATGGGCGTTAACATTTTACCCAATATACTGATTAAACATGAACACTTACCGGACTTGGTCGACTTTGCAGAAAGCTGTTTTTCTACTTTATCAAAAACAATTGTCACGTGATTGACAGCCGTGTTACACCGGGCATGTTAAAGAGCCAAGGGTATCGCTAAAAGAGCTAGAATATTACACCCGGTTCTCCTTGATATCTGGATGTGTCACTTCTAACTCGTGTATATACACTTTACCATAATGCAGCCTATGAGCGCTGGCAGGTTTATAGAAACTCTATAAAACAAACAAACCTGGAGAATCAGTGCAACTCGTGTTTGATAATCAATAGGAATATACTCGACTTGACTAATTAATCAAGTTTGCGTGTTGGTTATTTAAAACCAAATGAAATAGAA
This sequence comes from Mya arenaria, assembly GCF_026914265.1. NCBI lineage: Eukaryota > Metazoa > Mollusca > Bivalvia > Myida > Myidae > Mya > Mya arenaria. The sequence continues at coordinate 46,806,217 of NC_069129.1, forward strand.
GAACTGGCGTTCTTTTATCATCAGAGGCGGCTCAAAGATTCGACGTTTGGTGTGGGGGGTGAGGGTGGGGTAGGCCTTAAAGGGTGCAAAAACAACAACAACACACACACACACAAAAATAAAATAAAAATATAATAAATAAATAAATAAATAAATAAATAAATAAATAAATAAATAAATAAATAATAAATAAATAAATAAATAAATAAATAAATAAATAAATAAATAAATTTTTATATAAATAAATTTCGTTTTAGACGAAGCCCGCACTCCTTCCACCCCCCCCCCCCCCCCCCCCCCCGGATCCGCTTTGATCATGAGACAAAGAAACTAATGAGACTGCAGTAACAAGGTAAAAAATATATATTTCAGTAATTATTGAAACACTGAACGAACCGTTTAAAAAGTCTAGAAATAGAACTAACATATATGTTTGCGTACCGGTATGATTTAAAATGGCAGTATGTTTAAAAATCATGAAAAAATCACTACAGTATATCAATACAAATATCCATGCACATATCTATAAAAGGCAAGCTATGGCTTTCAAAACTGTTATTACATCATAAAGTATGGTGAAAATGCAAATGAAGTCGAATCCCGTTGGCTCAAACTCGCTTGGCTCGAATTCCTCGTTGGCTCGAACTGGATTTAAAGGACCGATTTCTATATATACTGAAGGTAAGCTTTCCCGCCTCGATTTTTCTAAGGCACGAGGTATTTCGGCAGTCCCTTGGAGTTCGAGCCAACGGGGTTTGACTGTATTCATATTGTGCGTCTACTCCACAGAAATGTGAATACCCACAGATGTGACCTCGACCTGTGAACCCGATGTGACCTCTCGGTATAACAATTAAACAAAACGCATGATACATTTCATGCAATAAAGTGTGTTAAGTTGAGTTAAGTTGAGCTAAATATTAAAGCTGCACTCTCACGGATTGAACGTTTTGACAACTTTTTATATTATTTTTTTGTCTTGGAACGAGCCACTTTTGCGAACGTCCATAGAAACCAGTTTTATAAGACTGCTGACAAAAAATTAAATCACAGATTTTGATATTTAAGTTCAAAAAATAATGTTTTATGCCTTTTTCTTAAACCGTTAGTAACGGTTTAAGCCATAAAACATTAATTTTCGAACGGAAATATGAAAATCTGCGATCTGACCTTTTGTCAGCAATCTTTTATCATTGGTTTGCAGATATTTACGCAGATATTTGCCCTTTCTAAGACAAAAAAAGTTGTAAAAATGGTAAATCTGTGAGAGTGCAGTTTTAAGAACATAAAACGCAATACATTTTGATAAATAAAGTGTTATTTAAAAAAATGAGGTCAAGAGGTCACACACACTTCAAGCAACTGTGACTTTGAGTGTTAAACAGAGACAATATGTAGACCTATTCTACCAATCAAGCTATCACAGTTTGGTACCGTCCCGACTAACGCGACATCGGATTTCTCGCTGGACGCCACTTTACGATTATGTTTTGATCGCTATGTGAGAAAAACACTTTTTCATTTGATAAAGTTTGAAAACACAGCATATCGATCATATGCAGAAGCAATCATGTCAATCACTGCACTTGTCAAATAGCTTGGGCAAGAGAAATACAAACTTAATTTGACAACATCGTTGAACGATCAACATTTGTGTCACCAATCGGAACACCTCGGTCAGTATCCAACATAAATGTCTATCTCGATGCTTGCCGGAGATGGCCGAGTTGATACGAGTGTTGTGTCACAACCAGCACCGGATAAGATGATATCTTCTTGTATTGAATGTTCTTATGTCACGCATGTAACATATACGTCCTAAAAGTACCAATATTAGCGTTATAGCCCACGACACGTATAATAATCTTTCAGTCATTTTAATTGTCTACATTTCTACGTCAAATCATAAGCTATCGGTACCAGGGATTTCGCACCATAATCAGAAGTCTTTATGAACTTGGAGTATGCGTGCATTTATCAGGTTTTATGTCTAGTGTCTTTGTCACGTGATAGACTCGTCACCGACACGTGGTAATCTTCTCGATGTAGCATTACGCAAACGTAAGACGGCGGGTTTTGGTTATCCGGATCGAGGCAGTTTTCAACTTCCGGTGTAGTGACAGACGACTCCTCCGCGTCCGTCTCGTGCTCCTGTTCAAGGATCGGTAGTTGGGAGTAGGAGGGCGGCGCGTTTCGTCTCATGGCCTCCACCTGGCTGACGGAACGCTGGATGGCCGGTGTTGTCTCATCGATGGCCGAGGCGGGCCGCCCCCGCACTGGCAGCTCGAACGTGAATGGCCGATTTAGATGCTGAAATATCACAATGGTATACATGTTAAATATAAACCAATGAAGTCACGTTGTACACATTTCTTAAAAAAAGTATTAACCTTGCGATTGGATGTAAAGTAAAGGATTGCACATCTTGTAGTCTGAATTGTTACCGATGATAGTGATAGAAACTTTTATACATAATGTACTTGATATGCGTCGCAGCAGACAAAAACATCAAACCGATTTATCATTTTTTGAACATACAAAAAAATAACTATTTCATTGTTTCAACTTTCTTACCCTGTGTTTTCTGCTAACATAGTACCATCTACACAACATCGCGACTCCGATGATTAGAATGAGCGTGGAGGTCACAGTGACGCCCACGACCAGGGGGATGTTTTCGTCGTCCTCCGAGCCGACCACTTCCGCCGTCCGTACGCTGATGGGGCAGTCTGAGTGGTCGCCGCAGGGGTTGTGCCCGTTACAGACTAGGTCCTCCATGATACAGTGACCGGTCCAACAGCCATACTCGTACGATAGGCATGGGCCTGAAGAAATAAAGCCCATATTGTTGAGACTTGTTGACGTTGTACACTTATTAATTAGTGTTGTGAACTCTCGTGTTTACTAAATTGCATTGGAATTTAGTTTATAAGTTTCCAAGTTATGGCCAAGTTTTTATAAAACAGCAAGACCACGAAATGTCAACCTTGACCAATACCTGACGTTTTCTTAAAAAAAAACAGACGAGTAAAGATGTATTTATTATTTAATTGTTTTCCGGAAAAGGGTAGGAATGTTAATATAATTATATGTTATATATTTATATACTAGAAATATAGTTTGTTATACAATGTATATATTGGCTCACCATTTCGGAAAGCCACGACGACGATTCTGACAACAGAATCTGTATCAGCTAACTGTTTGCCATGGTAACGGAATGTCAGATGTTTGGCTGACGTCATAAAAGACCTCTCCAGCAATTTTTCCTCCTCGACAGAGCAGATGGAGTTCGAAACGCCTAAACCATAAATGTATAAATATATTGAAGTTGAAGTAAATAATGTCTTATTAACTAAAATTTGCGGCTATTGTGCGCTAAGCTACATTTACATGTATGTAGTTTTTCATCTATCTAACAGCGTGCTGCATACTGAAACTCAGTTATACGTTTCAGATTTCGATATGATACTAGTATTCATCTGTTACGAAAAATAGATTAATCTCCGGACATAATACATGCCAGTTTTAATCATAAATCTCACTGTAAGAAATCCCGTACCAAAAAGAGCTGGCGAACCACGATCCGGGCCGTCTATCAATTCAAGATGGAAGCCGTTGTTACATAACTGATGACCTTGACCTTGACCCAGATTCACCTCCTCAAAATGCACGAGCAGTCTGTTCTGAAAGTCCCAGCTCTCAATGGTAAGCTCGCAGAGAAGTTCTTCGTCCTCGCCATGGTGACGAATGACGTCAGCGGGAAGGTCGCCATGATCATCGATACCGTTGTTTCTAGTGAAACTCAAGGGGTTAAGGTTATTTGCTGTGATCTGTGAGGGACGGAACTCGACATTGGCAGTGAACACCGACTCTCTTCTCAAGTTTATTTTACCACCACAGTTTTCATGCATATTGACTGAAATGAACACCACAATTAAGTTACACGCGCATATTACAGTACTAGTATTATGTTACCTTGAACTGATTTCAAGGGGCGTTATATAAGTTACACTAAATACATGCATTTTTTTCATTTAAATGAACTATTATGATTAACTGATTTAACTTTTATTATAAACAATAATTGTGCAAATATTAGTCTTTAGAAATGGGTTTTTCAATTAATAGCTCAATTAATTGGGCTCAATTTCCCAGTTAAAACAGCGCTTAAATATCGCTATAATATTATTTATTTCATTTTTTTAATCTATCAAGCCGATGTAACCTATAGTATGCCCCTTTAATGTTAAATTTTCCATTAACATTTTTTACATATCGTTACTTTTTTGAAACTAGAAACTGAAGATAAAAAAGATGAAAAATAATCACTTAATGCAGCATTCCTAGCCCTGAGCAATGACTAAAAAGTGGGATCACATTTAAGATGAATGCAAACTGACTCGGGTTTATATCTGGTCGACTTATTTACCTGTACCTATGTACATATTCTAATGTTATGGTAGGTCACAGTTTAAACGTTGACCTAGGTTAAACATCAATCAAATTGCTTTTATTATGCGAACATGAGCCTTCATCGATCAACATATTTAAATAGTATTTGTTTTTGTGATCCTTCATTTTAAGAGAAAACGGCCCATCCTTCACCAGATTTTATACGGAGACCTTAATTTAAACAGTTTTTAAAACAACAGTTTATTATGTAATTCTTACTATAGCATACTTATTTCGTATACTAATCTCGTATAGATCGAGTGCCCGTTTAAGGGAAGAACCCATTAATGGTCAGTGACGGATTCAGGAATTGCCGTTAGAGGGGGCGTTACTTAGGGACGCAACATTTTAGCATTCGTCCCTCCCTCAAAATTGAAATTAATATGATTTTAAGTGTTTGGGGTTCCCCCCCCCCCCCCCCCCCAAGAAATGACTATCAATTCAAGTCAGAAATGGTGCATTTTGAGCGTATTTTATTTCTTTTTCTCCCTACCCTGGATCCGCTAGTGCTGATGTCCATTTTCATGATTTCGAGAGATCAAGACAATGTGACCTTAATGGGACGGGTACCACTTCAGTTTACCATCTGGTTATGCACACAAAACAGGCCATTACACTTATGATCTTAGCAGGCGGTATTAACAGATTAGCATTTATAGGTATTACAATAGAAAACGCAGTATTTTTTCAGTCAATGACCGTCCACAGAAGGCCGGTGAATTAGCAATCTTATTCCTAAAACATGTAAATAATTTAATGTGCTCTTCATATTAATACAACAAAATACGAAATAGTACCACTAAATCATACAATGTAATCTATATAATTTACAATTGATGTACCTTTTTTATTAACATTTAGATCTTCAACCTTTTTTAAAATATATGTATAGAGTTTAAGCCAGGTTTTAAAAAGGACAGGGTGTTATTAAAAGGGTAAAAGGGGCACATTTGTATAGATTTGAACATTATGAATTTGACAGAGAATCGTGCTTAATTGAAGTAATATTAGGTTTATATTGCAAAATATGTAGAGTTTGTATGTATGTATTTATAATCATATTATAAATTTTAATAAAATCAAAATCAAACAAAAATTACCATCGTGTTAATTTAAATAAGGCATTTAATTATATGCAGTCCGAATGATGCTCAAGGGAGGAAGGGTCTTACCAAAAAGGCAACACCCTGCTAAACTACTATATTAAAATGTATAACATTTTGAAGCATAAATGGTCAAACTTACTAGTATATATGTCCTGGTTCGATAAAGACTTTCCTACAAGAGACATCACACAAAACCATGCTAAAATGTTGAACCTGATGTTTTCCATTTTAAAATATAACTTATTCCAAGAACTTAGTTTAAGTGCGTACCACACGATGAATGAAATTATTAAACAATCCAACTGTTATATTAAATACTAGTAGTCGAAAATTCCATCACAATTAATGTATATATGCATGTATTTATAACCACCGTATTTTCTTCTTAAGTCCACACAAACGTTACTTATTACTACAGCAAACTGAGATAATTAAGTCAAAGACTTGAAATTTAAGAAATAGTTTAACCTATTTCAAAATAATCACGCCGATCTTTCTTTTCAAGTTATCCGCTACAGAGCTATCTATCGTATTGTACCTAATATTGATTTCACTGCACTTTAAGTAGTTCGGTATTTGTTTACATTCGGTAGATATTGGACGCTTAAACTTTGTGACATTCTACTTTATTTATTTCTGCGCCATGAACCAGTTTTGACAGGTCCTGAGACAATAGTTACAGCTCGTGTTACATAATACAAAATCCAATTGTATTGGGTGACCTTGACCCATAAATGCCCTCCCACAGCTATATAATATATACGGTGGCAAATCAAACATATGCCATATATATGTGTTTTTATCTCGTTAAAACGACTTATGTGTCTCGTTAAAACGCTTTGTTAGTAACCCGTGAGTCAATTTAACGGAGTAATTTTAAAAATTGCATTTTTATGATAATTATTCATTTACTGCAACAAAAAAGAATACAACAACAACAACAACAACAACAACAACAAACTGCGCTACGAGTATATTTAGAATTAAGACTATTCGAAGAAGGTGCCCACAGTTACCAAATTTCACAGGAACTTAAATCAGCTAGTGGAAAACGTTTCACTAAAAGGATATTACTTACTATCCAAAACTGTTAACCGGCTGAAATTTGTACCGCATGGTAATAATTAAGTACCGTGCATGCAACTCTTCGGGTCAGTTTTCAACGTTGAAAAATGATCCGACTACAGTTGGGGTGGTCTAAATTGGTTCTAGGACTGATGTAGTAAATCGGATTGTGTTGTATAAATAACCAACATATACAATATATAAAATTAAATTTGATATTGAATATCACCCGTGATTACTTTTCAACGGGGGTCAACGTTTCACGCAACGAAGGGTCATTGATTAACTGTTGGGGTATGTTTTCAACGTTACACAAGATCCGTCATCCGATGAAAAATGAACAATGTGTCAATATTCAACGCGGTCAAAATGTAAAATTACACTGGCAATGGTACTAAATTACTCTCAATACATGGAAATGGATCCGCCGTGTAAGTTGTTTATCTGGCCATTAATTCGACAATGATATTTATGCATGGATCGAAATGGATCAGCCGTGGGTATCCGTAGATACATCCAGCAATGGTAATAAGTTATAAAGACGTGGAAATGGGGCAGCCGTGGGTATCCGACCATTCATCCGACAATGGTATTTATACATGGATCGAAATGGATCCGCCGTGGGTATCCGTAGATACATCCAGCAATGGTATTAAGTTATAAAGACGTGGAAATGGGGCAGCCGTGGGTATCCGACCATTCATCCGACAATGGTATGTATACATGGATCGAAATGGGTCCGCCGTGGTTATCCGACCATCATCGTACAATGGTATGAAAACAAGGGAATGGACCCGTGGGTATCCGGCAAAGGCATTAACACCACATGCATTAAGGTTGAGTGAATGATTTCCTTCTCTCCTCATCCGAACATGATCCAATATGGGATCAGAAGTCTAAGGGCAAGTAATACGAGATAGATATTGCATAAGTTATTTAATGACTCGAACAAGAGAGCGGATTATTTTATGCAACGTTGGCCTTGACTGTAGGCAATCCCAACCAGGAAGCTTTTTCCGCATACCGCAAGACCAAGGGCAATTAAAGCTGCACTCTCACAGATATACCATTTTCACAAGTTTTTTTTTTTGTCTTGGAAAGAGTTTATTTTTGCGTAAACATCTGCTTACCAATGATATAAGATTGCTGACAAAAAATCAGATCGCAGATTTTCATATTTCCGTTCAAAAAATAATGTTGTTTGGCTTAAACCGTTACTGACGGTTTAAGAAAAATGCATAAAACACCAATTTTTGAACTTGAATATTAAATCTGCGATCTAATTTTCTGTCAGCACTCTTGTATAACTGGTTAACATGGATTTTCGCAAAAATTGGCTCGTATTAAATAATAAAAAGTTGTCAAAAGGTTCAATCTGTGAGAGTGCAGCTTTAAGCCCAAAGTTATGGGTTTTGCTACACATTGTTACTGGTAACATGGTTTTAGTTACCTGTGACATCTTGAACGGGGTTTGAGCTTTGAGCAAGGTTTAAAACTGGTTTGTACGCCGAAACCAAGACTATGACAATAAGTCGACTTGCTCTTTAAAAATTGGGAACTAACGAAAGAGTCAGGAAGACCCTCGATCGATCTCTGGAATCCCATATTCGGGTCTAAACATTCGACTTAGTAGTGGGTTACATTCTACTGAGACATGATCTATACCAGACGTTCACTATTTCGTAAGACATTTTCCTGTTGTGTTTTTCATTTGACAGTGATTTGTTTTTTTTCGATTCTCAAACTTGACCTAAAGGCTCAACTTTGTAGATACACATACGCTAGAGTGAATAGAAATACTTGTATGGATTTTGCCCTGTGGTTTTCTGAACAATTAACCTAGTGACCTAGACTCGAACTTGACATAGATTTCTGAGGCAAACATAATATTCATTCATCAAGCTTATTCTCAAGTATTGCTTTTCAAACATTCAAAATAGCGAGGGCCTTTTTGACCGGACTTGCAAACTCTGACCAAGTTCCATAAACATTTGGTAGAAAAAAATGTGACTGCTAGTCTCATCAAGACTATGCTGTCGACGCACTATGTCCGATAACAGGTTTAATGTTCTTGATTAACTAAGCTTTGGCAGCCCAAATTTCTCGAAAATTAAGAGGATTGAATCAAATAACGTGTGATTTTGTTTTCTTCATAAAATAAAAAAAGTCTAAGATTGTCATAAAATGAATCCATTAAAACAATCAAAATTATTCGAAAAGGAGAATAATATACAAGTTATACCCAAACGAAAATAAGGTGCTTCGCTTATCAGGACTCAAGATTGACTTCGAGAAAATCGGGCATGAAGGTTAAACAATCAAACTATAAAACTAGCTCTGTACAATCTTTATTTACACATGAATGTCGTTATAATGAACACAATTGGATGAAAACGCGAATAAAACATACATCATTTCAGCAAAATTACATGAGAACATGTTATGACTATCAATAAGCTGTATTTGTCTTTATGGTGGACATTATTTTACGATTACAGTAAGAGACAATCTTATTTTGACATAATTTAGAAACACTTCATAACAAAGATTAACAAATGCAACTGGTTAGGTTTAACAGAAATAATATATAAAACCGTAATAAAAGTATGCCAAGCAATCAAATCAATATATATATAGATTCACATTAACCAATATAATTCAAGATTCTAGTAATCATTAAAATAAATACAAAATAATTCAAAGTTTATCAGAGTTTAAAACGATAATAAACACGTGAAATTGATGTTTTTATCTAAAAATGTAAATTTCTTAGTTAACGTTTGCATTAGGACAGAATCATACAACTGCTTATTGTCTTATTACTCAAAGTCCATTGGTTCATAATCACTCAACTCTCCTGTTAGAACACCCTGTATATCGGTGCCTTGTGTTTCATTGTGTGGTATATTCACATCGTTTTGTTCATTAATTCGCCCAGTGTCTTGTTCCGATACAGCTTTATATTCAACGTGTTGTTCAAAACTATTATAATTCACACCAGCCGATTCAAGAGAATCTAAGACATTCATCTTGTTTGTTTCAGCTACTCCTACTGTCCCGCCATATTGTGCAGGAATGTCTTCCTCTATAGAAACCAGACTGGGTTGTTCAGACTCAGTCACGGGCGAATCCGGTTTTTGTAACGCTGGCTCTATGATTGGATCATCCTGATTGCCTTCGTCTGTTTGACCAGTCTCTTGCCCACCACTTATTGGCAGGTCTGTAATTTCACTATATTGTCCAAAGTTTGGTACAATGCTCATGTCATCTACAATGTCAGGTCTAATTTCACTTTCAGTTTTAACAAATAGTTCCAAAATGGGACTTCCATTTTCCATTGCTTCCTTATTGATTTCCACGCTTACCATATCACCCTTTTCTGCTTCATATTCCTGGTTAACGTCTTCATCATTTCCTTTATCTTTAGTTTGTTCTATACTGTCATGACCCACTTCACTTGTAGAATTTGTTGTTGTTTGGTCTACAGCAAATATGTTCTTATCAACAGGACTATCTGTAGTTATTTCATCATCTTTCTTTACATCATCAATACATGGTTCAGAGTCATCTTCTTTTGAATCTACATGTTCAACATCATCACTCTCTGGACACTCTTTCTTCAACGTCACATCTTTCTGTCCTTCTTGCTGGCTATCTCCATCATCAGGTAACTGAGGGGTGTCCTTGTCTGGACTAGTTACACTCTTTTCACAAGTGTCAGTTCCTGCGTCTGGAGTAGCATTTTCAGTGCTGACTGTGGATGTATTTATTTCCCCATCTTTGTTTGATTCAAACTCGTAATAGTCAACAGCAGGCATTTCTGTCTCCATAGCTTGTCTCTGTATTTCATCAACATCATAGGTTTGTTCTTTGTCACACTCAGTCATTGTTTTTGTATCTGAAGAATTCTCGTTTTCTGACGTTCTGTTTGACTCCTTCTGTATATCAGTATCATTGACACTACCATTGGAATCCTCTGAGGAAGCATCTTGACCTTTAGTAAGTTTCTCAATACCTTTTCCAGCATGTTCTTCTGCTCCCATATCTTCACCCTTTTCTTTTACCTCCAAGTTTTGCGCTTTTTTGCTTGGTGAAGCTGGCATCTTCTGCAATCTTACCACTGGCTGAGTGGACAATTGTTCACATGTTAGACCTTGGTACACCTCAACATCCAGTGTATTACTTGGGTCTTCATCACTGTTTTCATCCATAGATTTTGACAGGGCCTCCTGAGGAATTCCATATTCGACCACATGCTCAGGATGGAACTCGATTATATGGTCATCAAAACTGTCCTTTGTCCACATTATAGAAGTGCAAAATTCACATTTGTACTGCACATCAGATGCATCTCCTTCCATTAATGTAGGTACTGGAGGACTTCTGACTTCAGTTTTAATCAGCTGTTCCATTACCTGTTTGTCTAGTTCAAGAGCAGCTTTATCTGGGTGCATTTGTCTTATATGCTCTTCATACAGTGAATTACTCCAAAACATCTTGTGGCATTCTCTGCAATAAAGGCATTTCACTCTCTTTGTTTTCGCCTTCTCAATAGTTTCATTGATTTTCTCAGAAGCAATTTTGTGAACATTCTTCAAATGATCTCTCAAGTACCGTTTCATCTTCAAAGTCTTTGAGCAGATTGGACAAACAGCTACTTTGTGAACTTCTTCACCAGATTTTTCAATTGATTTAGAAGAAGAGCTAGTTACAGTCTGTGCCTCTTTCTTGGATTTTGTGCCCTGTCCAGTTCCTTTAGGAGTTAGTGTAGCTTTTCCAATGGGTTTTGGAGTCTTTCCAGCAGCTTTTGACGAACCTTTCTGTTGTGGAGTTCCAGATGTTTTTGGTGTTTTTACTCCTGAAGGTTTTGGTGTTAACTTTGAGGAGCTTGTGACATTTTTTGATGATGTCTTCATTTCAGAACTTGAAGCTTGTGGTGTACTTGGTGTATATTGCTTTGATGTTGTTTTCACATTATCATCAGTGTCTTGATTTCCTGCACTTGCTTTACGCTCTGATGCTGTTCGCATTCCATATTTTGATGTACTTTCTGCTTCAGCTGATGATCGCCTTGTTTGAATTGAGCTACTTTTGTCCGACACACTGATTTTATGAACTAACCTTTTGTGGTCTCTTACTTGGTACAACTTGGAAAACTTCTTGCCGCATTTCCCGCAGGCAAACTTTGAAGGCATTTTCTTCAGACCCTTTTTATTGGTAGGCAATTTGTCCTTTTTCGATTCAGTTTTTGTTCCAGATTGCTTTGTTGTCTTCTTTGCTTTACATTTATGAGATTTCAAGCTTGACTCATCTTTAAAAGACTCCAGACAGTGGTCACATTTGGCAGATTTTATAGAAGTATGATTAAGCATGTGCTCTAGAAGCTTGGCTTTACTAGCAAAATTCTTCTTACAAATGTCACAAGTCATCTTCCCTTCACTAGTTTTTTTGCTTCGACACTGAGACTCATGAGTCTTCAAGACATTCTCAGATGTGTAATGTTTTCCACAATAATTGCAATTGTTACTGTGGGTTTTCATGTGCTCCTCTATGAGTTTATTATTCGGAAAAACTTTGTTGCACACTCCACATGTCTTCGTTGACGTTTCCTCGTGGAAAAACTTCATATGGGAATCAAGATTTTTCTTCCATTTGAAGGACTTACCACACTCCTTGCATTTGTGCTGCAATGACCCAGAGTCTGAAATATCTTCCTCCTCATCTCTTCTATTGTGCTCATCTTTGTGTTTCAACATTGCCTTCTCATTATCGAAAAGGGCAAAGCAAGTTTTACAGTGGACCTTCTTCATCCAGAGTTTTGCATGGATCTTTTTCAAATGCAAGTGGAGTTTGAATTTAGAGATAAAACTGTTGGAACATACACAGCATGTATGCGGCTTTTCGCCAGTATGTTTTCTCATATGGATTTTCAGTGTGTGCTGTGAGGCAAACTCCTGTGAACAGATGGTACAGGCTAGAGCTTCTTCTTTGACCTTTACATCTCCTTCATCATCTTCATCATGAACAGATATCATATGGTGGCGCAATGCGGACAATACAGAGAATTTCTGGTTACAGACGTCACATTCATAAATCATGGTGCTTGTGCTCACCTGTGCTGAAGCACTGTTTTCCGATTTCAAACCTGTGGCTTCCCATCGTTCTTTGTGTTTCATCAGCGTATGACGTCGCAGGTTTACCATTTCATCAAATACTCTATTACATTTCGAGCATTCATAGCCAGATACAGGAGATGATTGAGCTTTGATTGGCGATTCTTTCGCATCATGGGCCAATTTGATGTGATTTTTTAAACTTCTTTCCATATCAAACGACTTGTTACACTTATAACAACTAAACTGCTCCACCAGCTTTCTAGACTTAGTAATCCGTCTTCCAGTTTTGCTGAACTGAGGAGGACTTGTCATGCTTTCCGGTTCAGTTGCAATATCGAGTTTCTCTCTTTTCTTCGCACGTGAACTTGCATCTGACTCCGGTAAAGACATCTTTCTTTTCTTTGCCTTTGAAGTTTTACCCTTGTTCTGCTCTTGGATTTCTTTAATTTTCTTGAGTATTCCATCTACTTCATCAACATAGGATAGTATTTCTTCTTCATGATCGCCATCATGTTTAGACCTATTATGGTGTATAAGGCTCAGAGCATTGGAGTACATGTTTTTACACTGTTTACAAGCATAAATTTTACCCAATATTTCTTCATCCAATTTAAGATAGGGATTTTTCTTCATCTCGTGTAAGATCTTATGCTTTTTCAATGTATCCAAACAACTGAAGCTTTCGTTACATTCTTTACACTCTCGAGCGTCTCTTTCCATCTCATCACTTATCATTCCTTGAACAGCCTTTCCAAGGTTAAAATTCTTTCCAAGGAAAGCAGATATATCATTGGTCTCTTCATAATCCATTTCATCAGCTGTGCTATCCATATCAGTATTGATTGAAATATTCATGGCACCTTTTCCTAATGGCTTCTTAGATTTGGGTTTCTTCAACTGAGACTTGGGTGTATCTTTCTTATTGAACAGACTGGTCGATATTTTGTCTTTTGCTGGTTTCTTTTTCTTTTCACTTGATTTGGGTGTATCCACAGAATCATCATCTTCGATCGTTATGCCATGACAGTTTCTCATGTGTCTCCTAACACCATATCGAGAAAAGAAATTCTTCATGTTTGAGGGTGTGCTGCAGAGCAGACATGCCTTCTTTTCAAGATCATACGAGACTGGATTAACCTCAAGATCCTCTGGTTTGTCATCATTATCTTCATGGACAGACTTCACATGAGATATAAGTTCTTCCATGGTCTTGAACATCTCTTCACAGATCTGACAAAAATTCAGTTTCACTTTCTTTCTTGGACTCTTGGAAACCTCTGAATCAATCGTTTCTGCCACATCTTCAGTCAATTCATTTTCAAGTTCATTGTCTATCTCTTCTTCCCTTTCTTCTAGCTTTCCAATGGCTGCCTTAGTTGTACCTTTCTTGTGTCTAGACTTAATGTGCTTCTTCAGAGATACTTTCCGTGTAAAACTTTCATCACAAAACTCACACTTATGAGCCTTTTCAGTCTCCCTCGGCTCAATATGGGTAAAATCCACTTGCTCTTCTTCATACTCATTTTCTTCATCAGAAGCAGCTTTCTTAGGAGTTGCTGCTGGCTTTTTACTGTATGTCTTGCTTGGTTCATGATCCTTCATGTGGGCTTTCAAAGCTGGCAAAGTGAGGAATTCCCTTCCACAAGTGTCGCAGGTAGGTGGATCTCCTGGGGGTGGGAAGTTGGCTTTTAACCATGGAAAGACTGTGTAAGCAAGCTCTAAATCACCATTGAAGTGATCATCTCTCATATGCTTTGCAAACACCATTTTGAAATCAAAATTAAATTCTCCGCATATGAGACAGGTTATAGCATTGTTGACGCCACTCATTTCAGGATGATGCTTCAGCATTTCTGAGTGATTATTCTTGAAGTGTTGCTGCAGAACGTGAGTCTTCAGCAGGGGTTTGATTTCAAATCCTTCACCACATTCATCACAGAGGAATGGCTGGGATCCAGGCTCGTGATTCTTGTAGTGGGTTCTCAGCTCATGGGAGTAAGTAAACTTCACGTCACATTTCTTGCAGGAGAATCCACCATCATGCTCTTCAAACTGATGTTGCTCCATCTCATTCCTAGACTCATACTCAGTCTTACATTCATTACAATTGTATGGTGGCAGATGTTGGACCTTTCCGTGATTGTACAGATCTTTCTTTGCCACGTCTTCAAGGCACTTTCTGCATTCATAGACAGCCATTGTTTTGTGCTGCATTCCAATGTGGGTGTTAAGCTGTGCCTTCTTAATGAAGCTTTTGTCGCAGAAGAAACAAACCTCTGATTTTTCCTCCTCATGTACCGTATCCATGTGATTGGCAAGATCATTCTTCTTCAAGAATTTCTCTTGACAGATTTGACATTCCTGGTACAGAAGGTCATACATTGATTGCAGTTTCTCTTCAGGTTCTTTCTCATGCCTGACTGTAACATGCTGGTACAGGTCTGGCTTGCTAAGCACCACTTTGTCACATATTGTGCAGGTTAAGGTCTTATCTTGATGCTTGTCTCCCATGTGCTTCATATGATCGACAATCTCTTCATTCCTTTCATGACAGACAGGGCAGACAAATGGACCAGTATGTACAGATGTATGCTTCTGGAAGGCACTCTCTGTGGAAAATGTCTTGTCACAATGTGGGCAGATTTGCTTAGGACCTTTAGAACAATGTACTTTCCTTCTATGGTACTTTAATTCCTTGTGCTCAATGAAAACCTCATCACAATCGCCACATTTCCATTCTTTCATCTCCAGCTTAGGTTCTTTCAGTACTTTCTTTTTATCTTTGCTCAACTTTTCCTTAACTTCAGTGATCCCCATAGCTGCTTTCTTCTGGTGCAACTCAAGATGGGAAGCCAGATTTGTTTCCCTTGCAAAAACTCTTTTACACATATGACATGTATAAGTAACCTCCTTAGTATGTACAACCTCATGGCATCTAAAAGTCCTGTAAAATTTAAAAGTCCTTGGACACATAGAGCACTTATAAGGCCTAAGAGCATTGCCGGTGAGTGACTCCTTAGGGACATTGTGTATTCCCCCCTCCACCACAGTCGCAGTCTGCTTGTTGTTACTGTCACTCTCCGGATTGTCTGAGGGCTCGGCATTCTCAAGAATGCTGGTGTTGATGCAGGCACGGACCTCCTTCCCATCTCCCTGCACAATTAGCAGCTCGATGTCTGTGTTCCCAGATAGCATCTCCTTGTTTAGTCCTAGGTCCTCCAGCTTCACCTGCAACCACACAAAACATAGTTATATCATCATGTTTTTTTCTTTAATATTAACCCTCAATAATTACAATAAAATTGATGAGAGCAAGCCAGCATCCGGTGTAGTTTTTTCTGACCACTTTCAGAACAAAGTTCAGCTCAATTCCAATTGCTTAAACATATTAATGTTTTCCAGGAAACGAAAACTCCCAATTTCTTTCGACTCCTTAACCGTGTTTTTGTACAGCAATTATATAGCATATTCTTAAAGAAGCAAATTGATCACATTCTTTTATCTTTTCTGTGTTTTATTTTTCAAGCATTCCTGTTCATTTCTAGGCAAAAGTGGAATTCCCAATTTTAGTCAAAAATACGTTTTCCCCCAATCAGAAAGACCCATTCCCAAAATGGTGACAAAAAAAAACAACTCGCATTAAAGATTTAATTTTATGACAAGACCTTGGCTATGACAATTTTTGTTTTTATAAAAAAAATTCAAAAACTAACAAAAGATTTTAAAGCTGCTATCTCACAGATTGACCAATTTGACAACTTTTTAATTTTTTGTCTCAGAATCAGCAGATTTTGGTATTGATCAGTATTTTCAAATCAGTCATTTAGAATAACACATAACAGAACAGATCTAGATTGTTTTGAAAGCTAACAAAGTTTTAATTTTACTTTAAGCCAAAGTAACGCTTTTAGCTATAAAACATCAAATTTCGAGCATAGTTATTAAAAACTGCGACCTTATATTTTATCAGCAGTCTTATATCACCCTATTTCTGTCATTTACACAAAATTTGGCTCATTTCAAAACAATAAATTAAAGTTGTCAAAATGGTCAATCACTGAGAGTGCAGCTTTAAACTAAAATAGAGTCTGATTTGAAACAAAGTGTAAGCTTGATTTTGACTTCACAGTTTTGGCATAAAAATCATTAACTAAATTATGTCTTCTTTAAACTTTTAAACCGTACTACTGTTTATTTCATATTGACATTAATTTCAAATTCTAACATGACAGATAAATTCTAGGAATGAGACGATACCATTATCACGTGATACGATGCTGATCTATTAAACTACTCACCAACATGATCATCTCTATCAGATAACGAAACTTAAATTCAACTTAAAAAAACACTAGAGGAATAAAAATTGTCATAATTTTTATAGCCATTTTCTTTTCAAAACTCATAACTTTTGCAATATTATCTGTCAGTATTGTAAAGCGAATTTTACCCATTTTTTTTAAATAAACAAGTAATTGTAAAACCAAAGTCTTACAGTTACATTTTACATATATACAGACTAAGGCTGAAGACAAATAAGAGACCCTTGTTTGTTGGGTCTATGCTCTACTGGCAGTCACAATCGATGTCAGAGACTAATAAATTTCCTATATATTATTTGGACAAATGACCAATTTCGCACGCGAAATGACACTGATTTCTAGTGCTTCAGAACACCAAATATGGGGAGAAATTTGGCCAGTAGAGCTAAAGGCACACCTAAGGGATTGTTTTATATCTGTATTTTGAAACTGTATTCTTAAAGGGACTGTACACCAGATTGGCACCAAAAAAAGTTTTTCTGTGTCAAATCTAAGGACAATTATATGATAAAATGTTTTACTCTTTGATATCATAATTGTAAAATAAATTATCAAAAAGTAAAAATAAAATTGAGTCGGAGACCATGTTCGAACAAGTGTCGCCAAAATTGCAGACCAGTGTTGTATTCACTGTGCTACGAAGGCTTACCATGAACGGTTGGAATATCTAAGCTATATACCTAACTTGGTAATATCACGTGATAACATCGACTAGCCAATCACGCATAAGGAATGAATTCTACTAGGTAGACATACCTAGTAATCTTTTTTAATGGAAAAATACGAAAAAACTGCGAAAAAATCAATTAATTGTAAACTGTGTGGTACTTCAGTTAGTAAGTTTCAATGCATTGTACACATCGATACCAAGTTTATGTCAGTTTTCGACAATTTTCTTTTTTCACTATTTCATCATACGGAGTATAGCCCCTTTAAGTATGATGTTAGTATGATATTCGACTAACTTGCATCGATACACTAGACTTATGTATCAATATGTATCAGTGACTGTATATGTCAGTATTGTATCAATATTCTTGGTATCGTTTCATCCCTCATTATTTTATCAATGTTGAACAAGATATTTGAGGTATGGACCAGACGAAAAATGCAATCATCAAACAATAGAACTAGTTTTGTAACTTAGACCTCGAGTAAGTAGGTTAAGGTGCAGGAATACAAAATGTACTTAATAAATGGACAAGAGCATCACCAACAGATGCCAACACTCATATTACCATTGTTTTATTGCAGTTTGCAGACAAAGGGGCATAGCTCAACCCTTATTTATGCTAGAGTGAGGGACCTTGCAATTCCAGTGGTCAAAATTAGCACAAGCCTGTAAGCTCTGCACTGGTAAAATGCTTTCTGGGCTTGCTCAAATTCTGTGTTTTAAATAGCAGGGCTTAATAAAAAAAAATCATGGCAAGCACCAGTACAAGGATTTAGGCTTGTTTATCCAATAGCTAATACTACCAATCTTGTACCATGTACTTACCCTGCTGTAATTTGTGCCGGACTTGTCCTTGGTCACCAGGGTGCCATCTGCATACAGCTCAATCGTCACATCTGAGTCAGGTACACTGTAACACATAAGCTTATAGGATAAAACAGGTGAATGAACTGTCGTCCGCCCAGTTAGCTCATTTGGTAGAGCGTTGGACTTTGAATCGGACAACCCGGGTTTGATTCCCGGGCGGAGCAGGTCTCTTCTGTTGTGATTGGTATGTACAGACGTTGTCAGTTCCTTGAAGAGGTGAAGGCACCTAGTACTGGTTAACCTCCCAGGATAGGTGTGTGGTGGATGAACTGTCACTCTGGGACACTTCAATGTGCTAATGCCGGGCCCAAAGTATAAACTACTAACACCACCACCATCAAGAACTCAGTGACACAAGCGCACACATTTCCTCAACTTTGTTTTTATTTTGAAAACTGGTTATTAAGCAACTTAAGGAACAAATCAAATATATAGCAGAATTACAACAAGAGCTGTCACAGCGCGCTCGACTATTCCACCGCTTTTCTGTGTAAGGATTGAAAAGTTTTGGCGAAATATGGATCACTGTAAGCTTAGATTAGATTTCAATGCAATACATGATGTATTTGCTGAGATATTATCATAAATGTGGTTACATGCAAAATTTAATCCAGAATTTCTAAGTCCAATAATAAAGGGCCATTATTTGCAAAATACAGTTATCTAACTTGGATATTCAAGTAGGTTGGGTGGTTGAGTACCATTGCATTAAGTCTCAATGCAATACATGAAGTAGTTGCTGAGATATTAACCTATGTGTGCTAACATGCAAAACTTTAACCATAATTTCTAAGCCGCATAATAAAGGGGCAAAAATTATAAAATATGCAAGATAAGAGTTATCTTTCCTGATTAATTAAGAAGGTTGAATGGTTGGGAGCCTGTGTATAAAGTTTCAATGCAATACATGATGTATTTGAATTTCAATGTCCAGTAAAAAAGGGGGCCATAATTTGAATTCAATGCAAACTAGAGATATCTTACTTGGTTATTTAAGTAGATTGGATGGCTGAGTACCATTGTATTAAGTCTCAATGCAATACATCAATTAGTTGCTGAGATATTACCCTATGTGTGCTCACATGCAAAACCTTAACCAGAATTTCTAAGTCAAATAATAAAGGCCCATTATTAGCATTAAATGCAAACAAGAGTTATCTTACTTGGTTAATTACGTAGGTTGGATGGTTGAGTACCATTGTATACAGTCTTAATGTAATAGATCAAGTAGTTGCTGAGAAATTAACGTATGTGTGCTTACATGCAAAACCTTAACCAGAATTTCTAAGTCAAATAAGAAAGGCCAATTGTTTGCATTATATTCAAATTATTGTTGTCTAACTTCATTAATTTAGTAGGTTAGATAGTTTGGAATACATATTTAAAGTTTCAATGCAATACATGATGTATTTACTGAGATAATGACTTAATAAAAGTTGCTTACATGCAAAACCTTAACCAAGGTGTGACGCCGATGCTTGGTTGAGTAGTATAGCTCTTCATATTCTTCGAATAGTCGAGCTAAAAATGACACTAAGATAATCACAATATACTACTGAGATTGACTAAGTGATAGTAAGATGAATTAAAATCTTAATGATTAAGAATGAGTGGAGTGATTGAAGCAAACTAGCACTTCTTAATCATTAAGATTTTAATTCGGGTCACATACCTGATTTACAATATAAAACCTCATTGGCTGACACATTGTCAACGCAAAACTGATGCAGGGATCATGTATTGCACGAGTCGCAGTGGGCGTACCTTCAAACACCCGTGAAAGTTGGAATTCTTAATGATAAAGCTTAGTAATTACTGATTGCAACTGCATTGCCTGTAAATGTAGGTTGTATTTTAAGGTGTATATTGAAACAGGCCCTAGACTACTAGCTGTGAATTATTTTAGAAACTCACTCAATAGTCTTAAATTTTGTCGCTGGTGAATTACTGGTGCCAGGCTCAGGGGCAGGTGTCTGAGTGGCGGAGGTTGTGGGCTCGTCTGTTTCCATAGCAACTGGTAAATCCTCTTTGGAGGTCGAAGCCACCACCATGGAAATCTTCGCCGTCTTGGTCTCTGCTTTCTGCTCATCTTTCTGTTAACAGACCAATATGATAGTCAACATTAAGAATTGTCAAACTACTTTGAGACACATGTGATATACAGCAGCATAATAACTGTTTCAATGATTCAAATTCAAATTATTTGTAACCAAAACAGTATCATTTAAACTTAATAAAAACAATTTAGGCTCTTCCAAAAACAAGTCATCTACACATTGATTAAAAAATTGGATTTAACCGAATACAAGAGCTTTTATAAAAATGAATTTAAAGACGACTTGTTAATAATGTCAGAGGAGTTCAAAAATGATTTGAGTGAAAATGTTCTCAAAAAATTTACTTTCATATTTAAATTTGACAACAACACATGAAAATTGATACAGGTCAACCTGCATTTTCATAGCTTCTGCCGTTGTGTTCACTTCAACACTACTTACCATTCAAAGTACACTACTATACTTTACTAATGCTTTTGTTTTGTTTTACCATGTTTGGAGATTATTGTATTTTTATATTAACCTATTTAAGCGCCTAAATTTTGTTCTGACTTTTTTCATTCTCAATAAACATACAGGTTAATCTGTATTTTACTTGCTTTCACATGTTGATGCCAGTTGCTTTAATCTCTAAACACACCTTCAATTTATATCTCTTTTTTGGTGCCCACGATTTTTTCAGTCTCGTGTGGAATGATTTGAATATTTTTCTGCCATGAACATTGTATAGATGGTCAATATGCATGTTTCTGTCCGTGAATATTTTCCCACAAGTCGAGCAGAACATTTTTTTCACATGTGTATAATGTATATGCCAGTTCAAATCCCCAATTTTGAAGAATTTCTTCTCGCACTGGTTACAAGAATGACAGCGTCCATGATATTTCTGCACGTGGTGCCAATATCGATTTGATTTCAGAAATGTCTTTAAACAAAATGGGCAGACATAAGGTTTTCTCGCTAAATGAGTGTTGAACATGTGTGTAAGCAGTAATGGTGAACATATCTTAATTTGGCATTCCAAGCAAGTTCGTTTTGCTGTGTGCCAGCTCTTGAAATGTTTCGTCAAGTCGTCTTTCATTTCATACTTATTTTCACAGAGGTTGCAACAGTACATTCTCCATAGCGGCTTTAAGTTTTCTGCAAGCAATGGCACAGGAAGGCGAAACTCAAAGAAAGGCCCTTCAATATCCACATCCAGATCCAGCTGTTTGGGCTGACCCACAGCATTTTTAAGCCTTGAAGATAAAAAATGTTCTATTAAACACATTGTTTGTCAAAACTAGCATTAAAATGTTATCTACACCATTTTTACAAGCGTCAAATTAAAGAATCCTTCATTTCAGACAATGAAATATTTCTTGGACATAAATTTCCCTTGTAAGAAAAAAGCAACTGTTCAGGCGGAAAATTACATTTATAAGCAAGTGGTTAGCTTACACATTCTCATGTGGTGCCTTGTATATTTTTCTGGTGCCATTCTTCAATTCCTCGACTGTACATAGATCCTCCCTGCCCATGTCTTCCTCATAGATTGCTTGGATGCCACCCTCAGGGTTTTCGACATTAACTGCAGCCATAAACTCTTCATTAGAGTCTGAACCAATCTGTGGTTTCTGCTCAATATCATCCTCAAATTCGTTTTCAAGTCCTTGGTCATCCTTGAAAGTATCTTCATTAGTAACAACTTCTGACTCAGATTGAGCGGTATCAATTCCTCTACCTTCAGCATTATCAATGTAAACCTCATGGTTTTCCACTTCATTATCAATATTTGATTCAGTTGTTTCAACAAGCATTTCCTCGATACTATTGTTCAAAAGTTCCTGATCTGATGAAGGAGCACACATTTCTGGTATGCTTAACATGTACCCAAGCTGATACTGTTCATCTGTATCTGGCTTGCAACCCAATTCTGTTGGAAAACCCAACAGACTTACAGACTGGATCACATTTTCATCTTCAATTTCCTTAAAATGATTTTCATCTGAATTTCCTAGACATTCCTTTACTTCAGAAACTCTACTTTCCTCTATGTTCTCGTGTTTATTTACACCTTTTTCTCTTGCGATCTTGGGGTCAGTCTCCTCTTTTACTTTCAACTTTCTTTCCTCCTTAGAATGATCTAGCAGAATGTGCATAAAACAAGCTTTCTTTGAGGAAAACATTTCGGAGCAATAGCTACATTCAAACTTATCTTTGAAGTGAAATTTCAGATGCATTTCAAATGCAAATCTATCTTCAAATGAACATTTACAGAGAAAGCATGGGTACTTTGCTGTATGTCTCTGCAAGTGTTTGTTAAACAAATGGTTAAAGTCTGAAGTGAAGTCACACTTATCACATAGAAATTTCTTTGGCTTGAATTTTCCAGAATGCCTTTTCCTAATGTGCTTTTTTACTAGCAAGGGAGTCTTGAACTGTCTTTTACATAAAAAACAACTGTATGGAGCCTTACTCCCATCGGTGTCATTTTCTTCTTTCATCACATAGTACTGGGCATCTTTTGGAGGAACAACAAGAGTGTCTTTAATATTAGTACCTTCAAAGTAAAACTTGTCAACTTCTTCCTGGGTTTTAGAGTCTACCCTACATTTATCTGTTCTAACATGGTGATAGAAGTCCCATTTTTTTTCAAAACGTCGTCTACATGAGCACTCATACTGATAGGCACTGATGTGCGAATAAGTGTGGACAGTCAGTTTGCTTGGCTCACAAAAGACTGCACAACAATTTTCAATGTCACATTTCCATTTGTCTTTCTTTGTTTGTACATGTTTCTTTAGACTTGCATCAGTTAAAAATCTTTTTTGACAAGTATCACAGGAAAAACGTCCTTCTTTGTAATGAGCAAGAAACCTATGTTTTCTTAAAGCATTTTCATTTGGAAATTGTTGTCCACATATTCTGCACTGCGTTTTATGACGAGCATATTTATTTTCCTTGAATGACAAACCCTTCATTTCTTTTTGATCAACAAGTCTCACCGAAAACCCTTTGTCATTCTCCTTGGTTGAAGCTTTCCTCTCAAAGAACAACTTGTGCTTTATTTTTCTGTGCCTCATGAAATTCGTTTTCCTGAAAAATGATGCAGTGCAAATTTCACATTTGAATGGCCCTATTCTGAAAACTTTTCTTTGTCCCCTGACATCAAATCTTTTCATCCATTTTAGTCGTTTGTTTTCTTTTTCAGTTCCACACACAGATACATGGTATGTAAGGCTACTCTTCTTCGCAAATGAATAAATACATTTTGGGCATTTGAAAGGTTTTAAGCCTTTGTGGGCAGTCATGTGTTTATCATAAATGCCTTTGTTTTTAAACATTCTGTCACATTTATCACATTTGTATCTATCCTTATCCTTCATATTTTCAGATTTCTTTTGACTCTTGTCATTGTTCTTGGCTTGCTCTCGATACGTCATTTCGAGTTCTTGCTTCATATGCACATACAGCTCTTGTACGGAATCACATGAAGCATTACAATTTGAGCAATTATACTTAAAAACGATTCTAGGTTTCCCAAAAATGTTGTCTGTTGGCTCAGACTTAACTTCTTTCCTGCCATCTTTACTTTGCAGAGATTTCAGAGCGTTCAAATTCAGGGATGTTACAATGACATTTTGAGGTGATGCCTGTTTTTTACAGAAAGTGTAATGTCTTGTTAAGTCACACATTTGGTAGAAAGACTGCTCACAACTTGGACATTTCATGACAATCTTTTTGTGTTCAGAGCGCATATGCAGGTCGAAGTACACTTTACTTTGAAAACAGTCTTGACACAGCATACACTGGTAGAGTCTTTTGATATGATGGGTTTTAGCCACATGATCAGTGTAATCATCAGTATGTTTGAACTTTATATCACACAGAGAGCAGTAAACACAAGTTTCTTGATCCACTGCACTTCTTATCCTTTTGATATTTATTAATTGTCTATTGACTTCCACCTCAGCCATCTCGGCAAATTTTTTGTCAAGCTTTTCCTTCAATTTCTGTTGGTCAATGGTTGATAACTTCTTTTTCATTTGTTTCTTTTCAGATTTTAACTCATTAATCATTTTCCTACTTAGCCTACTCACAACAACTTTGGGCTGCAGCTTATTAGATGTCACTCCTGTCACACCAGATATAAAGTCTGCACTTATTGTGGATGTGTTTGGTTTGCTATGACATGCATCTTTTTTGTTTCCTATATCTAAATTTCTATCAACAGTATCATCTTTCCTCTGAGAGTTTCTCCCAGATATATTAATACCATTCTGTCTTTTGTTCAGATCAGACTTTGGAAGTCTCGTGATAACTTTTGGTTGTATGCTACCAGACATGTTTAAAGTGTAATCTTTTACAATTTCTTCCTTGATTTGTTTGTCAACATCATGAAAATCAAAGACATTGTTTTGTGAATCCAGATCAAAAATCTCAGTTTCCATAATTCTTTCAGCATTTCTTTCATGATCACTAACATCAACATGTGCTTCAGGTGCATGTGAAGGAGCTTTTGCAATATTTTTCACAAGAAATCTTGGTACTACTTTGAATTTTCCAGAATCACTTGTGTCAGTAGTTGAATAGTGAATTACCATTCTTGGCTCTGATCTTGGACCTACACTATCAGTTTTTCTCTCAACAACACTTGTATCAACCTCACCTTTGTTTTTGCTCATTGTGTGAGCTGGGTGGTTTAATACAAATACTGTTGGTTGCACAATATGTTTAATGGTGCTTGGCATTGAGCGTTTATTTACAACAGCTTCAACATTCATTTCTGCTTTTGAATACAAATTTGGATCTTTTTTACCACTTTCTTTCACAACATTTGGTTTAGGCACTGGAAGCTTTTCAACAAGAACTCTAGGTTGAAAAACCTTCGACACTCTCAAGGCATCCATTATTGATGGTATCTTGGACCGTCCTCCAACCTGGCTACTATTCACATCATGGGTAAGCGTTAATGTCTTTACTGTTTCAAGTTCTAAAATTGCACCATCTATTATTTTCTGAATGTTCTTATCATCTATACTGGCATCAACATGTGTTTTTGATTTACTCCTACTTGGTTTTGAATTTCTTTTTATATGTAACTTATCCTTAATCTTTTTTGGAGTTTTAGACCTACTTTCTGATGGTTTAAACTTACTTTCAATAATAGATCTACTGAGCAGTGGTTTAGAAACATTTTTAACGGTAGTTGCTGAAGACAAATCATGTGTCCTAATCTGAGGTCCTAATTCATCTCTCACTGATGTTTCAGGAGTATTATCAGAATCTATCACAATAGCATTTTCATCATCACCAATCTCATCAGAACTTTCATCAATTTCAAATGTAACTGGCCAAAACTTTTTTGAAATTCTATCTGTATTTTGATTTGAAGAATATGTTAAATTTGCTTTCATAATCATCTTAAGATTTCGCTTACCTTTGGCAGTTTCTACTATTTCAGAATCTGCACTTTCAGTCTCAGACTCTAAACAACTAACTTTATCAAAGTCAGTTTCATCAAAAGTAATAACAACATTTTCACTATCATCTACCTTAACAATTTGAATATCAGTGTCTACCTTTTCAGATTCACTGGCGGGTTTATCACCAGACTTTGTAGCATGAGCAGCATCCTCATTCTCCAGTTCAGTTGTCTTCTGAACAGCTGACTGTTCATCAATATCCATAGCGAGATTATCAGCCAGAAACTCTGAGACTGGAACAGCAACAGCTGGGGGCTCATCTAGCAACTGGTTAATGTCTTTTGGAATGGCTTCAACTGTGGATTGGACAACTGTAGATGATGTGGTTATCTCGGACACCTTTGAAGGCTCAGAGGGGACAGCTAGATAGCCAGAATCCAGAGCCTGCGTCACAAGTGTAAGCATGGCGGAATCTGAAAAATCCCCCTGATCTGCTGGTTTCATTGGTGCTTCCACAGCTGGTTGAATCAGAGAAGTGGCTACATTTCCAGCAGCCCGACTGGGAAGGAGGGATGTGGGAAGCCGGGACTGATTTACACTTGCTGTGGGCAGGACAATTCGGGTGGTTTCTGGAGAGATTCTCTGTTCTTGCAGTTTCATGTCAGCTTCTTGAATTGCACTGGACAGTAAGTCTGTGGCACTCTTCAGTTCTTGTTGTTGGGATTGCTTCATCATAATTTGGGGTGATTGTTTAATTGGGACCGTTCTGTACCCAGGTGGCTGGACTCTCACTTGGGTCATTGTAGGTCTGGGTGTCACAGGTTTCACAACTGTGGAAGTTGGTTTCGACACATATTTTATGGTAGTTGCCGGCGACAGCACATGGGTCCTAGCCTGCGGTTTCTGCTCGGTCTTCTTGGTACCAAGGTATGACTGGGAAATCAGAGACTGAGTTCTAAGTGGGGGTTTCGTGTTCACTGTCAACCTAGTCTTTTGTTCACCCGGAGGGTTTATTTTAACAGTTTTGTATGTAAACAGTCCTGAACCTGTTGTCTGCTGGTACCTAACATTAACTGTCTCTGGGGTCCTAGCGGCGATAGGGGTTCTAGCTATAGGAGTAGACTTCCTGACATTTATAACTGGCTGTTTCACATTTGCTTTTGGGAACACCATGGTCTGTGTAGGAATTGTTGTCTGCAAAGTCACATAAGGGTTTCTCAGTGTCTGTAATGATTTTTCACTGCCAAAAGGCTTATTTTTACTGAACGTCGTGAGTGGTCTCGTATTGATTGCATTTGATGCTCCAGCGGAGTAGTTATTCTGAGACAATTTAATGGCTGTCAAAACATCCTCTTGGCTCGAAGTCATGATAGTAGTTCCAGGAATAATAGACGGACTGTGGACAGTTTCAGGAATTAAAGTCTGACTATAGACAGTTTCAGGAATAATAGTCTGACTATGTGCAGTGTCAGGAATAATAGTCTGACTATGAACAGTTTCAGGAATAATTGTTTGACTCTGGACAGTTTCAGGAATAAGCGTCTGACTCTGGATAACTGGCGTTTGCATGATACTACTAGAAACAGCTGAAACTTCAGGAAGGATCAGCTGCTGGTTTCCAAATGAATCTGTTGATGTCTGGATGTATGTCTCCTGCTGCTGTAGGTCTGCATTAGTTAGCAGAGAGCTGTCGATCTTTACCAATTCCCCCGTCTCAGTGATGTAGTATGTGTCGTTTTCGTTAATCTGAGTTCCATCACTCACTGATATCTGTGTGGTGTCGCCAACTGCTATCTGTGAAGGATCAGTCACCACTATTTGTGTAGCATCACTTGTTGCTATCTGAGAGTTGTCACTTACAACTATCTGCGAGGGATTGCTCACTATTGTCTGCATTGCATCACTCACTGCTATCTGCGAGTTGTCAGTGCTGTTTTGCAGACTCACAACCGGATCATGCGCGAATGTTGTGTCTGTTGTAGTGACTGTCTCAGTTGCTAGGATGCTTTGCTGGGTCGAGTCCTGAAGGTTACCTGTAATATAGTACTACACATTGCAACTTTCCATTAAATCTTGATAACTAAAACTTCTCAAGTCAATGAAGGGATCTATAAAGCCCTAATGTTGTTTCTGGTTGCTGAAAAAGTATGGGTTAGTCTAGGTTCAAAAACTATATGGCTAAGAATACCTTCCAAATACACTAAGCAATCAGAGCAACATTTATACTTGGTTTATACACTGAAAATCGCATAGGGGCCTTTTCGAAAAAAAGATGGAACTGTCAGTCAATGACAATTTCGATGCAAGTGTCATCAAGTTCAATTGATTATGCAGGTAGAGACCCGGGTCTTGCACTTGACACGACATCTTTATGTACCAAACATGTGCAAAAAGACATTTAAAAATATCTCAAGCAAATTTACAGCCCATACACAACTTACTATACTCCATGTGCATATATGCAGCAATCTATATAATGATAAACCATTCAGTGTGACCTTAACCTTTGAGGTAGGGATGTGGGTTTTAAATGTGACAAGATCTTGGATTTAAAGAACACATACATGTGCCTTTTAAAATCCCTCCTTGCACAACAAAGATACAGCCCAGACACCAATAACCATTACATAATGATAAACAACTGTGACATTGTCCATTGAAAAAGGGACATGGGTCTTGCCTGGTACACGCAGTCATGAAGTACAAAACACATGTGCCAAGTAATTGTAAAATCTGTTCAGGCATGACAAAGTTACAGCCAGATCATGGAAAAACAGATGAACGCAGCAATTTAATATGCCCACTTTCAAGGCATAAAAAAATCTAGGCTGTAAAACACCTGCAGTCATTCGTTTTTATAGGCCAAGCTCAACAAATATTTAAGTCAGATTTATTGAGCTTGCTCCATATGTCAAATTGTTATAATGAGCATGTGTAATGTATAGCCGGTAATGTATAGCATTTCATGTCAATATTTTTCACAGATGTGTGGCAAGAAAAATATCCACCAATGACACAAACACTATGACAACACCTCAATCTTTTTCTTTCCCCCAAATATTACAAAAACTATTATAGTATTATTCTCCATAAACAAGTTCCATTTTCAACTAATTTTCAATAATGGAATAAATTGTCATATAGTTTAAGCTTATAGTACATAACTGTATAACAAAATTGGTTTTGTAATTTGTTTACTCACCAGTGGTAGTGAATGTGTTGTCATCCACGACCTGGTATGTATACTGAACATCCTCCCCTTGCTGGATATCCCCCTCCATCCCCAGGGTTGTCCCGCCCACAGTCTCTCCCACCCCTTCTGCTCCCTCCTCCATGAAGATCACAGTCATTGGTCCGTTCTCTGTCTCGATCACCTGGACCTGGCCAATCACGCCTCCCGTACCTACAGCTGTAATGGTAAACTGATATATATGATCATGTCATACTTAGAACCTGCAGTCTGCTGAGGTGCTGTAATAACATTGATATTGCAGGAGCTTGTGTCTGGTAAAATATATTGAGGTAAAAAAAAATTCTATTGAAGAATAAAACACAAAGTGATCAAAAAATTATTCAACTTCAGACATCTGTATATTTTTGTGAATGACTGTATCTGTTTACTAACAGGGTTCTCAATAAGTTTCGGTTGAACTATCTCAAATAGTAAAGTAACCGACCAGCTACTACTTATTTTACTTAAAATTCATTTATTTTTCCAGATTTGAACCGGCCCAATTGCTGTTTAAACCGTCTATTTTGGCCTTTAGTTGGTTCTTATTGAGAACACTGATACTAAGATTTATTAAAACGTTAAACAAAAGCAAGACTAAAATGCAGATTGTATTGCAGAAACTCAAGGCCTATAGTGTACTGCACTTTCATAAAGACTGAACTTTTCTAATCTACGGGCTCTATGATTTTTAAGTTGATGGAGAAACATAAACAAATCAGAGCTGTGCATGGAAAGCATGTTATACATTTAATGGCAGCCACATAGAAATGATAGACGTTAGTATCAGAAGCATGGTAATAAACTCTGATATATAAACCTATGTGTGCCTATATGCAAAACCTTAACCAAAATTTCTAAGTCAAATAACAAAGGCCCATAATTTGCATTATATTCTAAAAAAGTATTATCTAACCAA
Source organism: Mya arenaria (assembly GCF_026914265.1). Classification (NCBI taxonomy): domain Eukaryota; kingdom Metazoa; phylum Mollusca; class Bivalvia; order Myida; family Myidae; genus Mya; species Mya arenaria. The sequence continues at coordinate 46,836,434 of NC_069129.1, forward strand.
GGTGTGATGCCGACGCTGACATCAGGGTGAGTAGTATAGATCTCCTTATTCTTTAAATAGTCAAGCTAAAAATGTCATCTAAATTTTTTATCTGCATGTTATGTTATTAAAAATAAATCGCATATCGGTTGCTATACATGCAAATAATGGTCCTTAGTTTAACCTCCAAAATCTGGATTCCAGGAGATGTGTGTTCAAATCAGCCAATGACAAAGCTGAACTGTTACATCATGTGCCCCTACATCTATTACCAGTGTGTGCGCAACTTATACAATGTATCCAGTACTCAAACATCCTTGTTAAATAAACAAGTGCTCAGAAACTTCTACTTTTGTTCTGAGAAGATAAATATCTACTTGCTGAGTTTTGTGAGCTTAGACAAAAGTCGCTTGCAATATCTAAATTTCACTCTCATGTTGTGAGTATGCGAGTCCAAAATCAAACCACATAATTGCCAATAGTTTTGCCAAATGTTTAATGAGAATTATTTTGCATAACTGATAATAAGTGTTACCTGACTGGATGCTCTGCAGCATCTCGGCACTGATGGCCTGGCCTTCTCCAGCACCCTCCATCCTTATTTTCCGGCTAGGTGGTCACTAATCAATGCGATCTGTGATCTGCCTGAAAAGTTAAATTGACATAAAGCATGACATAACAATCATGTGCACTGCCCAAGTTAGTTTAGATGTTTTTTTTATTCATTTAACACAAGTTGGGGCAAGATTAAAATCATATAAAAATTGTTCAGAAGTAATTCTGGATTTTTTATTCATATTGAAAAAAACGTACAGTACAGTACATTCATTTATTTTATGTTGTAATTGCAGCCAACATTTGACATGATTTTGAACCATAACCTGTGACATCATTTGCATGATCAATAGCATATAATTTTATAATTATTATTTTGTAGAGAAATAATATAAAGTGACGTTTTTGGGAGTTTTCCAAAGAAAACGAAACAAGAACATCTTCAACCATGAGCTCTGAACTTTGAACATGTGTTCGCACCAGTCACTATGTAATTGTCATAAAATCTGAAAAGTAACATAGTTTTAGACCAGGTTTAATGTATTCAACAAGAACAAAAATCACATTCTGAAATGCACATACGACTGCATTCTTGTGGTAAGCTTACATCATACAATAACAGCAATTTACTGTAGCCATCTGAACCGCTTTCCATTGTTATGTAAACAAAATGATTTTTAACAAATGATTTTTAACAGAGGTTATTAATTTTAAACGGAGGTTATTAGTAAGTTTCAGTTGTGTTTCCTCCAAGGAACATCACAATTTTCATTCTTCAGTCCACTGATCAGCTGCAAAAAGGCTGAAAATCAATACCCCACAGAAAGCTGATGGACAACAAATGCATTGTTTTGGTCGCTAAAATAAAATCGCTAATTGATCTATTAAGTGTTTTATGCAGCAGATCGCATGAATGTGCGCTTGCTTGTATAAAGACGTAAGTGCTTACCAAAATGGTAAATTATTTTTGTGTTTCGTGATTACATTGGCAGCCGGGTTAAACACAATCGTTTATTTTTTTTGAGTATATGAAAAACAAATCGCAAAAGTTCAAAGAACTTGACCACAAATTGACTTTTGCCACTTAATTATTAGATAGATGATTAATAATAACAAACAAGAAAGACAACTGGGGCAAATTAGATAAAAAAATCTATTTCAATTGGCATCAAGTAGTGACTTGAAAACTATTGACTGCCACAGAAAAAAGGCAGAAAACACTTTCACACTAGTTACGACTGACCTAACCATAAGCTATACCTTGAATTGCCCCTCAGGAAAATCTTTACACAACCTACAAATGGAATAGATAAAACACCACCAAAACACTCGAAATAAATATTGCACTCTTAAAGAAATTCCGAGTAATTTCAACTGTTCCTGGTCCGATGGGCTTACGAGATCAATGTGTACACGCGGGAAAAATACCTGTCTGACTTACGAACATACACGTATAGTACACTCCCAAAAGCTATTTCTAGAAGTAAATAGACGCTTAATATACCATTATATCGATTCCTTTCTTTACATCAAAGAGATTATCTTGAAACGTCGCCCTTTGTTTCGCGGAGCCAAAACAGCGAAAATGGCGTTGTTTGGGTGAAAGTCCCCGGATGTAGGAAAGAGTCACGTGAGCAAATCGCGGACACGACATCGGTTTTCTAATGACAATGGTGTACATTGCTCATAAAATATATAAATATGTTAATGTTTCACAATTCAATCAAACTTGAATTATATTTGAACTTGGCAGGCTTCTGATAATAGTAAATAATATTGTTTGCATAAACGGATTTAAATTATGTGTACCGTATTGAGCCTTAAACTACACTTTGGGTCAGGAATAACTATCGTATTATTTCACATGAGTCAAAACGGCAGCATTTTTGGCAAAACTTACTCACATCAAAGATATATATTATTACAGTCCTTGCTCACAGTCTTGAATAGTTTAACTTTAAAAAAATGTCTTCATTTTTTTTAATATTCCGAAACATAAATCATATAAAAATAATATAAATAACGACCAATAGGTCGTGTGTTCGAGCTTTTTAAAACGAACACAATCTGGCTACCTACTGTATAAGTATTACAAATTAACAGTAATTTCTACTCAGGAAACTAGTCTTGAGGTTTGAATTACAACTATACATTATTGTCTTCGAAATGAGCTATAATATATGAGTGAAAACAAATATGAACTGGAGCTAATTTAGTATTATCAGTTGTCGGTATTTCTTTTAGTTTTTTTTTCTTCTCCGACGATTCAATGATATCAAATTATATATTATTTTTTATATATTAACATTGTGAATACATCTAAAAATAATTTATACTTAGTATATTTCGCACTTGGTAATTAGACCTTGCAAGCTTTCTTCCTTCAAAATATACCATAATATTTAACTATATGCCTAGATACGGAATATCGACTGAGTTGAATTAATGCCGCGGCCAAGTTCAAGTTATTTCATTTACTTTTTTTAATAGTCATTAGGAACATCGCATCTCTAAGTCTCACTCTCTTTATCTCCAAAACACAACTATTTACCCGACTAAAGACAAAGTACAATAATTATGTTGAATAAAGATTGGAAAACTTAGCAGTGCTTGGACCTTAGGTTGTCCAGTTAGCGAGGTGGTTAGCGAATCTGCTTCTAATCTGACGACTTGTGTCGATTAGGCACATATGAGTTTGGTTAGGAACAGTCATTTATACAAATGCAACGATATAAAACCCAGACAAATATAATCAACATTTTTGACCCCGGTTGCTATCAGAATGGCTTAAATGATGCCTAACCTATGTGGCAGATGATATTTCAAAATTAAAACCAACGGCTTTCTACTATGATGTCTTTACTGCTTAAGCATCATCATGTAGACGGTAAACAAACAGAACATAACAGAACCGAATATTGTACAAAGCGTCGACAAATATAACCATTCATACCTTATTAGAAACACACACAAATACATGTTCTAATTAAGTGACCCTTAAACAGTGTCCAATCGTTACGAGGTGAAGTGGTGGATGATCGTTGGTTAGTGGTGGAATGACGCCGGTTTATGGTGGAAACACGCCGGTTAGTGGTGGAACAGCGCCGGTTAGTGGTGGAATAACGTCGGTTAGTTGTGGAATGACGCCGGTTTATGGTGGAAACACGCCGGTTTATGGTGGAAACACGCCGGTTTATGGTGGTAAACAAGACGAGAGGTGAGAAATTTTATTTAAGTAACCAAGATATTGATATGTTTTTAATTTCTCACAAGGATATGTACAAGATGACCTCTGTTATTATTGATTCCAGGTATGTATTTGGTTTCCTCCACAATGTCGCCGTTTACCCAATAATTCGGGAATAAACACGACATTTTATATGGAAAGTTTGATCCGCAAGCTTTAAGGCTGCTCTCTCACAGATTTACCATTTTGACAACTTTTTTTCTTGGAATGAGCAAATTTTTGCGTAAATATCTGACGACCAGTAATATAAGACTGCTGACAAAAGATCAACTCGCAGTTTTTCATATTTCCGTTCGAAAGTTATTTTTATGGCTAAAAGCGTTACTAACGCTTTCAGAGAAATACATAAAACATCAGTTTTTGAATTTAAATAAGAAAACCTGTGATCTGACTTGTGTCAGCAGTCTTACATCACGGACATTTACGCAAATTTCGCCAATTCCAAGACATATCATACACGAACACGACCATAAATTGGCAGTGACAGCTTCTACCCGTAGGAAATCTCAAATCTAGTGTATTTTGATACTGTTTCTATAATTAACGTGTAAGATTTTCATTGAGACTTTCTTTAAAAGAATTATATTGTAACAATGTATGCTGTGGTGGACCTGTCAGATTTTGCATGGTAACGCTGGTTGCATGGTGTTTTAAAATTCTGTTTTTCAGCAACTTAAAGTGACACTCTTATTCAAAATCAATACATACTCATGTATAACAAACATACATTTTGAGTGATTCATTCTTGTTGGTATATTAAAACAAATGAATTAATAGTGGTAAATCTTATTTTGGAGTAAGACTGCATCATTAACATAATTTGCTCACGTTCCCATTTAATCTGCACATTACTGCTGTATTGAAATAATATATGCAAGTCAATTCGTCAAGTGTGCCTGATGCACGCATATTAATGCATGTTAATCACCTGTTCCATTATGAAACAGTCACACCCGTGTGCATGATAATTGTTTTCTTAAAAACAATCATTTGTAATCATATGGTTGTTAAATTTTAGCGCATTTAAAAGCTGCACTCTCACAGATTGAACTTTTTTAATTTTTGTCTTGGAACGAGCCGATTTATGCAAAAAAGCGTGGAAACCAGTGATATAAGACTGCTGACAAAAAGTAGAATGCAGATTTTTATATTTAAGTTAAAATATTGATGTTGTATGCATTTTTCTTAAACCGTTAGTCACGGTTTAAGCCATGAAACATTTATTTTCGAACGGAAATTTGAAAATCTGCATTCTACTTTTTGTAGATCTTTTGTCAGCAATCTTTTATCATCGGTTTGCCGATATTTACGCAAAAATTTGCTCTTTTCAAGACAAAAAAAAAAAAAAAAAATGTGTTAAAACGGTAAATCTGTGAGAGTGCAGCTGCTCTTTTCAAGACAAAAAAATAAAAAAAAGTTGTTAAAACGGTAAATCTGTGAGAGTGCAGCTGCTCTTTTCAAGACAAGGAATAAAAAAAAAATGTGTTAAAACGGTAAATCTGTGAGAGTGCAGCTGCTCTTTTCAAGACAAAAATTAAAAAAATTTGTTAAAACGGTAAATCTGTGAGAGTGCAGCTTTAAACAACGCGATGAATCTTCCCCGGATTGTAATACTGTTTTTCATCAGTAACACACCACATCAATCGAAACCAATCATAATTTCATTTTTCTATTGTTGCTAATGTTAGTATATTAAATTTTGATAATGTTCAAATTATTTTACGGTCTAGACTGTGACCAGCATACACGGGCAGTGAAACGTGAAACCGATTGCATTCAGTGGTTACTGAGTGACTTATTCGGATGCTAATTTGGGTCATTCTAGTAGGTGTTCCGGTTTTCCAAAGAATAAGGTCGAACATTTAACAACCATATAGTTAATAGAATGCAGATTAAATTAAATTAAGCAATATTAATAATATACCTGAATTGTAAATCACGTATTGATATAAACTTATGTTCTTCACCGGACTTCGCAATATGACATCTTGTACTGAAAACAAGATAATCAGACATTCGAATGATACACAGTTATGTAGGTCAGAGACCAAGAAATAAATTTTCTACATATTTTTAAGTCAACTGACCAATAAGCACGATAAATAACACTGATTTCTAATGTTTCAAGATTCCCCAAAAAGTCCCTTTTGTGTACTAAACTGTAAAAAAACTTGAGATAAAAGGTGACGTTTCTTATAAGAAAAAAAAACAGTTTGTTGAACGTAACCACTATGTATTTCGATAAAGTGACTACATCCATGATATCGCCTTTTAACTTTAAGTAGGATTTGTTATTGGTCCCAGCTTTTAATAAGTAAAAAAACTACCGATTCGAAAACGAAACTCGCCGCATCAGTATTGGCTATTAAGTAAAATGTTTGTTTCGGTATTGGAGAAATACTGAAAAACCTTTCACAAAATTTAAATTCGGCTAATTCCAGACTTTTTTTAAACAATCATACCCATTTTAAAATAAACATGCAAAATAGGAACGAAATTCCATAGGATATATAGTTATGATTGGTTCCGACCACTGGAGTGACCTTGTGATGTGTTGTTATGTCGAAAAAAGCATAGTTTACCATTAATTGTTCGCAATGTGAGTCGGCATGAGCGTCGACTAAATTGATGTATTAATATATATTTATAGGCTATCACCATAACACATCCAATGATGATATGTCATTAGGACCCGTCAATTCGTCAAAACTAATCCCCATCCATTGGAATTGGCAATCAATTATTAGTATTTATATAAGTATTCATTTACATCTGCGATTCTTAAATTTGGCTTGACCTCGTTATACGCGTTCAGAGTACACTAATTTCAACGACTGCATTGAGCGGATAGTTTTATTTTATAAAAAATCTTCTAACTGCCTGTTTTTGTTTAGTATAGTCGTGTGTTTCCATGGTTTCGGTACTGTGTCCGTGCGGTTACGGGATATACATTGTATATAAAAGTTTTCACCATGACCTTTGAAGCAATACTTTTCCCATCGAAAAGCCTTTCCTCTAGCCTGGTAAGCAGAAACAATGAGGTTATTTCTATAAATGTATACCCCTTTACAAATGTATATAAATATGCAACTGAGTTTTATTTTATTATAAATAAAAGTCGTTCATGGATGCAGAAAATTACAAAAACGGACAAAGTTCTAGTATTGGTATGATATGTCTTTGGCGTTTACCCCGTGCCATTAAACAGGGTTTATGTTAACTTTTGGCTACTGAGCTTGTTTCTGTAGTTTTCCACATAAGTATGAATAAAGGTAACAAAAAAAACAACATATACATAATCTCTATTGCTTAAAAAGAAACACTGAAAAATAGGCAAAAACATATAGATAGTGTCCGTTGCTTTTTTCATGTTTCTATGATTCTCCAATGAGTCAGCACATATACCATTTGTATTTCAATGTGAACGATGATGAACAAGGTATGTATGTTTATTTCCTCTGTACTCAGTCCGTGATCGATCTGTCACTCAAAGCGTTAAAACAAAAGCCTACTATTCTTTCAAGTGATACGATATGATTAATTTGTTTTGAAAAATAATAATTGATGCATATTTCTTTTTAATTAAACATATTTCATTGTCAAGCCGGTATTTTAATTCATTTCTAACCTGGAACTGTTACTGTTTCGGTATGAGTAAGTACTTTTATTCCTTTTCAGTTTTGTACTGTATCGAACTATAGATTGAAGTATGAAGTTCTTCCAAAGCTCTTTGGATAAAGGATCTTCATTCAGCCAATTTCTAAATGTAAATCTGTTTATTTTTTTACATTTTCTATATTATTATAATTGTTGATTTTTTATTATTATTCTCATTATTATTATTCTCATTATTATTATTATTATTATTATTATTATCATCATCATCATCATCATCATCATCATCATCATCATCATCATCATCATTTTTATTTTTTTAATTATTATTATTATTATTATTATTATTATTATTATTATTATTATTATATTTTCTAATAATGTATAATTTAATGTCAGTGTTGATTAAGTATGTTTGACTGAGAAGATTATCATGCTATTTGTTTTTGTACATTTGACTTCCAGAGGCATCGGTCAAAAATATCGGAGTGTTTCTAGTTGTTTTGAGTTGGATGGCCTTTAAATATGGAGATGGGCAGGCGCATGTGTGTTTGAAAATACCCAATAAAACATCAGGGTGCTTTCAGGAGGCGGAAGTAAGTTTTCAAACCTTTCTTTGTTTGTTATCCTATCAAAATATTAAGGCACATGATCAAACTTTTAACACTAGCATTTATATATATATTTGTAATACATGCAGTCTATATATATGCACCCTAACTCGATAAATAGATTCATTTTAGATTATATTCATGATATTTTAATTAAAAAAAATATCCCTTTAATTAAATCGGAATCATTTGGTGGAGACTATTTCGATTTGAGTTCCAATGTCTTTAGGTAATTCATGCTAATTGTTCATAATATAGAATCATACTATTTGAATATTGAAAACCGCTTTGATAAGCCAGTCATAGGGACGTTCATAGTATTGAAATTACCAGTAATTTCAACCATACAGTCACGATCAAACGGAAAACTGTGGACAAATTTAGTTTTAGAAAGAACACTCACACAGAAAAAAAATCTTATTATCATTATAAAAAAGAGTTATTATTTCGGATTAGTGCTGAGATTAGCAATGGTAATTTTTCTTCACCATTCTTCTTTGCCTGCAGTTTCAACCGGTCAGTACTGAATTCGTACGCACTTCCTGTTTACAAGACCTGATTTGGTCCTTGAGCAAGGCAACCAACCTCTCCGAGGCAGACTCTCGATACTTCAAGGAGCTCTCTGAAAGATTTCTCCAATTTCCTTCACCCAAAACCGGTTTTCGGCAAAGAAAGGAGTACCGACAGTTGTCGAGACAGGAACGGAGCAATTTCCACAGGGCTCTTCAAATTTTGTATGAAGTATGTCTATGCAAATCTGTCGATGTTAATGCAAGCTTCTGTGTAAACTTTGATCAGAAATACTATAGCTGAAAAAAAAACCCAGAGCACAATTAGTTACTATGTGTTCCTGTAAATGGCAAAGGGTTATTGGTAAAGGATATTATCATAAGAGGAAATTGTCATAACGTTGAAAATTGTGTCTCATTCTCCCCATTTATCATTACAACATAATTATTTGAATTGTATACTTAATTGATAGGTTAACATATATTAAAGAGCCATTATCAATTTACCATACTCAATAATTCCTACCGCAGTGATCCAATTAAGTGATTAAAATGTAAATAGGATTATATCATTCAACAGAAAATAAAAGTTTCAGAGCAAAAGAAACTAATGGCCTTTTAACTATATTTCTAGGAAGGAACAATTCGTCTCTACGCAAAACTGATGGCGAATGCTAATCCTGAGGTCAAGCTGTCACCCGAATTTCTTGGTTTTCAGCGCGTATTCCTGGCTTTGTAAGTTGCGATATATGCATTCAAAAATAGTTGATATACTTAACAATATTGCCACCATTTAAAATAACCAATAAAATACTTGAAGCAAATTATTTGGACGTATTCATCGGCCGTTTTACCAACCTGAACGAAAACAACTTCAATAAAGACGACGGTATATAATAACTGGTACGAATTGTATTAGTAATAAAGTTTATATAATTATTAGTAAAGAAAGCGAGTCCTATTTTATAAGTTAATAGTTCTTAAGAACGTAGCATGATTTATCTTAATGCATACTCTATAAAACAACGAAAACTACAAGGACAAGCCCTGCAACTATGGTATAACTAACTTCAGTATTCATTATTTCTTGAACGATAAAAATAGTGTTCGCTAACTATGGTATTTCCAACACTTAACTCGAAGTTATTACAAACAAGAGTGCCAACTTTCGCAAAATTTGCCAGCTATTTATTAAGGACACCATGTTTGGCCAAATTCAGAGAGCGGACACTGTTGTGATACAGTTTTGTCAATTCAAGGGAAATAACCCTGGAGTGGCTGGTGATTTTGACCAAGGCTTCTGAAGTTAGTGTCAGAATAGATCGATTTTAGAAAGCATCAATAATTGAATGGCGACGACCCTCGAGTAAATCCAGCCATATGGATGATTAACGAACTTTTTCAAGATATTATGTCAAAACACATTCTGACCAAATATGCTGATGATAAGACAAGGCTTCTAAAGTAATTGATAGGACACCACCAATTTCAGGTAATTTCTAATAAAAAGTCGATAATTCTCGAATTTACTCGGGCGATATGGCTGGTTATCGAACTTAACCGAGATATTTTGCCAATACAAATTTTGATCGAATTTTGTAATGATTGAATAAATGCTTCAACGTATATAGATCGGACAATACCTTGGACGCCGCCCGGCCGACTGCCCGAACACGCAAGTGCAACTATAATACGTCACGTTCTATGAACGGCCATGTTATTCAAGATTCAATAAAAAATAACGTATTAAGTCTGCCTTCCTGTCTAGTTTCGAGGAAGAGCTGCGGAGAGTGGACGATACAGTGAGTTTGCCCTACTGGGATTACACAGCCGATTTTGAGACGGACAACCCTGTCAACTCGATTCTCTGGACACCTGACTTGCTGGGGAACGGCAATGGTCAGGTTGTGACAGGGGATTTCCGACATTGGCGAACCACTCATGGTCCTTTGCAGAGGCGATATGGGGAAAGCAATTATGGTGTCCTTATAAGCAGGGACGTTATTGCCAAGATTATGACAAAATGCGATGCAGCTGTAAGTAAATTTGTTTTTGGATATATTCATTTGTTTTGCCTGTTTAACATGGATGCTATGGCATGTTGATTTTCAAATCGTATGTTTTCCTTAGAAAAAATGTCGGAGTTCTGTTGTAGCTTTGGCATTTGAGTCGGCGGCGTCTTCACCATAGTTCAACAACTTAAACATTGGCCATAATTTAAAACACATGTATTCAGGGGCAAAACGTACATAGTCGAGAAAGGCTCATAGCTCTGATTTTAATAATCTATTAGAACTGAAAAACATGTCAAACGAACCTTGGCGTTCGCTTCGCGGCGATCTTGTGTATCTGTGTTTTCCGTTTGACAAATGTTTGTTTTATTCATACCTATGGCATCCGACGTACAAATTAGCTACTTCTCTGATAGCTCCGTTTAACTTTAAAGTTAAATTCTGGTATCTGTGGACTCCATTTAATATCGGTATCAATTTAAATTTGATTGATGACTATTAATATGTGAAAAAGTGACCCCAGTACATTACACATACAGCTATTTCAGTCTGTGTATTTGCCTTCTTTCAACTGAAATCGGACGTAAAGTGACTTATTTCGCAATGATTAAAGGCCAATAAATCTTTTTGTTAAAAGGTTTTCGTTAATAATAGTTTTCTGCACGCACAACCCTTTCAAATGATACCAAAATACTGTGTGACCACTAATCATTTAAACCTCACACATTTGTGGGCCTGATTCCTAACTTTGCAATAACCATTGGTTGGTCTGTAAATATATGTTAAATTGTGCTAAATATACTCTCATTGAAGATGAAACTGCAGTTTTTGCACGAAAAATGTATTTTAAAATAAATACTGCTATAATTAGTTATTTCAGTTTAGTTTCTTTTCACGTAAAATATAGTCGATTAAATATATGCATTTACCTGCAGGATATTACATACCCTATTGGGACAGACATTGATGAACAGTATGTGATGGAGTACCACCAGAACGGAGTATTTAACTGGGTAGGTGGCACGGTGGCGGACGCCGACACGGCAGCCTATGACCCTGTGTTTTACCTTATTTCTGCCTGCACCGACCACATTTGGGAAGTATTCCAGTACAGACAACGTGTTGCGTGCAACAAAGTACCAGCAACTGACTATCCTAATAAAGACGCTTTTAAAAAGATGTTCGGATTTTCTGAACTGATAAATGCACATGGTTATTCTGGCCACTGGACAACCGCTTGGTACAATTATACCAGAGCCCCGTATTGTCCGAACTGCAATTCTGAGTTTCTATGGTGTGACAAGTTAAAGACTCGATGTGTTGCTGACTCAAGACGGAATGACTTTAACATTGGACCAAAGCAACACCTTGACCTAAACATTGATACGGAAGTGGAGTACATTCCCCGTAAGATTGCCTTTCCGCAACTGCCATCACCTTTTAACGACGGAAGAACATTAGTTACTGGAAAACGAGATGCAAAGCGGGCATTTGAAGCTCGGTTTATGCGAAGAAGAAACAATCAAGTGAAACCACGCGTAGATAAACCCAGCCAAGACGTTGGGATCACACCAACAACTAACGAAACTACAACTGAATCGGACTGAGACTTTCATTACCTCCACGGTTGTCGAAAAAATGTCTGTTTAAACTAAGCACATGGTAACAGTTGCCTTCATTGATCATTTAAGTTAATAATTAATTTATTCGTATTAGTATACCATCAATTTGGTTAAGTAAACGCATCGTTCGTGATCGATAAGTTCGCTGTGGTCCATGATTGTCATTTGATAAATGAGCATATGAATTAAGAGCTTTTTATATTCGAAATAATTCAAACAGGGAGAAGTTCAAAAACATAATCCATTATTTACTTTTAAAATGAATAATGTATCAATAATTTGACACATACATGAATATGTTGAATATTATATTTTGTTTGAAAGGAAATACTTAAAATTGTGTATTCGTATTGTAGTCGATAATTTTAACTATTTTGCTGAAAGGCTTACATATAAGATGTATTGCAACAACTGTGTGTTTAAGCAATTTATTTCGGGGGTTGACCGTTTGAGTTTTCTTATTGCGATATGCATTCGGAACTCCTCGACCATTTTCGGTCGAAAACAACCTCGGATTATATGGACGGTTTACAATGTCATAAATATATACAGTTTAACTTAGCTGGAAGTAGATCGCGGAGTAATTTTTATTAAGCAGTTAAGCTTTATGACTTTACTAATGGGAATCTTAAACATTATGTACTAATACACTTCACTGGTGATCGATTTCATTTTAGTAATACAAAATACACGTTAAAACATTACAATTAATCAATACTATTATAATTCCGAATTTTAGGAACTACTTCAAATGATGTCCGAGGTTTTTTTCGATGGAAAATGGACGAGGAGTTCCAAATGTTCAACGTGAATGTACATATATTTGATGACATATTTCTTTCTGTTGCTCATATTAACAGCCTCAAGAAACCAATAATGACCTTTTCATACGTGGGATGTATTTGAAATAAAGGATCACTATCCGGGTATTTTTGTATCATTGTAAACTATTTTGCTGATAAAATGCTTACACTTATTATGATTTTTAGATGGTGTTGCGAATTTCAACATGAGGGCATAATGGTTTCATTGGTTTAGAAACCTGTTTCAAAAATTTACAAAAGCATGGTTTTGTGCACAGTTTCAACAGCATGGTGGAATTTCTGCATGAATCCATTATTGCCGAATGTCTTCTAGACAATTATAACGCACATGGTTGTTGACCTGTTTTATCTAAATAGTGTTTCAACACACGTGTTTGATCACTGTCCGCCATGTTGTTTTTCAAAGTGACCTAGTTTTCGGATGGAACAAACCGAAGACCGCCTCCGGTTTCGGTTTTTGTAAAATTAACAATACATTTTTTTTATTTTTTATTTTTTATTTTTTTTTTAAACTGTTACACCAAACACGCAGTTCGTGAAACCGATATAATACCAACACTTTCTTATTTCCAACAAGAAAACGCCATAATTCATTATACTACCTCCGTTATCTCAAAAGATATTTGTTATGCTTTGAACAACGCAAATGCATTGACTGATATTCGTGACATAAAATTGAATTTATTCTAATTTATGCAAAGCTAATATTATAGGAATTGACGAGTAATTGATTTTGCCATAACTCTCTTACATGTCACAGTCTATCAGAAACAAGGTTCAACCAAATAATAGTAACAATGCATTCAAATTTATCGTAGCCACATATTAGAATAAAATTTGGTGAAAATTTGACTGCGAGAACTTGAAATGTGTGCAAAGATGTGTAGAACTGCCCAATTTGATGCTTAGAATGCCATTTGAGTCAAGGTTCAGTTGAAAAACCTCAAAGAATGGCATTTTGGGCCAAAACGCCTTAGAAAATACAGACGCACAGGCACTTGGGTGACAGGCAGTGAAACTGGAAAACCTGACACAGACTATCAGATTGAGCTAGTTTCGGGTGTATTTATGTATGAAGGACTAATCGAAAGTGTTTTTCATTAAAAATGCAGGGACGGGTTTAGTTATAGGAATGACGTCACCATTACCTCATATGTACTTCCGTTGTGTGGAAAATTCTCAATAAAAAAAATGTTCTTATGATTGATAGACATGTTTTCACATGCTTAATACACTGTAAATCAAAACTATCATTATTCCTGAAACTTTTATACCTTAAGTATCTATTCTTGCTTGATTTATCATTTAGAGTAGAGATTAAAGCATAAACCGCTGCCCTATAGTTGAAAGGTCATTTTGGAAGATCTGTCATGGCGGACGGTGCAATTTTTAGAGTTTGTTTTTCAAGTGGAGTGATTTTTCTTAAGAATAACTTGACCCCCCCTTTTTATTGGCTTAAAAGATAATTTAAAGCTTGTACTTTAAGAATATATGTGGTTATCATAGCCTGCATTCGCTTGAAATGCCTTTAAATGTTGTCTGAAAATTATAATTTTACATTGAATTATATAGGGAATAACAATGGTGGTGTGTAACCTACTTGTATAAAATGAAACGAATAAGACAAATTAAAAGTCTGAAACAACATTTGTTTTCTTTTTATATCATTTTTTGTTAAAATAGTAAAAACACGTAATGAAAGTTTACTTTAAAGGTGAAAATGACCAATAATACGACCAACGCACAATATACGTCATTTACGATACATGTATACACAATCTTGTCTTTGCGAACACATATTCATTTTTTCCGAGTAATCGAGTACCCGAGTACTCGATCGAACGATCGTCTGAGTACTCGAGTATTAATTTTACTACTCGTTGCCATCCCTAAAATAAATATTGTTAGTTACCTAAAAACTAATAACAAAGGCATTACAACAATCTCCCCTGTTGGAAGTTGATGATGTAATATATTGTTATTTTACATATTTATAACATCATGTATCTTATTTTTGTACTCTTAAAGTAATTAGTAAAACGTTGTTCAATAATTATTATAAATAAGCACGCAAACTTTAGTTTATTTGTTGTTTCTTGATTCTCCGTTCTCAACAATACGCACGTTTGAAGACATGCAAAGGCCGGGACTGTTATGGTTGATACTGCGTTCATATAGCAGCAACCAAAAGTGTTAAATTTGTTTAACAAAAGATACAACTGTGAAGTCTCTTACGCTTTAAAACGTTTTATTTTGTTTTGTCTGTGTTCAATATAAATAAGTGTAATGTAGAACACTTGGGTTGCGCCAAAAATTAATGTTGTCTTAAAATATACCAAAATCCTTTGTACGATTACTAATATTGGTATTGATTGAAGGATAGCATGAACACATAATGCTCAACTCTAAAAGTAGCGGCGTATCTGACGTGGCAAATAGGTTTGCAAATAAAAGGTGGTTTCATTAAACGAGTTTTGGGTGATGGTAAATTGTTGCGGCTTTGTAGATTATTGTTATATAATTGTTTTTAAATGGATTGATCTTCATAAAAGAAAATGGAAAAGCACCGAAACATGAACATGCATGGTATGTTTTGTTAAAAAAATCAACAAAATGCTGACATTTGGGTTATTAGATCTACCTTGGTATGTTTCATAATACAGACTTTACTGAGTGATCAACAAAATATTGCACATTGTGATACTGAGCTTGCTTGATTGGCATTCGGAGCTCCTCGGTCATTTTTTTCAAAAACAACCTCGGATGTATTTGGACGGTTTACATACTAAAAAAGAGGTACGTTTAAGTCCGCTACAAGTAGATCGCGTAGTGATTTTATTAAGCAGTTAAACTCTATGACTTTACTCTTGGAAATCTTAATTATGTTTGCAATAATATACTTCACTGGCAATCAGTTTAAACTTAGATCAATAAATACAATTCTAAAACACTACGTTTCTAAATTAATTTAATTTAAAAAAATACGAACTAATTCAACTGATGTACCGGCATAAATCCGAGGTTGTTTTCGATAAAAATGGCCGAGGGGTTCCGAATGGCTTGATTGGTTGTATATCTTAGAGACCATATTAAAGAAAGACACGTAAATGTTTAATTTGTATTTAAATAATGTCACATACATATTTTAATTGTATACTAATTGGTTGTCAATACGATTTAATAGTTTTCCCCATATCTATTTTAAATTCTGGTTTATGACGTAGGCGTAACAACTTCCAAACAACCACACCTTTAACTGTCAATCATAGTTACTTGGCGCATGCGCACAGGGCATAGCGATGTATAAAAAGGTAGACGTAAATCATGTAGACTGACAAACTATGCTCTATGAAAATAAGTTGTTGTATTTACTGTCAGATCTACTCTACATGATATGAAGCTACAGTAAATCCTCGATTGTTATTAGCACACAAATAAGTGCAAACACCAAGTGTATTTGCAGAAAACAATTTCACAGTGAATATAATGCAGAGAACATGAGCATTGTTCTTAAAATAATGATATAAATTTTCTCCTCCTTCTCCTACCAGAGCGGCTAGAAGGAGTACCACCAGAGGCTTGTTCTAGATTTTCAACCCATGAATTGAATGGAAAAGATCTAGCTATATTTACACTAGAAGGTGGTTGTAATGGAGATTCCTGAATATTGACTGCATTCAGTGCATCCTCTTTGGCTGTACCGTGAAATCGTCCATCGGGATTCGGGGACGGCATGAACGGGGAGATTATTCTCCTTGGTATTTTGTTAGTCAATGGTTCAACGAGTTCGTTTACCATTCCAAAAGTCAAGGCTTCCGGTGAGGACATGAACTTTCCGACATTAAAATCTGTTCTCCGGGAATGACTGACGCAGCGGTTGGTGGTTGTGTTACAGTAAAGATATTTTGAGCCACAATTTGGACACTGCGGTAATTCTTCATAATTGTACCACTTCTCAGTCCAAACGTTTTTCAAGCCTTCTATATTCTTAAAGAACGTAAATCCATACATCAAATCATTTGGACCATGTCCGCTGCCTCCCGTTCGTGTTGCATAAGCATTTTCAGGGTTTATTTGACAAGTGGAGCTCTGGTGCCGACGGAACTTTTCCCAGATAAAGTCGATAAATGCATGGTGCATGTAGAAGACAGGGTCATATGCAGCATACGACCCATCAGCCATATCCCCACCAACCCAGTTATGTACGCCGTTATGGTGGTATTCAATGATATGATCTCTCTCCTCCCTGTTGTCGGGGTCCACTTGGGGAAAAACTACCTCCTAAAAATAATATGCATATTTTCCTTATCATTTGATTAGCGCTTGAGAATATTAATAATACAATAGAGTTCATCCAGTACCCGAAGTTTAAACGATAACCTTGCTTAGGGGAAAACGTTTCAAGGCCAAACAGACAGATAAAGATTAAAACACACCGCCATAACACATCTAATATATCACATATTTACAGGTAACATTTTGCATTACCTTAACTATCTGTATCATATAAATAATTATATATAGATAATTATTTTATATCGGCTACATTTTTTCGAAACGCTTAGCGTGAAAGAGCAAGATATCTATTTTATACTCGAAGCGAGGTTAGTATTAAAAACTACCTGAGACATTCGGAAATAATTAACTATAGGTAAATAATAAAGGCAAAGTCACGTTAGGTATAATAATAATACACATATTCACAAACGTATTGAGTCTGAGTTTGAGAATCAGGAATGCAAACTGCATACTCTAATAATCGGAGCCATAATATTGTGTTATGCGTTGAAAATGCTCAAACACGTCTTCCGTGGTAGCGACAAAGAGTGGCAAATTGACGAAAGTTAGGAGTATTGGTTTCTTAATTTTATTTTTTTTGAAATCGAATCTCATGAGGCAATCTTTTGTCAAGAAAATGCCAGAATGATGTGAATCCATTGCTAGAACCTAATATACAATTACACTTTTCATGAAAATCCAGATACTTACGTTGTCAACATGAAGCTCTAGCAGGTTATGCAAGTTCTGGAGGATCAGGTTTTGAATTATGTTCAGATTATTTTATGCATTTAACACAGCCTATAGTCAATTCTTTGTAGAACTACAATCCCCGATTTTTTTTAATTTTACTATTACAAACCTTCAAAAATAAACATAAAAAACATTCTTACTGTCACTGAAGTCAATGTCAATACAACGGAAGACTCGTTGGAGCATTTTATATCGCATAAAATGTTATGGCTGAGCATGATTGCCCGTCGTGAAGTTATATTGTACAACTGCGATAAGAAGGGCAATACTGGTAATTTTCGCTGTATCTGTTACAACAAACGTTTTTCATAAATTCACTTTCACAGTGTATTAATGCACAGAAAAACAAATCGACACCAACATCATACGCAAGACTTGTGCTAAATGTACCTAGCGACATTCATATAAAGTCAAAAAGTTGTTTAGGCTTATAAGTATGAGAGTGTTATGATGGATTTGCGGCCGGATACCAATAATATGAGACTAACACAGAGCGAATTCTTAATTGAAACTAAACATCTTAAATAAGATTGTGTTAAACAAAATATGTATACTATTTAGATGTTACTGTTATGCCACATATGTAATGTATATATAATTTTGTGTATACATTGCACAATTCCTTTTGAGCTTCAGAAAAAGGATAACGTATTTATTTTAACGACTATGTGTGTTTACGTACCATTTGATAAGTTTTATATGATTGCGTTATTCGAAACGCTAGGTTGTATAAACTGAAAAAAATAATAAAAATAACAACACATTATTAAATAGAAATAAGATATGAATACAAGTATGTACGTACATCTGTTTGACAGACGCTTGTCATCAATTGTATTTTCTCGTCACTAATCAAACGGCCTCTATCGCCATACATCCTGCCAAGTATGCCGCGGCCTGACATCCAACCTGTAGTCATGTTTAATTTATCAATAATAAGGTGATAGATCAATATTTTTCTCGCATTTCCAACTAAATGTTTCACCTGTAGTTTTCTTCTTCTTTAAAAAAACAAAACAAACAAAATGCGTAAGTATAACATGAACTCTTGGCAACGAACACTAAAATACATATGGAACCCTGTAAACAATTGACGTCCCATTAGGTTCCAATGGTACGTTAAACAAAACATTTTATTGCTGTTTGTTATTCGAAATACTGGAAATGGGAACACAGTCCAGAAATCAAAACAAAACACGTGATTTAGAAACTTAAATATATATCATGTTAATCAAACAAACTCACCGGCAAATGGTCCAGTTATGACATCTCCATTGCCATTCCCGAGGAGTTCAGCGGACCAAAGCACGGAGTTGACACCGTTGTCCATATCGAAGTCAAGACTACTATCCCAATATGGGATAGAGACGGTCGCATCCTCACGTCGTAACTCTTCTTCGAAACTTTGAAATGATGACAACAGATGAACAAGAGAACGAACTACTATTAAAGAAGTGCACTACTGACAGGTTTGTAACAAATTGTAACACTTATGCATCACATTTTACTCATTTTGTATGTACCAAGTTTGTTAAACCCTCAGTTTTCAAATGCATCTTTAAAATGCATGAAATTATTTAGGCGCAATGAAAGCCGAATATTGAATATAAATCTTGTATAAGTATGGCCAAATTTTCCTTCAAAGTACTTTTTCAACTTACTAAGCTAGAAAGACCCTATGCCATGCCAGAAAGGCTGCTCCGGAGTGCGCAGTCTGTAGAGCATTCGCGTGGAGATCAGCATATCTCTGTATTGTCCCTTTCTGAAAGAAAATTAAACTAGCAATCGTCTGTATGTTTTAAGGATTTGGTCTGCACATTTTCTTCCGTTTTTTATTTAATATCTCAGTAACTTGTACTGCAAAATTTTGAGCAAGCCGTCATTCTTAGTTATACATTGAATACGCATTGAATACGCATTCTATTCTTTTACACTTCTTCCATATGTGCTTGGAACACTTATGATCCAACGGCAATTGCGAGGCAGTGAGCTCAACTCTATATTGCAGTGGTTGTTACTCGATTTGACGTAATATGTTAACATGAACCGAATGAGAATGCAGACATGGAGTAGTGCTTTTTGGGACCACGCCCTTAAATAGTATGCTAAATTTAGTATAAAATGGCGCATCCTGGTGTAATTTATGTTTATTTCATCTTCGTATTGACATGAAATGTTCATTTGGAAAATTCGGGGAGGGTTGCACCCGACTCTCTTAACCCGCCAGTGTAATGTATACAAACTAAATCTTACCTCATATAACTTATTGAATGCGTCGTGCAATCTCTCCCGTTGGTCCCTGGTCATCATTCGATACTCTTTTCGTATGCGAAACCCAGTTTTGGGTACTGGATATGTCCAAGTGCTTGACAATTCCGCAAAATAAGACATGCTTCGACTAGAAAGGCCTTGGTCTGTCTGGTAGTGCCATAAAAGCCGCTGCAAGCAATCCACCTTGGCCGATTTTGGCGTTATTGAATAGTTCTACAAAATAAAGAACACATTGTTTAACCCATGTATTATTAGTCACTGGTTGCTTAATCAGAATAGAAAAGTGTTTTGATGTAACCAATAAGGTTCAATTTTAAATGATAACGGAAACTCTTTTTAAATCGGTGTTGCATTTTACGTATAATCTCGCTGACAATTGTATTATGCTGGTCATGAGAAGGATTGTTTTAATTGTGTATGTTCAATTGATTTGCCTGCTGATTTGAGATTGTTGAATATTAGAAATGGCCCTACCTTTGACCGGGCATAGCAGTCATCAACGGTGCGCGGAACTCGAAGGCAAACTTCAGTTTGAGCATTGCAAGTCCATGTTAGCCACAATGTGAAAACGAACAAGCTCAGTAAGAGTCTGATTTGAACCATAATGGTACGACCACTACGCACTCATTATACAAATTAACATCCAAAATGATCAAAAGTGTATAGGAAATTATCTATGCTCGCTACATAAATCAAAATTAGAGTAATGGTTGATGTAAGGTTCTGCTGGATATTTATACTTCGAAATGACTAATTCAGCGACCCGATTCTTCCAAAGATATTTAAATGCCTTGACACTATAACCTGTGACATATGGTTCCAGTCCAAAATTCCTGCCTGTTTCCTGTTTGTATTTACTTTCCTAATGTCATTGTGGTATAAATTAATAACTAAAACAAAGACCATCTGTATAAGCAGTTGACATCTGTAACCTTATTAAAACAAAAAACGATTAATACTTACATTTAAATCAATTATTAGAGCTTAAAAATCGACTGTTAATTTGGCTTAAATTATGGTATGTTTGTTATATTTCACTTAAGCCATTACTGTCAATGAAAACTCTCAATCATATAATATAATTCTATTTTCATTTGGAAAATGATCTAGTACATGCAACGGATTGCTTGCAACATATGACCCGCAACTGATATTCTTAATAAAACGCTTAATAAGACGCTGTGACCATGTGTTTTACCTCATATCTGATATCACCGACCACATGGAAAGTGAGTTATTACAGCAAACACGTTGCTTGCAACAAAGTAAGAGCAACGGATATTCCAAATAAAAACGCTTTAAAAGACGTTGGCGGGCGCCGACTATGCAGCCTATGACCATGAGTTTTACCTCATATCTGGCTGCACGGAACACATGGAAAGTGTTTGATTACAGGCAACACACCGCTTGCAATAAAGTAACAGCAACGGATATTTCAAATAAAAACGCTTTAAAAGGATGTCTGGAGCTTCTCGACTAATACATTCACATGGTTAATCGGGCCACTGGACTTCCGCTTGGTACAAGTATAGCGGTCCACATTGTGTCATTTACTCAAGACGGTATGAGTTTAACCAAAGCAACACCTCGACCTTATTATGGCCACGGAAGTTGAAAACATTCCTCGTAAAATTGGCCTTCCGCACCTGCCGTTACTTTTTTACGTCGGACGATCATTTGTTGCGTTACATTTGAAAAAAAAAGAAATGATAAATGGACTTCTAGAGCTCGGTTTACACGAAAAGGAAACAAAGAAGTAACAACTGCAAAAACTGAAACGGGCTGATACATCCAACACATCCATACCTGTCTGTTTTAATGTAACACTTGCGTTTATTGTTCATAGGTTATTAGTCCATATTAGTATATAATCAATGCAAATTGTTTTTAATAAAACGAATCGTTCATGATAAATGTGTTCGTCGTGGTCCTTGAAGTTCATTTGATAAATGAGCATTCGACTTTATTGCTTTTGCATTATACAAATAAAACAATTAGAGGGAGATTCAAATACGTGATCCATTATTTTCTTTGAGTAATGCGTATGTCAATACTCTTCGTTCAAGCTATGACTAATACATTTTGAAAAAAAATATTACCCGGCAGGGCTAGAAATTTTACAGTTGTTTGTTGTAGATATGTTGCAACTGTTTAAAACACTTACTTAAATGCTAAACAATAAGCTCTATTTCACTGGGTTGACCTTACGCGCTTGCAAATTGAATAAAGTAAGCATAGCACGCCATTTTATTGCATTAAAGTGACACTTTTATTCAAAATCAATACAAACACATGTATGACAATCATAATTTTGAGTGGTACACATATAACTACTTACTAAATAATGCATACCGTAAATGGAAACTATTAATTACTGATAACAATGTTGTAACCTTGTATTTAATAGCTGAAAACGCATTTTTTTTTTAAAGATTGGTAAATGCTGAAAGATCTATTATCGTCACATTAGGTAGAAATACCATTGTTCTCTGCACCCTTTGTTCAATTTCAACTCGGTATCCTTCACAACAACCATTGTTTTCGACATCATTCATTCTTTTTGGTATATCAAAACAATTGTATTTATTGTGGTAAATCTTATTTGGGAGTAAGAGTGCATATTTAAATTGCGATATAACAACGACTTCATGCAGCATCACAACAATTGCATTTCAAGTTTTTAACATTACGCATTACGCAAAATAATATGCATTGTAAGTTAATTGAGCAATCAACAGTCCATGATATTAATCATATATTTACATATACCAAATTGTTATGATCGCGTAAAAAATAGGTTAAAGGCGTGTGAGTCAACCTTTTCGACTTATTTACAATGACCCAGTAACAACTGTCTACACTACGCATTATACACACTCGTGTGTACTATATCAACCCCACTACATCTTCTTCCCCACGCCTTCCCCACGCGATCGACTAAAAAGCAGTGTTTTTTCGTGTGTAATTTTCTGTTGAATTTGATTCGCTATGCAACAAAAAACAGATACTCTATATAAAGAAAAATGCCATTGAAATTAATCAATTGCTCTAGATTATTAGCCAATCGGGGCGTTTTTTAAAATGTTAAGTTTCTTATTTGTGGACAGTCGTTACATATTGCTGAAGACGACTCATCATGATTAAGTAAATTGCTTTAACTGCGCATGCGCATATAGGCACGCCTACTGTTTGTATATGTAATGGCGCAAGTTCAGTGTCAACGCTGATTTCACATAATCTTGCAGTGATTTACAGGTCTTTTTGACAGGCACACGGCTTAATTTTAAAAAGGATGCAATTTGGGAGGGGCTAACATTAAGTCGGTTAGAATTTATTCAGTAAATTCTTCGTGCATAAGAAAGCACGGTTGCATCGCTGCGCTCCGCTTCTTTAGGTTACTTATTCAAGAAGAAATTACAAATCAAACTCTAACCTATACATGCATAATGATTATTGCAATACTAATTATTACTAATTAAAAGCATACTAAATAAACATTAAATAAAAACAATGGATTGTATATGTATATATCAGTTTATGTATTAATCCAAAATTAAGGCTCAACAGGGCTAATCCTATCATTACTTTCCAAGAAAAGCATCAACGCAACCGATTTTGCTTTGTTCATACTTGCAATGTATAATGAACACTTTCCAGTGTGTGTATACCACGTGATAAATTGCATCACAAATGCTAGGTGCTTCAAATGAAGACTTTAAATAAAGATAACTTCCCTATTTCTTCACCACTTTAAATGAAACATGGCGCAGTCTGCGCCGCTTACGGAGACCAACCTTTGGTCTTTTACCAGAGTGTGATTGAGAGTGTAGTTTCTTTAAACACTCCGACAAACCTTTTCACAATACGGCCGTCTGACGGAGCACTGTCAAAACATTACTTTGGAAACATGTTTGTCGAAGTGTTTGATAAAATTAATCACCTTATCAAATTCCGGTAATAAAACGAAGCCGCGGTTCTTTAAGCGGCATAGACTGCCCTTTGTTTTATTTAAAATGGTGTAGTAAAAGAAAAGTTATCTTTGATTTAAGTCTTTATTTTAAGCAAAATGTTGCCTTCTGATGTAGCATATATGACGCAATTTATCACGTGGTATACACACACACTGTTTCATGGACAAGCCCATGAGTGGCAAGGGCCAAAATGACAACGAACTATAAGCGCAATCATATTAACATAACGAACGCCTAAACCAAACTTAAATCAACATAACCTATAAACCAATTAAAGATGCAACGCATGCAAATATATCGTATCTACAAGTTAGAATACTTAAGGTACTAAGTTAACTTCTCGTTCTCAAAGTGTATGATCCATTTGATTTAAGCTCAATTGCTACTGAGTAGCCACATTCAGATCTAATAAAAGTGGTTCCACGTCATATATGATCACAAATAATTGTTCTACATGGCAATGACACGAGTGTTAAAATTGTACTTGACAACAAACGTATTTGAGGGATGATGTTAGTGAAACATATATAATGTCCTATCTTCATACTAGTAATAAACTCGAATCGCGTTCCGGGTTATAATTAAATATTTTGCTGATAAGAGAACCAACACTTATTATAATTTAAAAAGAATTGTTGAGAATTTGCATTAATATCGTACTTGCATGTCCTACTTATCGCAATCGTAAAAACAGGCAAACTACTTACAAGTTATTAAAAACAATAGCTCTACTGTTCGATGGTGATAAGACTAGTTATAATTTGTGTTTTTTCAACATAACTGTCAAATTCCGTTCTGTTGTAAATATTTAATTAAATGCGTATAAACGTAATTCTTTGTCGTGCCTTCGGTATATTTAACGGTCTTTATGAACCATGGGACAGCACAATTGCATTGACTTACTTTCATTACATAACATTGAATTATCTATATACATTATGCAAAAATAACGAAAATACGAGTTATTAGACTTTAATTACCAATAAATATGTCATATACACCGCCACTGACACTCCAATGAAAGGAGCAAAACGTTCAAACAATATTATCTGCAAATAAAAATAAAGATTGGTTGCCACTCATTTTCTAGTACACAAAGTGTATGAACTTTATAATTAAAACTGGCCTGCTTCTGATGAGCAGCTTTCAGGTCAAACAAATGCGGTTGTATTTCAAATAAGATAACGGAATATCTTATAATACATGGCATTAACACGAGTGACATAATTGTCAAAGTAGTAGGTTGTTTTCTAAATTCCTAAAGAATGCGCATTTTTTTTAAGGCAATGGTCGTGTTTGTTATGGTTGACACCTTTGATTTGCATTTGTTATGGAATCCAGCCCACATATTCGCTACTAGTAGTTTTCTGACTCAATTAAATTTTGGTATCATTTCACAGGAATTTAGTCGTTTAAAACTTTTATGTATAATAGAAAACTAGTACATATCATACATACATTTTTACATTTTTTTTTATACATGCACTTTATTCCAACTGAAATTTAACGCAAATAAGGAAAACAAACTTGTGTGTTAAATTATTTTATTACTTTGGCATTCTCTTCACACCAAAACCTTAAAAAGTATAACAAAAAATAAATGAAGATAATTTGGAGTTACCCAGCAAACAAATTAACAGATTTGTGTATCAGATTCCTTACAACAACGATATAAATTTTCTCCTCCTTATCCTATCAGGGCCGCTAAAAGGTCTTCCCCCGGAATCAGGCTCTAGATTTATCCAACCATTTAATGGAACAGGTCCAGGAGCATTCGGTTGTAGTCGAGATCTTTGTAAATCGACTGCAGCCATTGCATCCTCTTTTGCTGTACTCTGAAATCGTCCATCAGGATTAGGTGACGGTATGAAAGGGGATATAATCCGCTTTGGTATGCTTTGCGTAATTGGCTCAATGGTTTCGTTTACCATTCCAAAAGTCGTGGCTTTCGGTGTGGACATGAAATTTCCTACATTGAAATCAGTTCTGCGGGAATGGCTGACGCAGCGGTAGGTGATTGTGTCACAGTAAAGATACCTCGAGTTACAGTTAGGACACTGCGGCGATTCTTCATAATTGTAAAACCTCTCAGTCCATACGTTTTTCAAACCATCTATATTATTCAAGGAGCTAAATCCATACATAGGGTCGTTTGGCCCATGTCCACTGTTTCCGGTTCGTGTTGCATACGCGGTTTCAGGGTTTATTTGACAAGTGGAGATCTGGTGCCGACGGAACTTCTCCCAGATAAAGTCGATAAATGCATGATGCATGTAGAAGACAGGGTCATATGCAGCATACGACCCATCCGCCATATCCCCACCAACCCAGTTATGTACGCCGTTATGGTGGAACTCAATGATGTAATCTCTCTCCCGTACGTCGGCGGGGTCTAATTGAGGGAAGACTACCTCCTAAAAATAATATATATCATTTTCGTTGGGATTCCCAATGAAACAATGAACACATCACAGAAGATAAATATGAAATAATAACCCTGATTTGGGACACACATTTCAAGGCCAAACAAACTATTTACAAGAAACACACATCGTCTCATTGCAACACATATAAATATGTATGTTGAAATATAACAATAAACATTAACATATTAATCTTAATTAATTACCAGGGTTACCGCATTTGAACGGTCAGCGAAACAGAGAGTAAAAACTAGTTTAATTTTGTCTGTCGTCGGCAACCACGGTACTTTCTTCGGTTACACTTCATACATACCGTGGGACATTTGACTGACAAAATCTCGGTTTAATGAATATGCATGAGGCACGAGAGACAACTCTTCTTCCAATGAATTCGCATGTTACACTCAAACATTGTTCAATAACTTTACAGGGTCAGACGCCTTTGTGGCCGTATGGTCTTGACTAATGCCAAATAGTATTGTACCGAGAAGGCCGACCCGGTTCAAATCGCCAGAAAATTTTTTCAACCGTAAAGCATCTAAGCATCTAGTACTTTGCGGAACCAATGACACTGCTTCATTAATTATTCATGAAAACGAGATTTTCCCTAGCCAAATTGTAAAATAGAAGTAAAACAGTACTTTGCTTGTTTCTCTAAAGTATATGCCTAGAACTTATTTAAAAAGAAAATACCTGGTGAGGCCTTGTATGATTGAAATTCATTGATTACATGCAAAACACGATATAATCAGTCCAACTCAAGATTATCTTAAAAACCTTTTTTATGTTGTCAGAACATGGTAAACAAAGTATCTTAATCACCTTAAGTTTATTATCTGTTCATTATACATATCTATAATTGATTTCTCAGAATAGCATATAGTATATTAATATTATTTCCTGTTTAGTACTACATCTTCACTGTAAGTATATGTATTAATACTCAATTTAAATTTATCTATAAGAATTGCAGACTTTTTATTGTTTTTTTTTAAAATAATATTTCTGCATACATATTATAACATATACATTAATTTCAATGTCTTATAAATGCTTTTATGTCTTGAGAAACACTCATATGTTGAAGTCACCTTAAAACTATTATAAATCTTGAATGAATACGTACGTCAGTTTCACAGGCGTTGATCATCTTTTGTATTTTTTCGTCACTAATCAAACGCCCTCTAACGCCATACCTCCTGGCCAGATTGCCACGACCTGTCATCCAACCTGGAACCGTGTTTGATTGATCATTAATATGGTTATAAATCAATACTTTCCGGAAACTTTTCACTTTGATTTTACGCGTGTTGTATTCTGATTTGACATATACTGCACATATATACAAAATAAAAAACTTGCCAGAGAACGCTAAAAACTTATAGAACTTTGTAACCATTGATGGCACATTTTTACAGCGGTATTGCAATCTTAATATTAGAATATATATATTAGAATATGTGTATGGAATCAAAACGAAACAAAGCCTTTGAAAAAAGAGAATTAAACATAGTAAGTGTTTCAAAATATATACTCGCCAGCAAATGGTCCAGTTATGACATCTCCATTTCCATTACCAAGGAGCTCGCCGGACCAAAGTACGGAGTTGACACCGTTGTCCATATCGAAGTCAAGGCTACTATCCCAATATGGGATAGAGACGGTCGCGTCCACACGTCGTAACTCTTCTTCAAAACTTTGAAATAGAGACACAAGGTAAGTAACGAGCAAAACACTGCAAGTGTAATAAGATAGGACATTTTAACAAGCATTACAGATAAATACCAAGCGGAATACAGCGAGTGTTATTAGATATTACATTTCAACACGCATTACAGATAAATAACAGGCGTCACACAGCAAGTGTAATAAGATTTCATATTTCAACACGCATTACAGATAAATAACATGCGGAACACAGCAATTGATATTAGATATGACATTTCAACACGCATTACAGATAAATAACAAGCGCA
The DNA here is from genome assembly GCF_026914265.1 of Mya arenaria. Classification (NCBI taxonomy): domain Eukaryota; kingdom Metazoa; phylum Mollusca; class Bivalvia; order Myida; family Myidae; genus Mya; species Mya arenaria. The sequence goes on from NC_069129.1 coordinate 46,865,080, forward strand.
ACACAGCAAATTTAATAATATAAAACATTTCAACACGCATTACAGATAAATAACAAGCGAAACACAGCAATTATTAATAATATATCACATTTCAACACACATTACAGATAAATAACAGGCGGTACCCAGCAAGTGTAATACGATATGGCATTTTAACACGCATAACAGATAAATAACAGGCGGTACCCAGCAAGTGTAATACAATATGGCATTTTAACACGCATAACAGATAAATAACAAGCGGAACACAGCAAGTGTAATACAATATGGCATTTTAACAAGCATTACAGATAAATAACAGGCGGTACCCAGCAAGTGTAATACGATATGGCATTTTAACACGCATAACAGATAAATAACAGGCGGTACCCAGCAAGTGTAATACAATATGGCATTTTAACACGCATAACAGATAAATAACAGGCGGAAAACAGCAAGTGTAATACGATATGGCATTTTAACACGCATAACAGATAAATAACAGGCGGTACCCAGCAAGTGTAATACAATATGGCATTTTAACACGCATTACAGATAAATAACAGGCGGTACCCAGCAAGTGTAATAAGATATGGCATTTTAACAAGCATTACAGATAAATAACAGGCGGAAAACAGCAAGTGTAATAAGATATGGCATTTTAACACGCATAACAGATAAATAACAGGCGGAAAACAGCAAGTGTAATACGATATGGCATTTTAACACGCATAACAGATAAATAACAGGCGGTACCCAGCAAGTGTAATACAATATGGCATTTTAACACGCATAACAGATAAATAACAGGCGGTACCCAGCAAGTGTAATACGATATGGCATTTTAACACGCATAACAGATAAATAACAGGCGGTACCCAGCAAGTGTAATACAATATGGCATTTTAACACGCATAACAGATACATAACAGGCGGTACCCAGCAAGTGTAATACGATATGGCATTTTAACACGCATAACAGATAAATAACAGGCGGTACCCAGCAAGTGTAATACGATATGGCATTTTAACAAGCATTACAGATAAATAACAAGCGGAACACAGCAAGTGTAATAAGATATGGCATTTTAACACGCATTACAGATAAATAACAGGCGGTACCCAGCAAGTGTAATACGATATGGCATTTTAACACGCATAACAGATAAATAACAGGCGGAAAACAGCAAGTGTAATACGATATGGCATTTTAACACGCATAACAGATAAATAACAAGCGGAACACAGCAAGTGTAATACGATATGGCATTTTAACACGCATAACAGATAAATAACAGGCGGTACCCAGCAAGTGTAATACGATATGGCATTTTAACACGCATAACATATAAATAACAGGCGGTACCCAGCAAGTGTAATACAATATGGCATTTTAACACGCATAACAGATAAATAACAGGCGGAAAACAGCAAGTGTAATACGATATGGCATTTTAACACGCATAACAGATAAATAACAGGCGGTACCCAGCAAGTGTAATACAATATGGCATTTTAACACGCATAACAGATAAATAACAGGCGGAAAACAGCAAGTGTAATAAGATATGGCATTTTAACACGCATAACAGATAAATAACAAGCGGAACACAGCAAGTGTAATACGATATGGCATTTTAACACGCATTACAGATAAATAACAGGCGGTACCCAGCAAGTGTAATACGATATGGCATTTTAACACGCATTACAGATAAATAACAGGCGGTACCCAGCAAGTGTAATACGATATGGCATTTTAACAAGCATTACAGATAAATAACAAGCGGAAAACAGCAAGTGTAATACGATATGGCATTTTAACACGCATAACAGATAAATAACAAGCGGAACACAGCAAGTGTAATAAGATATGGCATTTTAACACGCATTACAGATAAATAACAGGCGGTACCCAGCAAGTGTAATAAGATATGGCATTTTAACACGCATTACAGATAAATAACAGGCGGTACCCAGCAAGTGTAATACGATATGGCATTTTAACAAGCATTACAGATAAATAACAAGCGGAAAACAGCAAGTGTAATACGATATGGCATTTTAACACGCATAACAGATAAATAACAAGCGGAAAACAGCAAGTGTAATACGATATGGCATTTTAACACGCATAACAGATAAATAACAAGCGGAAAACAGCAAGTGTAATACGATATGGCATTTTAACAAACATTACAGATAAATAACAAGCGGAAAACAGCAAGTGTAATACGATATGGCATTTTAACACGCATAACAGATAAATAACAGGCGGTACCCAGCAAGTGTAATACGATATGGCATTTTAACAAGCATTACAGATAAATAACAGGCGGTACCCAGCAAGTGTAATACGATATGGCATTTTAACACGCATAACAGATAAATAACAAGCGGAACACAGCAAGTGTAATACGATATGGCATTTTAACAAGCATTACAGATAAATAACAGGCGGTACCCAGCAAGTGTAATAAGATATGGCATTTTAACACGCATAACAGATAAATAACAGGCGGTACCCAGCAAGTGTAATACGATATGGCATTTTAACAAGCATTACAGATAAATAACAAGCGGAAAACAGCAAGTGTAATACGATATGGCATTTTAACACGCATAACAGATAAATAACAAGCGGAAAACAGCAAGTGTAATACGATATGGCATTTTAACACGCATAACAGATAAATAACAAGCGGAAAACAGCAAGTGTAATACGATATGGCATTTTAACAAACATTACAGATAAATAACAAGCGGAAAACAGCAAGTGTAATACGATATGGCATTTTAACACGCATAACAGATAAATAACAGGCGGTACCCAGCAAGTGTAATACGATATGGCATTTTAACAAGCATTACAGATAAATAACAAGCGGAACACAGCAAGTGTAATACGATATGGCATTTTAACACGCATAACAGATAAATAACAGGCGGTACCCAGCAAGTGTAATACGATATGGCATTTTAACAAGCATTACAGATAAATAACAAGCGGAAAACAGCAAGTGTAATACGATATGGCATTTTAACACGCATAACAGATAAATAACAGGCGGAAAACAGCAAGTGTAATAAGATATGGCATTTTAACACGCATAACAGATAAATAACAAGCGGAACACAGCAAGTGTAATACGATATGGCATTTTAACAAGCATTACAGATAAATAACAAGCGGAAAACAGCAAGTGTAATACGATATGGCATTTTAACACGCATAACAGATAAATAACAGGCGGTACCCAGCAAGTGTAATACGATATGGCATTTTAACAAGCATTACAGATAAATAACAAGCGGAAAACAGCAAGTGTAATACGATATGGCATTTTAACACGCATAACAGATAAATAACAAGCGGAACACAGCAAGTGTAATAAGATATGGCATTTAAACACGCATTACAGATAAATAACAAGCGGAAAACAGCAAGTGTAATACGATATGGCATTTTAACACGCATAACAGATAAATAACAAGCGGAACACAGCAAGTGTAATAAGATATGGCATTTTAACACGCATAACAGATAAATAACAGGCGGTACCCAGCAAGTGTAATAAGATATGGCATTTTAACAAGCATTACAGATAAATAACAAGCGGAAAACAGCAAGTGTAATACGATATGGCATTTTAACACGCATAACAGATAAATAACAGGCGGTACCCAGCAAGTGTAATACGATATGGCATTTTAACAAGCATTACAGATAAATAACAAGCGGAACACAGCAAGTGTAATACGATATGGCATTTTAACACGCATAACAGATAAATAACAGGCGGTACCCAGCAAGTGTAATACGATATGGCATTTTAACAAGCATTACAGATAAATAACAAGCGGAAAACAGCAAGTGTAATACGATATGGCATTTTAACACGCATAACAGATAAATAACAGGCGGAAAACAGCAAGTGTAATACGATATGGCATTTTAACAAGCATTACAGATAAATAACAAGCGGAAAACAGCAAGTGTAATACGATATGGCATTTTAACACGCATAACAGATAAATAACAGGCGGAAAACAGCAAGTGTAATAAGATATGGCATTTTAACAAGCATTACAGATAAATAACAAGCGGAAAACAGCAAGTGTAATACGATATGGCATTTTAACACGCATAACAGATAAATAACAAGCGGAACACAGCAAGTGTAATAAGATATGGCATTTAAACACGCATTACAGATAAATAACAAGCGGAAAACAGCAAGTGTAATACGATATGGCATTTTAACAAGCATAACAGATAAATAACAAGCGGAAAACAGCAAGTGTAATACGATATGGCATTTAAACAAGCATAACAGATAAATAACAGGCGGTACCCAGCAAGTGTAATACGATATGGCATTTTAACAAGCATTACAGATAAATAACAGGCGGTACCCAGCAAGTGTAATAAGATATGGTATTTTAACACGCATTACAGATAAATAACAGGCGGAAAACAGCAAGTGTAATACGATATGGCATTTTAACAAGCATTACAGATAAATAACAGGCGGTACCCAGCAAGTGTAATAAGATATGGCATTTAAACACGCATTACAGATAAATAACAAGCGGAAAACAGCAAGTGTAATACGATATGGCATTTTAACACGCATAACAGATAAATAACAAGCGGAAAACAGCAAGTGTAATACGATATGGCATTTTAACACGCATAACAGATAAATAACAGGCGGTACCCAGCAAGTGTAATACGATATGGCATTTTAACACGCATAACAGATAAATAACAGGCGGTACCCAGCAAGTGTAATACGATATGGCATTTTAACAAGCATAACAGATAAATAACAAGCGGAAAACAGCAAGTGTAATACGATATGGCATTTTAACAAGCATAACAGATAAATAACAGGCGGTACCCAGCAAGTGTAATACGATATGGCATTTTAACAAGCATTACAGATAAATAACAGGCGGTACCCAGCAAGTGTAATAAGATATGGTATTTTAACACGCATTACAGATAAATAACAGGCGGAAAACAGCAAGTGTAATACGATATGGCATTTTAACAAGCATTACAGATAAATAACAGGCGGTACCCAGCAAGTGTAATAAGATATGGCATTTTAACAAGCATTACAGATAAATAACAAGCGGAAAACAGCAAGTGTAATACGATTTGGCATTTTAACACGCATAACAGATAAATAACAAGCGGAACACAGCAAGTGTAATAAGATATGGCATTTAAACACGCATAACAGATAAATAACAAGCGGAACACAGCAAGTGTAATACGATATGGCATTTTAACACGCATAACAGATAAATAACAGGCGGAAAACAGCAAGTGTAATACGATATGGCATTTTAACAAGCATAACAGATAAATAACAGGCGGTACCCAGCAAGTGTAATACAATATGGCATTTTAACACGCATAACAGATAAATAACAAGCGGAACACAGCAAGTGTAATAAGATATGGCATTTTAACAAGCATAACAGATAAATAACAAGCGGAACACAGCAAGTGTAATAAGATATGGCATTTAAACACGCATAACAGATAAATAACAAGCGGAACACAGCAAGTGTAATACGATATGGCATTTTAACACGCATAACAGATAAATAACAGGCGGAAAACAGCAAGTGTAATACGATATGGCATTTTAACACGCATAACAGATAAATAACAGGCGGTAAACAGCAAGTGTAATAAGATATGGCATTTTAACAAGCATAACAGATAAATAACAAGCGGAACACAGCAAGTGTAATAAGATATGGCATTTTAACACGCATAACAGATAAATAACAAGCGGAACACAGCAAGTGTAATAAGATATGGCATTTAAACACGCATAACAGATAAATAACAAGCGGAACACAGCAAGTGTAATACGATATGGCATTTTAACACGCATAACAGATAAATAACAGGCGGAAAACAGCAAGTGTAATACGATATGGCATTTTAACAAGCATAACAGATAAATAACAGGCGGTACCCAGCAAGTGTAATACGATATGGCATTTTAACACGCATAACAGATAAATAACAGGCGGAAAACAGCAAGTGTAATAAGATATGGCATTTTAACAAGCATAACAGATAAATAACAGGCGGTACCCAGCAAGTGTAATACGATATGGCATTTTAACACGCATAACAGATAAATAACAGGCGGTACCCAGCAAGTGTAATACGATATGGCATTTTAACACGCATAACAGATAAATAACAGGCGGAAAACAGCAAGTGTAATAAGATATGGCATTTTAACACGCATAACAGATAAATAACAGGCGGAAAACAGCAAGTGTAATAAGATATGGCATTTTAACACGCATAACAGATAAATAACAGGCGGAAAACAGCAAGTGTAATACGATATGGCATTTTAACACGCATAACAGATAAATAACAGGCGGAAAACAGCAAGTGTAATAAGATATGGCATTTTAACACGCATAACAGATAAATAACAGGCGGAAAACAGCAAGTGTAATACGATATGGCATTTTAACACGCATAACAGATAAATAACAGGCGGTACCCAGCAAGTGTAATACGATATGGCATTTTAACACGCATAACAGATAAATAACAGGCGGAAAACAGCAAGTGTAATACGATATGGCATTTTAACAAGCATAACAGATAAATAACAAGCGGAACACAGCAAGTGTAATACAATATGGCATTTTAACACGCATAACAGATAAATAACAAGCGGAACACAGCAAGTGTAATAAGATATGGCATTTTAACACGCATAACAGATAAATAACAGGCGGTACCCAGCAAGTGTAATAAGAAATGGCATTTTAACACGCATAACAGATAAATAACAAGCGGAACACAGCAAGTGTAATAAGATATGGCATTTTAACACGCATAACAGATAAATAACAAGCGGAAAACAGCAAGTGTAATAAGATATGGCATTTTAACACGCATAACAGATAAATAACAGGCGGTACCCAGCAAGTGTAATACGATATGGCATTTTAACACGCATAACAGATAAATAACAAGCGGAACACAGCAAGTGTAATAAGATATGGCATTTTAACACGCATAACAGATAAATAACAGGCGGAAAACAGCAAGTGTAATAAGATATGGCATTTTAACACGCATAACAGATAAATAACAGGCGGAAAACAGCAAGTGTAATAAGATATGGCATTTTAACACGCATAACAGATAAATAACAGGCGGTACCCAGCAAGTGTAATACGATATGGCATTTTAACACGCATAACAGATAAATAACAGGCGGAAAACAGCAAGTGTAATAAGATATGGCATTTTAACACGCATAACAGATAAATAACAGGCGGAAAACAGCAAGTGTAATAAGATATGGCATTTTAACACGCATAACAGATAAATAACAGGCGGAAAACAGCAAGTGTAATACAATATGGCATTTTAACAAGAATAACAGATAAATAACAGGCGGAAAACAGCAAGTGTAATACGATATGGCATTTTAACACGCATAACAGATAAATAACAGGCGGAAAACAGCAAGTGTAATACAATATGGCATTTTAACACGCATAACAGATAAATAACAGGCGGAAAACAGCAAGTGTAATACGATATGGCATTTTAACAAGCATAACAGATAAATAACAGGCGGTACCCAGCAAGTGTAATACAATATGGCATTTTAACACGCATAACAGATAAATAACAGGCGGTACCCAGCAAGTGTAATACGATATGGCATTTTAACACGCATAACAGATAAATAACAGGCGGAAAACAGCAAGTGTAATAAGATATGGCATTTTAACACGCATAACAGATAAATAACAAGCGGAAAACAGCAAGTGTAATACGATATGGCATTTTAACACGCATAACAGATAAATAACAGGCGGTACCCAGCAAGTGTAATACGATATGGCATTTTAACACGCATAACAGATAAATAACAGGCGGAAAACAGCAAGTGTAATACGATATGGCATTTTAACAAGCATAACAGATAAATAACAAGCGGAACACAGCAAGTGTAATACAATATGGCATTTTAACACGCATAACAGATAAATAACAAGCGGAACACAGCAAGTGTAATAAGATATGGCATTTTAACACGCATAACAGATAAATAACAGGCGGTACCCAGCAAGTGTAATAAGATATGGCATTTTAACACGCATAACAGATAAATAACAAGCGGAACACAGCAAGTGTAATAAGATATGGCATTTTAACACGCATAACAGATAAATAACAGGCGGAAAACAGCAAGTGTAATAAGATATGGCATTTTAACACGCATAACAGATAAATAACAGGCGGTACCCAGCAAGTGTAATACGATATGGCATTTTAACACGCATAACAGATAAATAACAAGCGGAACACAGCAAGTGTAATAAGATATGGCATTTTAACACGCATAACAGATAAATAACAGGCGGTACCCAGCAAGTGTAATAAGATATGGCATTTTAACACGCATAACAGATAAATAACAAGCGGAACACAGCAAGTGTAATACGATATGGCATTTAAACACGCATTACAGATAAATACCAAGCGGAAAACAGCAAGTGTAATACGATATGGCATTTTAACACGCATAACAGATAAATAACAAGCGGAATACAGCAAGTGTAATAAGATATAACATTTTAACACGCATTACAGATTGTAAGTTTCTTCCATGGCCGCTCGTGTAAGTTAGGTTCATCCCAACTCGAACGCAGGGTAACCTCGTTTCCGCAGAACTACCTGCTTGAAGGTTATAATGAGCCTATCTTATAGAGCGACCATGGAAGATGCTTTTTCTCCCACCTCAGTGAAACAAAATAAGTTTAAAATATATGTTATCACTGGAACTCTTTTGTGCGTAGTGAAAATAATTTGGGTATAGATATATGATAATATGTGGTTGGCATAGATATGCGCGCAGTAATTCAAAATATGTAAATAGTCAAATCGTTCTTTAAATAGTTCTGAGGAGAGTGTAGCATTTATTCTTGAATGCGGCGTGAAAACTGTTTCTGGTGCAATTTGAAGCGAGAAATTATTTATATCAAATAAAGATTTTTAATCTTTGCCCGTGGCCAAGATAAGGATTTTCAACATGGCCATGTATTTGGATCTACTTATCAGCGATGGGAGAAACATAACAAGCGGATCACGACAAGTGAAATAAGCTATGGCTTTTTAACACGCATTACAGATATATAAAAATCAAGCGGAACTCTGCAAATATAATAAGATATTACATTTCAACACGCTTTACATGTCCGACGTTTGTAAAACGCATATCTCTGCTTAAAGGCAATGAAAGCCGAATTCTATATTCTAATTGAACGAGAAAGAAAATCTACTTATCGCGCTAATAACAATGTTTTAAACTTGAACTTAAGACAAGACGCGTTTTTAACTCACTTTACTAGAAATACCCGGTGCCATGCGAGGAAGGCTGCTCCGGAGTGCGCAGTACGTAGAGCATTTGCATGGAGATCAGCATATCTCTGTATTGTCCCTCTCTGTAAGATAGTAATTTGTCAATAGCTTGGCGGTGGATTCTACGTTTGGGGAATTATTCCACCCACATATTCTATTTCCAAAAATTAAATAAAAAGAGTTTGCTTTCAAGATTTACGTATCTTTCAATGATATTTCGTTCATTTTTGTATGGCATTTTGAATGAATAGCACTTTTTCATTCAAAGCCATGTATTTGTGTTCCCCAATCTTTTATCCCAGTCTGACCCGGTCTGCGACACAATTTGATCTTTTAATTAACAGGTAATTGATAAATAGGATTTGGTATACACGTTTTTTTTTAAATTTACTTTATTTAAATGGAAGTACAATCTCAGTAAGTTGTATTGAAAAAGCATTTGCCTGTGAGGAGGCGGAGGAAGGTGGAGGCGCCTAGTGCGCCATCGTTAACTTGGAAGTTTTTTTTCTACCATATTAACATAGAAAAGTTCACTTGGATATTTGAGGGAGGGTTGCACACCAATTCCTAAACTTGCCAGTGTTCTGTATGTAAAATAAATCTTACCTCGTATAACCTATTGAACGCGGCGTGCAGTCTCAACCGTTCAGGAGTGGTCAACCTTCGATACTCTTTTCGTATGCGGAATCCGGCACGGGGTTCTGATTCTGTCGAAGTGCTTGAAAATTCCGCAAAAGAAGCTTTGTCTCGACTAGTAAGGCTCTGGTCTGGCTTGTAGTTCCATAATAGCTGCTGCAAGCAATCCACCTTGGCCGACGTTGGCGTTATTGAATAGTTCTACAAATAACATGACAAAGAGTACAACCCTAACCCTGATTATTTATCAGTGGCTGGTTAGGCATAATAGGAATTTATTAAGTTATTTGTAATGACACCAAAAGAGCTCTATTTTTAACGATTACTATGCAATTATTATTGCCGGAATTGCATATTTTTCGTATCAGCCCGCTGAACGATAGATGCGTTACAAAGCTGATTCGGAGAAATATTTACTTTAGTGCATATGTTCAATTAATTTTCAATCTGGTCTCAGAATTGATATGTTATAAATGACTTTACCAGTGCCCGGGCATAACAGTCATCAACGGATCGGGGAACGCGCAGGCAAACTTCGGACTGCGCATTGCAAGTTGATGGCAGCCACAATGTGAAAATGACCAAACAAGCCAAAAGGCAGTTTTGAACCATGTTATTATGACACTACACTTATTTGCAAACAATTACATCCAAACTGATCTATTCACACACGTAACTATTTATTGTCTTCTTTATACAAACCCAAATGAGATTATAATTGATTCAAGGCTCTACTAACAATACATATATACTTAAAAACTAACAAGTTCAGCGACCAAAGATTTCCAAATGATCAAATGCATCGACATTAATACAGGTGTCAAATGCATGAAGCATCCCCTTTTGTATTTTATTTCCTTTTTAAAGGTTAGAATTGTATACATTAAAAAGTCAAACAAAGACTTTGTTTATAAGAAGTTGTCAGTAAATAAGAAATGGTACATAAAACATAACATTTATGTATAAGCGTCTAACGATAGTCTATTAATTTGGCATTAATTATGAACTGATTGTTAAACTTTACTAACAACTACTGTCAATGAACCGGGAATGCATCTTTCATATTTGAGACGCAGTTTGTATTTCAAAACCCGCTTCCGAACGATAATTATGAAAATATTAAAGTTCAGTTAGAAGGAATGGAAGAGCATGCGCGGTAACATTATTAAAATACAATGATACCAGTCTATGTCTATAAAGGATCTGTCAGGAGTCGTCATATTATACGAGGGTTGATCCAGAGTTACGTGGACTTTTTTAATAATTCTAATATCGTTGCACATAGAACTAAGAAAATTCACATACAATACATATGGCATATCTAGTATAATTCCTGAAATTTTCAGAACAATACATATTTTTTTTTGCTGAATTATAATGCATTAATGACATATGGTTAAACCCGACCGACGCAGTCCTATGACGTTAGTGACGTTGCGCTCATAAAGCGTCACATTTTTTCGAAGTATTTCCCACCAACACTGACACACTTTTCATGGCGCTTAATCCACTGCGTATAAACATTCAAATACCACTCTCTGCAAAACGTGGATATCGCGTTATGCACATTAACTTGCAGTGATGGAATGAATGAAAACGATGTCATCTAAGCTGACTCTTGATTTCTGGGAATACCGGCACAATCCATTGGCGCAAGATCTGGCGACTGTGGCGGGTGCGCCACGGTCTCCAAGTCCAACAACCGAGGGACCCATCTCGCACAAACCTTACGCATGCCTAAATCGTCCGTTAAAATCCTTTGCACACCTCCGTACCCCGCCCCGACGACGCTCGTGTCATCACGGACTGTCGAACGGTGATCCCCGTCGATGATGTTCTTCACCGACGTCATTAACGTCGTGCCCTCGTCTTCTTCCGTCCTCTTCCCTTATCGTCTTCTATGGAATCTTACCCTTCTCTAAAACGTTAATGCCAGTTGAATGCTAATGAACGGCACACAGGTTACTTCAATTACGCCTCGGCCATCATTTCCATAGTCTGTGCCAGTGTTTTCCCCAATCCAACGCTAAACTTTATCACCGCTCGGGCTTCTACAAAGTTTGATGACGCCATCTTGTATCACAGACTGTACGTGTAATCAACCCGGAACAAAACGACTTAAAAACGGATATGACATCAGAAATTTGAACAGTATAGAAGTTTGACGTCAGCGTAATATGGGACGTAATTTGGCGGAATTTCGTAGATAAACGTGGATGATACACGTTTTATTAACCAAGTTCCTGAAATATGTTAGTTAGTGAGCCTTTGGAGGCACTTTAACGTTTTGTACTATGTAAACTTTTAAACCCAGAATTATTGTAGGCGTTTCGTTCCATACCACATCAATATATTTTGGACATTTCGCACAATGATCACATGTTATTCATCAGCATATTTAATGCAACATTCATTAGCTGTGAAAATATTTTCCATACCATGTACATACTTAAATATGCCTCTCAAGGCAACATATTGCAAACAGTCCCCTGCATTACTTTCAGAACTTTGATTAAATTTGCCGTTATTTACAAATGTGTGATAGCAAAGTCAAATTCCTCATAATTTATGTTTTGTTGACCTTCCCAGGCGCGTCTTGTTACCCATTCTATTCAGTTTATCTTATTTTAATACTGTTTAATACTAGCCTGTCGCAAGTCATATTAGAAATATTGACTTTCTATGATAGCAATTTGTATAAAAGTTGTTCAAATAAGGTACGTTTTGAGACTAGTTAGGTATGGAACAGCCTCCCGAAGGAAATAAGTTGCTCTCAAAACTACCTGGAATTTAGATGGCTGATCCGCACCTGGATGTGTCCCTTTTGTAAATGCTCAGAAATATTTTATAACTTTAAAAATAAGAAGAACTTGAGAATAAAAGGTGTTTCACTGAATATATGTTATCCTTTGTCTCCATGGAAAAAGACTATCTATTTATGATTGTTTCAAATCTATACATCATTAACATCTTTCGAACACATACAACTACTTGAGGGTTGTTTTTGGCAGGTATTTGTTAAGGTGTTACGATTTTGCATTTTCACTTAACATTCTTACACAGTTATTTGAGCTGATATTGTCGGGACGGTGGCCGGGTAGAGATTTTGATGGTTACCTGTAGGTAGAGATTGACCAAATCATAGTCCTGAGTTACCATGCCTTTGTACGCAACTGTTTCTTAAAATATCAGCAAAATCTAGTAATATTTAAATTTCATGTCAAAATATTCACCTCCTCTTAGGAATACTCTCCAAATATTTGTTTTTCTAGCAAGCTAAATTAATTATAAAAGTTTTATCAATTGCACATCATTGTGCTAAGCTGTAATTCCCTTGTACATAAGGCTACTTAGAATGTTGCTGTTTAAAATGTTTACGAGCATCCTTAATTTATACTCTTGAAAAAAACTAACCATTTTATAGTGGTAGGTAAACTAGAGGAACCGTGTGCGAGTGGACTGGCCGTACACCTGGAAAAAACTAGTTGATGATATCACTGTATTCGGTGTTATATTCCATCTTACTTTTTGTTATGGTATGCATGAATATTATAAGAAACGGTGTTAGTAAAAACTTGTTCCAACTTTGTACCTATTTAAAACTATATGCATTTATTTCCAGGTCACCAGCTCTTTGTAATGTTTTGATATGTTGTTTATGTGTGTTATTCATGTCTGAAAATAGCTCATTGAGCTACGGTGTTTTGTTAGCATATACCCGACTTTAAATAAAGACTCTTGTATTTTGTATCTTGTCCCGGTACCGCTAGCTCCCGTTCCTCTCACTCGGCATGTAAATGTAGTAAGAAATTATTAACTGGTTTTAACCCATGAAAGTTATATCTGTATCGTTGCATGTTTCACCTGCTCTTTTGCACATAGCAATGCCATTTCCCGCGCTACATGCATTGCAAAAATGTAGAACCCGGAATAATTTAAAACTTCCGATACATCAGATCGTTTTAAATATGTTTCTAAGTAGAATGCGTATTAAGATTATATCAGGTAAGAACAACAAAAACACAATTATTTTAATGATATTTGCTTTCTTTTAAATCATGACGTCATTTCCTGTTTAACCATAATGTTTTTTTTTCTTGAAATCAAGAAGAAATTCGACGCTTTCCTCTTAAAAATTAGATTGAACAGGTACTACTGTATTCAAATAAATTTTCATCACAAATACAACATGCGAAACTTGCCAGAATTTATTTATTAATTAAGCAATTATTTTTGCTATTGATTTTGTTTGCAAACAGGCGGAGTGTAATTTTCTGACCAATAGAAAAAGATGAGCATTATATTACACATGTGTAATACTATAAGTTACGGGGTTAGTAGGTGACCCGATATGGGGTATACAGGGCAAAGGAAGCCATATTTGGGTTCGAGCTAACCCCGTAGCGTATATATCACATCGAAAACATGTTTCATGTTAAAATGTTTCATTCATTCATTGAAATCGGAAAATAGACGCCATTTTGGTACGATTTAAATTTGGTGACCCATAATGGTAAACTATGGGGTCACCGCGTGACCAGTCCTGAAGTTGTGTTGGAGGCGTGATAAAGAATAATACGTGATGACTGTCTACATTAAAACCGGACACAAGGTATATCATGTGATAAATCTCAGGTTTATATACTGAGTAATAGTTATAAAGATTTATCCGTAAAATGGAATTATATTTGACTGATTCAAATGGTGCAATAACCATTTGATATTTTTTAATGTTTTGAAATTTAAGTCCGATCTCACTTCCTAAATAAACGTTAGCGCGCACAGGGTTGATTGAAAACACAATTTCAATGACACCATATCCGAAATGACGCTGCATTCGCATATAACTTATCGCACTTTGCTGAAATGCGACAATTAACTGTCATTTAATATCCTTTTTAAGGCCAAAAAAAACAAAACAAAAAATTGATTGTTTCATCGTATGATTGCAATATAGTTCACCTCGTGAACACCAAAAGGAAATATTTCACTCGTGACAATGCCACTATGTGATAATTTTATATAGCTTTTGGTCCTAATTCGGTGGTATATATCATAGGGGTAACACTATAGATTTACACTTCAGAGATGCACATACAAAAAATATTTAATTTAAATGCCTAATTATGTTAATAATGCACCAGTCAATTGTAACCACGCCCCCCCCCCCCCCCAGGTCCGGGGGTTTACCGGGGATAGCCGGTGAAATGTGACGTGTTTTACCTTTCAGGTGGCCCCGCAGTGCCGGGTGAATGCGGTGGTTTTGTCTTCGCGCAAATTATAGCGAGGAATGGGTCTTACATATGGTCCCTTGGGCGCGGGGGCATTTGGCGGGGATTTTACCATCAGTTCGTCCCCGTGGATTTTACCCGGGGTTGGCTGGACCGAAAGTCAAAGTCTCCGCTATTCCCCGGACCTGGGGGGGGGGGGGCGTGGTTACAATTAACTGGTGCATTAAGTGTAAACCTTTATTGTGCTTCTTTTATATCATTCACTAAACAAACAATTACCCTCTAAACAGATATGTTTGTTGTAAATACTTTCTTGATGACAGATCATTCGGGACGGGAAAATAATTCTCAGTATGATTAAACTATCTATTGACAGTAGTATTAACCGAAACTATTTTCATTGTATTTTTTTTATATTATTCTGCTGTTTTTTAAGTGTCAGACAGGCGACTTTTTTGCCTAAAAATATCAAAGCAGCACAGAGACAGGGGAATTCGGTAATCAAAAACTTATACAAAATATAAAGCAAGGATATCATTAACCATATCCTTTGAGTATATGTACACCCAACACAAACAAAAATATTATTATTGAAATAATAAACATTTTGGGTATCTGCACGCACGTTTTTCTTCTTATTTCATTGCGCCGACTTGATGCTATGCATCAACTTTTTTCTTGTCCTTAGTTCAGAAACTAATCACGGAAAGCAAAAGGGAATAAGAAACTAATTACTTTAACAATTTTTCACGTAATGTATAAATCCGTCAACTCATATAAAAATGAAATAAATTCTAAATATATTTATACATACTAATCTTATTACCATTAATATGCATGACAACCACAAACAACATGCTAAATCATGCAATACGCATCATACACATTAAATTTGAAGTATTAAAGCTATAAAAAATTACAGCAACAATATTTCTTCAAGGATATACGCAACATGAAGCAATTAAACATTAATAAGGGCTGGGTTTGAGGGTAGTTTCCAACGTCAACTCCCTTGCACGACAACAAAGAAAGAATGACATATTTTAACGCACAAAATGTACTGTAGCGACGCACGAAAGAACAACTACTCAAATTAGTGAAAAATATTAATCTTATCCGGAACTTAAAAGGGAAGAAAATAGTCGCAGTGAATAATTAAGTATTTTATAATTAAAATAAGACATTTGCGATTACAACGCCATCTAATTACAGCGTAGTTAAAGGTAAATAATTCTGACATTTTAAATCGCCATATAAATCCGAGGTTGTTTCGGATGAAAATAACATTCGGAACTCCTCGGCCATTTTTATCGAAAACAACCTCGGATGTATATAGACGGTTTACAATGTCAGAAATCGGTACACTTTAACTACACTGCAAGTAGATCGCGTAGTAATTTCCATTAAGCAGTTAAACGTAATGACTTAACTCTTGGGAATCTTCGAAGGTCGTATGGGTAAAACTGTTGACTTGTAATGTACCAGTCAATTGTAATCACGCCCCCCCCCCACCCCCCAGGTCCGGGGGTATACCGGGGATAGCCTGGGAAATGGGCCGTGTTTTACCTACCTTGTGGCTCCGCAGTGCGGGTGAATGCGGTGGGCCTTCCCTAGGGTCCCTGGGGTGCGGGGGCATTTGGCCGGAATTTTACCATCAGTTCGTCCCCGCGTGTCGGGGTTTTCGCTATTCCCCGGACCTGGGGGGGGGGGGGGTTCAATTGACTGGTGCATACATGCTTTATAACATACACACATGTATTCGTTGTTCGATAGTTTGTATCATCATGTCTGATAGTAAAACATATCAAAGGAATTAAATGTACATTTACGTTTTTTGGTTAGTATGCTCACATACTTTGTCGACGTGCTATATACGTTACGGGGTTAATAGGTGACCCGATATGGGATATACGGGGCGCAGGAAACCATATTAAGGTTCGAGCTTCGCTATCACCCGATATGGTTTCTATTGCCCCGTATATCCCAGATCGGGTCAACCCAGTAACTTATAATAACCTGTTATGGTTATTGACAATACTTATTTGTCTTGTATTTATTTCGACAAGGCCGTATTTATTGTTCAAATGCGCAATAACTCGGCTTTACTTGGACGTTAGCTATATTATATGCTTTATGTAAATGCATTTCTTTTTACCTTGTTCATAATCTTTGTGTTTGTATAAGTATATAAAATGTATAAAAGTACAGTTAAACTGCGATCGCTCGAGGTCGCCGGGGACCGAGCCTTAACCTCGAGGGAACCGATGTTTCGAACGACCCGATTTTCAATTCTCCAGTCTGTTATGAAATATATTTCAGTGTACTTCAAGCATGAAGTAGTCCGTTTACTAAGACATCGATTATGTGTTGCGTTATGGAAATCGCTAATATGTTCAAAGGCTGTCGTATACTATTTGTATACTAAGTATATAGTGTAAAAGAAATATCAATAAATGAATAAATATATTTTTTTTTATTTTTACAAAATTGCCAAATTGCAAAGGAAATTGACAAGAAGGAATTATTTTCAGAGATTCCGATGTTGGATCTATATGGTAGTGTTTATTCATTGATGTATATTTATTTGATTGTGTTATAAGTATCTTTGAGGTTAATTTTCTTCGAAAGGAGGAACTAAATATCTATTAGTCAGACTTGATTTTCAAAAACCCTTCTCGTCACTTTTCTAAGTAACCCTTTGTGTTCTAAGTAGTCAATCCAGTCATTGGATCTTATGTTAAAGCTGCATTCTCACACAATGAACGTTTTAACATTTTTTTTTTTTGTCTTGGAACGAGCCAATTTTTGCGAAAATCCATGGAAACCAGTGATAATAAGACAGCTGACAAAAAATTCGATCGCAGTTGTTTTTATTTAAGTTCAAAATATTATGTTTTATGCATTTTCTTAAACCGTTAGTAACAATTTAAGCCATAAAACATTAATTTTCGAACGGAAATATGAAAATCTACCGTCTGATTTTTTGTCAGCAATCTTAAATCATTAGTTTGCAGAAATTTATGCAAAAATTTGCTCTTTCCAAGACAAAAAATAAAAAGTTGTAAAAATGGTATATCTGTGAGAGTGCAGCTTTAACAGATTTCCGGTCTGTGTAAGTGGACAGCTGTATAAAGTTTACAGCCACCATTCTTTTGAGTTAAATTTATTAACTTATTGAGATGATGTTGACGTAGTTTGTAATTCTGCTGGTCGGACGAGGTAAAGTCAACTTTATTATTTTGTTCTGATGATATTTATTATCATATCGACAACACATATAAGAATCACTAATTAAAATTTTGTTTCTGTTGTGTGTTTTTTCACGTTTTACGGATTTTTTTTCTCCAAAACAAGCGTAAGGAGGAGTGAATAAAAACAAAAAAAACAAATGGATAAAGTAAACATTAGGAATACAAATTAAATTATTTTTTTCTCAGATATTTTATTGACAAAAATTAGAAGTACTTTATTCAACGGGTGTTTTAGCACTCAGTACAGCATGTTGTTTAGTAATTATGTTTTAAAGCTGCACTCTCACAGATTTACTGTTTAGACTTTATTTTTTGTCTTGGAATGAGCCAATTTTTGCGGAAATATCTGCAAATCAGTGATATAAAACTGCTGACAAAAGATCTGATCGCAGATTTTCATATTTTCGTTCGAAAATAATTATTATTTGGTTGATGGCAGGGGTTGTTTTTTTTTGGGGGGGGGATGGGAGGGGGGAACTCCCCCCCCCCCAATTCTTTTGTAACCGTTTCTTGTCCAAAATGGTGCATTTCGAGCGTATTTTATTACTTTTTTCTCCTATATTTAAATAAGAAATACACTAGGACATTTTTTTTATTTATTTATTTGTTTTATTTTTATTTATTTTTTTTTTTTTGGGGGGGGGGGGGACGCCGTATCCGCTGTAGGATCATTCGGAGCTCCTCGGCCATTTTGCTAGAAAACAACCTCGGATGTATTTGGACGGTTTACATACTCAGAAATCGGTATCCTTAAGTCCGCTGCAAGTAGATCGCGTACTGTATTGAAACGAGCTATAGAAACGAGAAGTTTTCCATCAACTATTACCTAGTCAAATATAAACATCGCTTGAATGGCATGACTTCGCATTGTTTTTGGTTATATGTCGTCCTCAATGAGGTCGTGCAAATCAATTATTTGCTGCCTGGATAGTCTGTACTTCACTTTTACTTCATTATCATTCAAATTATTTAACAAATAAACTCTATCCCGAAAATTGCGCGGCTGGTGACGTCGGAGATTTCTTCCGTCGGCCATATTTACGCTATGTGGAACAAACTTACGGATGCCTTTTTTAACGTAGTTTTACGCAAAAACTTACGTGCATACGTACGTACGAACTATTTAGTAAAACGCAGTTACGCTAAAAAATTGTGCGTACGCAAAAACTTACGAAAATATTGGAGTTACGCTTACGTAAGTCCGTTAGTAAAATGGGCCCCAGATATTTACGCAAAAAATTGCTCTTTCCAAGACAAAAAATAAAAAAGTTGTAAATATGGTAAATCTGTGAGAGTGCAGCTTTAAAAGTCAACAATGATGCCGTTAACAACAAAGTTCTGAACAATCGGCCCATTGTCTTGATAATTACCAAGTGCGTATATCATAACTATTAGCAATAGTGTTAGTCATATTTACATAGAAGTGATTTCACATAATCATTATCACAGGATAGGAAGCATTTAATTTCCTTTTTCATAACAGCCCCATATATGTTCATATATATATATATATATATATATATATATATATCCACATGTATTTTTCTGACCGACTGTACTCCAACATCGCAATTTATACATCGATTAGTATTTGTTCACAGTGTACTTAACAACTCACATTTTCTTCGGCGTCATTCGATATACGTACATAACTTTTAAGTATAAATTTCTGCTAAGGACCAGCTTCAAACCAAGACTTTTGCTTTTATATTTTATGATTATTTGTTTTTGCTTACATTTTTTAAGAATGTATTGATAATGATGAACATTTTGATACAAAGTGAACTATCCTATAAAACGTTTAAATGTTAAAATGTTTAAACCATTCCCTCAGATATAGGCAGTAAAATCTCATTTTTTGAATTTTCCCTTGTGCTTCCTAACAGGGTTTGAACGTACTAAGCTTATCACTTTTTTCAGATCTAATTTTTCTATCCGTTTTGACCGAGTTGAGCATTGTTGTCCGAGGATAACTCACATGGGAAATAGGGTTATATTTAAGTCTTTTTTAAGACCGTTTTTAGTACAATTACCTATACAAACCGATGCCGTCTCTCGTGATGTTTTCAATTAGTTTCATATTAAAATATTGAAGATATCTATATAAAGATTGATTTTTATTTTTAGTGCGTTCATGCAATATACGGCGTTTCATACTGCAATATTTACACCTCAACTTCCATTCCTTAAATGAACTGCCTTTCGGCAATTGCGTTCATCAATCAATGGACGCAACATCTTCGGATACGTTCGGATCTTAACTCATTGCATAACAATATACATGAAAAATATTTATCTTGTTATTGTTTGTATTGTGTCAGAAGGACCCGTAAAGCATAGATCAACATTTTAGAAAGTGTTAGTTTATTATATTTTAAATATATTGGTGCCAGAAGTGTTTCAATTTTTACGTTTTAAAGTGATTTCAAGTGGTTGATCTTTTCCCGCGATATTGTGACGTCATTTGAAAAAATGCTTTCGGTTACAGTCGGGTCGTTCTATTTACAGAATGGGTAGGAAAGGGTTACTGAAAAGTTTTTTAAATGAAATTCAGTATTTTTTTTAACAATTATTGAATGAAATAATGAACTATTGGTGTAAATATAAGTAATGAATTGCGGGTTTGATGTCATTATCGGGGATATGAACGCAATTGGGCTAGTCAAAGTACGCGTGGAATCCTTCGGACTCCACACACTTTGATCAGCCCAATTGCGTTCATACCCCGATAATGACATCAACCCCGCAATTCATTTCTTAATTGACGCATAATAAATAAGAATAAATCCTTATACATGTATATACATTTTCCCTTTTCATTACTATTTTTTCCGACCTAAGTGCTGCAATAAAAAAAATTCTGAATGACTATAATATTACACTTATGTGGTTAAGTTGTTTTGTAGAGACTTTTAAAGTAAACTTAAATTTCATCATTAGACTGGAGAATTTACTTTTAAACAGAAATTGAAAATTATTCGGCCCATTTTACAAAAATGTCCAGGACCTTCTCTCAACTTCTATCAATATATTTCAAAATGGGTATGAATATGATAATCAACCACATTTTTGCCGAGTGTTTTATTGGTGGTCGATTATCATATTGTCAACGCCGTGCAATCTTCTATTTGAATGACTAAAAGGAAGATAAGTCTTAAGAAAAATGTCTGCATGTGTTTGCGCATACGATAAAAAACTTCCCTCTAAAACACTAACGCATTGCAGTTTCTATTGAAATATTACTCACTTAAAAACCCCATCCGTCTCTTAAACAGGTTCGTTAAAAAAGTATTGTGGAGTAATATATTTCACATACATCTAGATCTAATAAGTGTGTTTTGGATATTTAAATACCGGTTGCAATTTGATAAATGTTAAGAAATATAAATTGATTTATCAATATTGTTTTACAGGATTACTTCAAAGGAAAAAAAATGGTGACTTTGTTTTTGATGATACTTGTCATCCTTGTGGAGGCCTTCGACATAAGACAATTGAATGATGAAGAAGGTGAAAATAATAGCTCTGACTTAACACATAATGACGCATTTACCGACAAAAAATGGGTGGGTAACGAAGCAGATTCCGATGGTGATTTCAAAGCTCCAACGATGCATGGGCAACTTGACATCTCAGCGACAGAGCTAAGTACAAATGAAGACCTTCCGAAGTGTGAATCTTTCGAAGTTGGGAACCAAAGCCTTAATTTTTTCCGCAGTCGTCTCGAAATGGTTGACCCTAGTTTTGTCCAATTTGCTATCAATTTTAATACAAGTGTAAAAACTACTTATTCAGAGCTCGCATTCAAGCCAAAGCTGTGGGTTTGGACGTATACCACATCATCTGTCAAATATCCATATCTACAGTGGAACATAGACCATGGGATACTGTCATTTGGTCTCCTTTCGGGACAAACTGCAAGCTTTCCTTATCTTCACTTGGAAGCAGTTCCGCGGAATTGCACAACAAAACTGGGGGAAAAACAGACAACGAAACTCTTGGCAATAGCTATGAATAAAGTTGTTAATGACTCCGTCCACAGCCATATCAAATATGAACGGAACTTTTTCTGTTACCTCTCCGAGGCTCCAGGCATACGGAAAACATTTGCCTACCAGGCGGCACTGTACACTATTTATCCCATTGAGTTCATCAATTACGCTTGCTGCAAAATGTCATATATTTACGCGAATACCACTTACGTTCCAGATTGCACCGACCCCGAACATTACATGAAAAAATGGTACGAATGTCTTCAGGGGCCATACATCATAGGAATTGTATTATGTTTATACTTCCCTATTTTGTTATTCAGGCTTGGTGCTTGGTTATCAAAGAATGAAAAGATTACTTCAAAGACACGTGAACAATGGTCTTATTTAGTGAGCTGGGAAGGCAGTGTCTATGACTATGAAAACTATGGATGGATATATCTGGATGGAACATCACCCCTAAAAATATTAGATCTATTTGGATCGGTTTTTACCGGCTTTAAGACATCTCATCCATTAGCGAACTCGAGATTCAATAGATTTCTGATTATTTTGCTTGGCCCTTCAGTAATCTTCATGGAATTACTGATGTATAAGAATGGTATGGGTCTAACAGGTCATGTAATAACAGTTGCTGATCTTGTAGAACACGGAACTCCATTAGGACTACTGTCAATTCTGGGACACGCAAAGGACAGATCTAAAGTTTTTGTACCAATGCTTGGAGGACCCGTTATGATGTTCGTTATATATTATATGTTGGGAATGGTATGTGTAGTTTTTCCAATAAGTATAAAAGCCATCGTAGAAAATGGCATTCCTCTTCATTATTCATATTCGCCTCTTTTTTTCGGAGCACATGAAATCATTCAAATGTCTGGTATCAAAATGCATGTAGAAAATGGTTATGAAAAGGCTTACACAATGTTCAAGGCTAGCTGTTACATGTTGTTTACAAAACAATTTTGGTCCAAGACATTGAAAATACAAAAACAAAGGTTTAGAACACTAACAGATCGAAATTCGTTCATGGTAAAACTTTTGTTTTCCCTTTTAACTCCTTTCATTGCGTCATTTTGTGTTCTCGAGTTGTTGCTTTGTTTAGTATACTACGCTTGTCCTTGTCTAAGTTTCCTTGTTATAATGGTAAAGGGTTTTTCGGTAGCTTTACATGGGAGGTATAATAGGAATGGATATATTACTAGTTCGATCCTTTTCACTTTAGGCACATGCTTCATTCTAGCAAGCGTCACTCTTTTCGCCTATTCAGGGATTTTAATTTTCATTGAGAGCTTTACATTTATTTGCAAAGTCATCATGTTTTGTTTTGTCGCTGTGATTATTTTTCCATCATTCGCGTTTGGGTATCTTTTTTTTGCTGTAGTTATTTTGTATTACTTAGTGCGCTTAATTCGTGATTTTGGTGATACTTACTTGACGCTTTTGTCAACAGCTGTGGAAAAGTCAATGGCTCTTGATAGAAACGTTAATGATGTGAAAATATATCAAGGCCACCTGATCATTTCAAATGTAAAGGCTATTGGTATCCAGAGCATTCGTATCAACAACAAGCTTATAGATGTTCCACCCAATGTTTTACAGACGATTTCCAACACCACTGCTTTAGTGAAAACAAAGGTGAAAGAAAATATGTATGGTATTCCATGTGACCTGTTCGAGTTTTTGGTCAAACGACATAGGCCTGTTCATATCGAAGTGCTGAAGCTACTTTTCCATATTACATTAATCGCTTCTCTGATTGGCATGGCGGTTCTTATTACACAAAGGGTCGTTTCTGGACCAGCTTCTGACGTATCAGAAGTAATGCACGTGATATTTGTCGTCACTATTGGCGCTCTACCGCGAGTGCTGGAGGTTGCCATGGTTAATGAAAGCGAAATAGTAAAAGGAGATATAGAAGAAAGAGATATTGAACAATCGATTGTTGAGTACTGGAGAAGCAAAGAGGAGGAAGCGGGAAATTGTGTGCCAATTGTAGAAGTGCAATTCGATGGCTGAATCAGAATGAAGAACTATATAAGTATCTGAAAAACAAATTAGATTGTAAAACGTTTCATACAAGTAATTATTTCATGGTTCTTATGTGTTGCGTGAATCATCACCAGCAACTACTGTTTATAGGATATTTAGTTCGCATTGGAAACGTTGGTGTTTGCAGGTTTTTTATTAGCGTCATTATCAAGGCCCAAAAAGTGTCGCGACTTTCAATAAAGAACACATTGTCATCGCCTTATTCTTCCTTTATGATTAAAACGATATCCCCTTTCCTTTTTTAACTTGTATCGATATTAACTGTTTAGTGAAGTGCATGTGTAGCATCAATGTACATGTTAAATGTTGTTCAGTGTATTATATAACAATTCAGCTACCTTAGTGTCTGTTTCAATTATAACGCCAAGTTTAGTTAAACAAAAAAGAGTGTTTTTTGTGATCAAGCTCGCAAAGCTTTTTACTCTATTAATCTTTAAACATCAGTCATTGTTTCTTGATATTGATCTACAACTCTGTTTTTTTATCCTATGATCACACCTATATTATTGTATTGCTCTGATGTACGGGATTTTGATGATAATTGTACTTATTTCAATGACTTGAAATAGTACTATGTTCAGTTCATCCTTTATATTTCAATAAAATAGGTCACTCACTGCATAGTATAGTATTATCGTTGATATATTTATATTTAGATGAAACACAAAAAAAACTTTCAGGTTTACGTGTAAAATATATTTCTCTTTTGTTCTGTTCTGGCGCATATTTTTTAAAGTATTCAATTCATCAGGAAAAAAAATATCCATTGTAAATGGTTATATTACTTATACCATTATAGAATAATTCAACCCATTTAATCAATTCGTCAGCAAAACTGAAATGAGGTTAACATGATAACATGAACGAATGCACTAAGCTATCAAAAGCCTTCTCAAAGTCTGCAAGAAAACAAAATTCCTGGTGTGTTTGATTACTCTAACGTTTCCTCCTATACATGTAGTTTTTATGAAACCAGTTTGGAAGAGGCTTATTATTGATGGTAGTATACATTTTATTCTGTTCGGTAAGGCTTTTGTGGCGATTTTGTAGTCTTCAATAATCTGATCGGTCTCCAGTTAGATAAAATTTCTGAGTCTTTACCAGGTTTTGGAGTGAGGGAAATAATACCTTGTTTTTCGAGTAGCGATAAATGTTCAGATGTAAGCGACTTATTAATTGAGTTTGTGTAGTGGTGTTTTAAGTTGTTCCATAGTGTTTTATAATACTCAACTGAAATTCCGTCTGATCCTGGACTTTCGTTGTTTTTCCTTTCGTTAAGTGCTTTAAAACTTTCATGTTCTCTTAAAAGGCCTTCACATGATAACATTTGTGCATCGTTTTATTTCATTGTTAAGTAGTCTAATAAAGATGTATCATGTCCAATTAGAGTATTTTTCTTGTATAAATTAGAATAAAATTTAAATTGTTCATGAACTATTTCTTTTCGACATGATGTAACTTTATTATCTATGTTAAGTTTATTCATTGTTTTTTTTGTTTTTATTTCTGTTCTTCTCCTTTCGAGGTTTGAAAAGTATGCTGTATTTTTTCATTGATATCTATAGAACAGCTCTTGCTCTAACAATTGAACCACTGACACGCTTTGATACAATTTCGTTAAGTTCAGATTTTAAGGACGATATTTGTCCAGTTATTTCATCAACGTTTATATTTTGTAAATGTAGTTCGTATTCGAGGTTTACGATGCTATAAATTATTTCTTTTTCCTTTGCATTTGTAGTATTTTTAAGTTATGTTGAATACAGTATCGGAGGGTTTCCGATATTTCCTTTTAAAATGTCCTATAAAGTTACATGGTTTCTTCTTTATTTGTATTCAAAGTAACTTTTATTGTATTTTTTATTATTTAAAACTTCCTGGTCCACGTTTGCTTTCGAGTGTATAAAGTGGTAAACTAACAAATGTATGATCAGTTCTGAAACGTGTGCGTATACGACAATCAGTTATAAGATTTTGAATGAAAACCGATATTAAAAATTAATCTAATCGACAATGTATTCTTGGGTAAAATTATTTTTGTTGAGGTGAATTATATGTCATATATCAATTAAAATATAAGTTGCATACATTTTTTATAAATATTTATGCGAAAAGTTACAGAAACAAGCTCAGTAGCAAAAAGTTTAACTTAAGAAAAAAGTCCGTACGATTATACCTGTTGATTCTTCAAGTTGATGCATTTGTTGTAGAATTCTTAAAAAGTGATTTCAAGTTTAAACGCTACTAAAAATCTTACCCAGGAACTTGGCTCTCTCCATTTGTCGTTTTAGACGTTGTAGTTGCCTATTGAAAAATGTAGATTTAATATTATTGAACGTAACGATAGAATATGTCACTTTTGAAAATATACAATCCCCAAGAAGACAGATAACTCTAAATTAAAAAAAAAATTGTGAGAAAATAATGCAAGTTTTCAGTTAATCTCTACTGCCCACCTCCGTTATTCAGTAGTAATTAAACAACATTATACTTTCTTACCCGAATCGTATAGCTATCTTAAGAGGGTTTTTTTAACGAAATGTTTGCAAATATGCATGTTTATATATCTGATACATGTATCACTTAAATGTTTTATTATCATTTGTAAGCCATTCTTTTTTTTGTATTTTTGTACATAGTTGTAACAAAACTGATGCTAACATGGGCCTAGTTCTTCAATAAAACTGAAACTGAAACTGAGGCTTATTATTTGCATTATGTCTACAACATTGACAAATAACGTTTCCAGGATAGTTAACATCACAAGTTTCATCGACGTCACATACACCTGTCCGCAAAAGCCATATACATGGCTTTTCAATTACATAGAACCAATATTCATGTCATATGTCATTTCGCAACAGAATGTTCTAACCTCTTGATCTTATCCGGGTTTGATTCCCGGCCAGCAAGTCGGAAAAGTGGGGGGTTTTCCGGGTTCTCCGGTTTCCTCCACAACGCAAGACCACACTCTCGCGAAATATCGTGCCAACGAGAGTGACTTAGAATAAGTTAACATTACTTTTTTTCAATAGTTGTAAAGTAAATAAAGTTTAAACTAAAGAAATATAAATGGAAAGCAAAACGCTAATTTGTTTTCGTGTTTGTTAATTTTATGAGACAATGGGTTTACTTAAACAATGCATAATAACCTATGTCTACTTTGTTTTAATTTCAATGATTTCTAGCGCGTCTTTCCGGCGGATTCCACTGACTGCATGCCAAGTACCTTGCATATATATATTCGGTTACATTATCAGGTCACAGAGTTTTCCCCGATCGTATATGCGTCACTCCGATTGCCGATGCGTTGAGCGCTGGTATTGAAGATGCTTTAGAATGCGCGACATCTTCTCCGAGTTGAATAATCGCTGCTCTCGTATTGTTATCGCTGGAAAATTCTCTTTGTGGCATTACCAGTCGCAAATAGCTCAACAAATATAATATTCAAAGAGAATATACATATATGAGCTGAATATCAAACAGCTTGGCTACTTTTATTTCAGTGGAAGAAGGCTATGTAACTTCATTTCATTTCACCTGGACTTTTGGAACATCCTTAGTGCATTGGAAGAACATTATGTCGACCTTAAAGTCATAAGAGTACTCGATATTTAAAATGGGGTGCTGCGTATGTAAAATGATAAAATGAAAAGTACCTATTACCACTTTGAAGATATGAACATGTGTATACGTCTAATTACTTCGTTATTAGCTTCGTTATTAGCTGAAGTATGCTTCACTCATACATGGTTTGTTAAATGCAGTTTTTACGAAACAAATTATTGCATTAAAAAGTGTGGCAAAGTTTTTAAACTAATTGATACAGACAGTTTAAAGTAAAAATGTCGTTGGCGTTTACCCTGTCCCATTAAATGGGATTAATGTTTAAACTATCGTCTACTGAGCTTGTTTCTGTAGTTTTTGGCATAAATATAGTTTTTCACAGAAGTATTTACGTGGAAAATAACGATCTTCTTCCTAATAACCAGTCGGCATACAGACGTTTTCACTCCTGCGAGACGGCTTCACCCAAACTTGTAAAGGACCTGCTGAATGGCATGGAAAATCAAAAGGTAATAGCGCTTATCGACCTCAGTGCTGCCTTTGATACCGTGGACCATGATATTCTACTTGAAGTACTTCACAGTCAGTACGGATTCACCGATTTAGCTCTGAGATTAGTCAATTCAAACAAACCTACGACATAGTAGCTGCCGTGTGTGTGTGTGTCAACAGCACCAACACCGCCAACACCGCAACACTTTCATCTTCGCGTACATTGGAATGCATTGTGCCACAAGGCAGTTGTCTTGGCCCCTGGCTCTATCGCACATATGCTGGAGCATTATCCGATGTTATCCCACATTCTATATCGGCCTATTGAATCGTGGATGACCACACTGCAAACAAACGTTGTCGGCCAACTTCTATTACCAATGAAGTAAATGCAGAATTAAGGGCTTCGTAATTTTAACTTACTTTCATTAGTCATTTCGCACTTAGGTTACTGCATTTCTATACTGTTTGACATAGCACAATGTGATCCATACAAAATGCAACGTATTCAAAATATGTTTGCAAAACTTGTCTTAAATCGTGGCCAATTCGAAAGTTCTTAACAAGCCCTATATGAACTACTATAGTTCATGTAACATTGGTTACATATCAAGGCCAGGAATAACTCAAGTTTAGCACTTTTTACGGAAGAAATCAGGATATATCGCTAAAACCAGAACATTTACACCTGGGAGTAATAAATAGCCCAGGTCAAACCTAACCTTTCAAACTGTTTTGAGGTCCGTTTAAAGTCACCGTCAAGCTTTGGCATTCACAGATCTGTCTGTTTTTGATTGTCAATCATATTCGTGGCACATCTACATACGCCTTAAATGTCGGTTACAGTGCGTTCACATTCGGAACACCTCGGCCATTTCCCATCGAAAACAACCTCGGATGAATGCCAGAACATCAGTACAAGCCTAGTAGATCGTAAAATTTTGAATAATAGTATTGGTTAATTGTAGAGTTTTAATGTGTTTTTTGAATAGCAAAGTTTGAATTGATTGTCAGTGAAGTGTATTATTGCATAAATAATTAAGATTCCCAAGTGTAAAGCCATTAATTTTAACTGCGTAATTGAAATAACAACGCGACCTTCTTGGTGCGTAGTTAAATGTAAAGATTTCTGACATTGTTAACCGTCCATTTTCATTCGAGGTTGTTTTCGAAGAAAATGGCCGAGGTGTTTCGAATGGTGCGTCCAAAGTTTTTTTTTACGTGATATTTAAAATGCAATATGGTTTTATGATGTTCATAATGCAATCATTGATATGGTACGGAAAACAACATCGCAACCTATCAGTGCTTTAGACCCTTGATAACAAAGACAACAAATCTGACTGATACTGCCATTTTGTTTCATACATACAAACACATCCATTTCCAGTTGTTCTCAGTATATATGCTTACCATGGGCAGGGTAAAAATGCATCGCTATTTGAACTTACAAATGTCTGTACAGTATCTCACCAGAATATGTTTAAAACCTTTGAGCATTTAAGTTTAACCTCAGTTTTAAATGAAAACTGTGTAGATGTGCCATGAGTAAGAACAGCTTGATATGGGAAGAACTCTTTCCGCCTTGATACTAGTCATGTATGAAATAGCCTCCCAAAGGACGATAAGGTGCTCTCAAAATTACCTAGAATTTAGAAGGCTGATCCGCATCTTGCCAGGTTCCTCTTGTAAATGATCAATATATTAATAATATTTCATAACATATAACTAAAAAGAAATTGAGGATTTTGAGGTGTTTTACTGAATATCGCCGTTTGTCCTTTGTTTTACTGGAAAAAGACGGTTTCGTTTTCAGTGGGATGGCTTACACCCACTGGACATGATGTGGTATTCAAATACCAGAAAACAAAATTCAGCGGGGATCTTGAATATGACTTTAAATTATCAAAATCTCGTTACAAGGTCTACTGTAATGTTTATTTGTGATTACATTTGTTTCAAACGCATACATCATCAACACCTATCGAACACATACAAACACTTGTGGGGTTTTTTGTCGGCAAGTTTTTATTAAGGTGTTATGGTATGGCATTTTCAATTAACATTCTTACACATTGGTAGATGCTAATATTGTCAAGACGGTGGCGGGCAGTGACTGAATGGTAAATGTAGGATATCTTAGGAGCAACCATGTCTAAAAGCCGTTTTGTCTGTATCCAAATAACTTTCCTTTAGGGTAGAGGGTTTCATTTCGAGTTACGTCCCCTGATCAAAATGGCTGCCTTGTCCGGAAAATCAGGACATTTCGAGGTTTTTATTAGACAGCAATGGTGTAAAGTAACAGCTACTCTAAATGATGAATCCCTTACATTGTCACTGGATGAGCCGCCTGAAAACATGTCTGCTTCTTCTACTGCAAATGATATTTCAGTGCAGTCTCTAAATTTATCATCTCCAAAAACGGAAACAAATATTGTCCCAGACAACATACCTGGACAGAAACGTACTGTCAAGGTTTTAAAAGAGGAAACAAATGGACTTGGTATAAGTATTAAAGGGGGCAGGGAAAACAAGATGCCAATTTTAATAAGTAAGATATTTAAAGGCATGGCAGCTGACAAAACCGGCCAGCTTTTTGTCGGCGATGCGATCATGGCAGTTAATGGGGAAGATCTCAAAGGTGCTACTCATGACGAAGCTGTGAGAGCATTGAAAAATGCTGGAAAAATTGTTGAAATCGAAGGTAATTTTAATGTTATGAGGCTAACCTATGTAATTTGATTATTTACCCAGCTTGCTCAGTGTGTTAAATCATCAAAATTACTTGGTTAGATATTAATCAATGTCATTTTATAAATGTGTTTGTTTCTGAAGTAAAGTTATGGCTATACATATATTATTTACTACCATGCCATTAGAAAAACACTATTTTGTCCACTTTAAGAATTTTTGTTTAATTAAAGAACAGCATTATTGCTTAAATGTGGGCTGAAAAGTACCTCGCTTGCATTTGTTATATCTTTGTACAGTGTGAAAGAGTTGGTATATTTTTAAAGAAACAATTTGATGATATTCTATCACTTCTTCTGTCTATTTTTTAACGCTTTTTTATACATTTCTTGGCTAAATTTGAATTCCTAATTATAGTCAAACTTTTCCCGAATCAGAATCAGAGGCCCCATTCAAAAAATGGTGAGAAAAAAACTGTTGTGCTAAATGAAGGTTAACCTGTATTATTTTGATATAGTACATCAAATATAATTGATTTACTTTCAGTTAAATATTTACGAGAAGTCACTCCATATTTTCGGAAAAACTCTGCATTGAATGAGCTTGGTTGGGGAAGCCAAGACACATCCCAGGATTCCACACAAACAAACTGGTCTGAGAGCAAGACAATCCCGTTGAAACTCTGCTACCTCTGTCGAAACCTCAGCATGACAGACTCAGATAAGAGAACAATAGAGCTACATTCACCAGATGGAAAGAGCTCCTGCATCTTAAGGTTTCCGAATGCTGCTACAGCACATGAATGGTTTAATGCTCTTCACGCAAATGTAACAATGCTGACTGCACAGGCGATAGAAGATGCGAATGTTGTCATGAGTTCTGCACCAAACCAAAGAGAAATTAGCCATGTAGGATGGCTGTCAGAGCAGGTATATAATTATTAACCACCAGGGTTTTTTCTGCCCATTTTTTGAAAAAGACCCTAGACATTTTGGGAAAATTTGGGTCGCAAATATACCGAGATTGGGAAATTTTACAGTTAAATGAACAAGCTTTTCAGTCTCATGCGAATGAGGAAATGATTAAATAATAGTTTCTTTTCCCTTTTCCGGGACAAACATGCACCCTCCGTGACTCCGTGACAGAGATACGATTTCCGGGACAATCCCGGATGTCCGGGACGTTATCACATGTATGCTTTCTATATTATAGACATCAATTATGAAATATTGATTTTCATCACATTCAGAGATCAGTAAATCATGACAGATAAAATTTCATACTGATCTCTGAATGTGATGAAAATCAATATTTCATAATTTATTAGGCTGTTGAATAAACCAGTACAGGATAAAAGACTTTCATATAAAAAATTGGATTTTTTTAAAGATTGGAGAAAAATATATATTTTGCTTTGGCAATGGGTCTGAAAGTTGGACCCTTTACTGTTACATACTAATTATCTGTATTCCATAATCATTGCTTACAAAGTAGCCATACTGCTAGAACACAGAACATTTGTAAAAGATGGCGATTTGGCTGGTTAGATACATGGAGAAAAAAATACTGGAACTCTTGAGACTTAAAAACACGAGAATGTTGTATGATTGCATAACTTCGAACTAACATTTTAGGCATATAAAGCTCACAATTTCAAAAGTGTTAAATCTTACCCTAAGTGGTAAAAATCATACCAAGATGTCCTTTGCTGTCTGTTAGGTCAATGCAAAATGAATGCATTTAGTTTATTATGAATTTTGTTTGCATTTAGTGATTTACTTACCCAAAACTTTCTATAATGGCATATATACTAAAGATCTGGTGTGCTGCAAAATAACTTTGAAACGGAACATCCGTTTAGTTCCTTGTATGTCTCTTTAGTATCACTAACAATGACATTGCCTTAAACATGTGTTCATAAGATATTAAATTATAAAACCCAAACTTGGCCAAATGTAAAATCCATGAGTATAAAGTAAAGAGTCTATTACTTACAGTAAGGTATAAATTTCAGCATGTATTTCTAAGGAGATATGTAGTTAAGGAAAGGATGAAACACTGTAATTGATTATGATATGATTTAATAAACATTTGGATATCAATATACAATGTATCGATTTATTTTCAGCTGATTAATGAGCAGGGTAAACCTACATGGAAGCCAGTATTTATCGCCTTGACTGACAAGGATCTGCTGATGTATGACACTGCCCCCTGGAGCAAGGAGGAATGGGCCACACCCTTCCAGAGCCACCCACTCCTAGCTACCAGGTAGTACAAAGGCAGATACTTTGAGGCTCAGTGATTTCCATGACACCGAAATCTTGAAGTCAATGACACAATTTTCAGGCTAGGGTCCCCCATTTTCTAGTTACTGTTGATCCCTGGGACCCCTAAATGGTCTTCAATTGATATTTATTGTTATATTTGGATGCCATAAATATCTCATCTCTTACATAAATGGCTTATTGTTATGGTTGTTCATTTCACAAGCTAATAGAAAAAAGTATAAACTAGTATCTCATCCCTTACATACATGGCTGATTGTTCAGAACCCTGTTGTTAAAGTCATCGTTGCTAACTTTCATATCTGTATAACTCTGGAAGTTCCTCAGGTACGCCTATGAACCACAGTATTTCTAACAAGATTTTAGAGGACTGTTTTAACTGTACTTGTTTTATTAAAAGACATGGGCACATTATAATATATTTCACCTTTAAAAGTTAACAACTATGTCAATAATCAGATTGTTAAATTTAACAAAGCTCTGAACAATGGGGTGATGCTTTTCTATTGGTTAACAGCGGTCACATGGATGACATGTATATTCCCTACACCCCAGTAAATTCAAATAACCTAGAAAATGGCAGACATTTCTCAGCTTCTTACAGTTCTTGTCACCTGATCTTAAAAAGCGCAAAAGGAGAACATGTTCTCTTAAATGTCTTACATGTTAAACATGTCTTCTGAATGTACATTCTGATTGGTTAACTTTCAAAAGCTCCGCCTACTGGCGATGTTTTGGTAATTGGATGACACAGCCCAATTATCGGATTAGGAGATTACCAATTTGTATGCATGGCTTATTGTGATGTTTTGACTAATGGGACATTGGCCAAATACTTGCTGATTGACAGATTTACAATGTGCTAAAATTTTCGGCGAAGTCAATGTCGCTTTGATGATACAAATAGGCGAAGTCTGGGAATTTTAGGCGACCACTTCGCCCAAGTCGCCCCCTCGCGAGAGCCCTGATGTTTTGCTAATAAAACTGTTTTGCTGTACATGTAGGTTGGTCCACTCAGGACGACAGAATGGGGACATTCTCACGTTTGGTACCCGGTCTGGCACGAGAAACGGGATAGAGACACACATGTTCAGAGTGGAAACCCAGCGCGACCTCGCCCACTGGTCACGTGCGCTGGTGCAGGGGTCACACGGGGCTGCTTCTATTGTCAAGGAAGTCACTTGTCGTAAGTAGACAAATTTCTAACATCTTAACTTAAATTAAAGCAGCCACATCCATTCTGTGTAGAATGGTCAAGAGCAGATTTAAGACTGCCAATATATATATTCACATATTGATTATTGAAAAAAGAAAAACTTTTGGTATAAAATACAATCTATAAAAACTAATTTTGGGCATGAAAAACACTGCATTGTGGTTTGTATTTTTTCCGGTTTTGCAGTTTCCTGATTTAGTAGATTATTTGTTAAGGGTTTTATTTCGAAAAAAAGAGAATATAAAAAATGAAATTCACCATAAACAAGTTCTTTAGCCCTAAAAGAATGAAAAATGGTGAATTAATATCCCATTTTAGTTGAAATTAGGAACAAAAATATAATTTACAATAAGGATATCTATAAACTACTATCCATAATTTTACATATTAATTATCAGGATTTGATACCCTTTCAAATGATATCAAAATGATATCAGATCACCAGGCATCTAACCTAAACTTCAACCTACATTTTCACCCAATGTGATTGCATTATGATTATTAAGAACCGGGCTTAATCATTATTATTTTTTTAACTTTTTTGGGTGTATGAAGGCTCGCCTACTGCCACTGAGAGCCAATGAGGTAGTATTCTAAGACAGTTAGATGACCTGAAGTAACATTTTTATTATTTAGAAAGGCTCTTTCACTTCGCTCACTCTGCCCATTTCTAAATCATTAAAATGTCACGTCATCTAACTCTTTCATATTGCCAATGGCTCAATCAAATGACAAGCTTATTGTACATTAGATACCTAGAGTGCAATTCATTTGCAGCTGCTAGCTGGCAGAACCAGAAGGGAAAGCTAACCTTGCACTACGAAAATGGGTTCGCCATGCACTGCCTCAAACTGCCAGCAGAAGGGGAGAAGTCCAAGCTGCTCTGGTATTTCCCGTTTGAAGCCCTCCGCATGTCCGCTGACGACGGGCATAGGCTGCTCTGGCTGGATTTTGGGGAAGCTGGGGAGAAGGTAATGTGAAGAGATTTTCGGTTTCTAAAAGTTTTAACTTACATATTTTGCAACGATTGTGGAACAAGTTATTACAACATTATTTTTATCACTCTCATTCGCACCTTGTGACGCGATAGTGTGGTCCTGTGTTGTGGGGAAAACAGGAGTACCCGGGGAAACCCACTTGTTCGGCTTTGTGATCACAATCCAAACTCAGATATGCCCAGGCCCGGAATCGAGCCCAGGTTACTTAGGTGAGAAGCGGGTGAGAGTTTTCTGTATTAGCTTGTCTTGATTTTATTTTTCAGTAATTGGCTTGGTCTTGTCATCAGCGTCTTATTGCAAAACCTTTTAACCTTGGCCAGGACTCGAAAACCATTAGATATTAAAATGAAACTTGGTATACATGTTGTCTCTGAACACATGTTGCCAGAGACAATACTCACATGTTAAGACAGGAACATATATCTGGCCTTAAAAACTGAATAAAATAGCTGAGCATTTGCAGTTATTTCGAGGTGCTCATGATTATTTTCACATTTATAGCATATATTTGATTCATTCTGTTTATTACTAAATGGTTAAACCATAATTCATTTGGGAGTTAATTTTGCATATGTACATTGCCATTTTGCCATAATGTATTTTCAAAATGAAGGTATTGACTTTGTGTGTAACGTGCGCATGCCAGAGGGATAACTTCCACATTACATGTACAAGTAGCTGGATATATATGTCCAGGGGGGTGGGGGATATCATCAAGATAGGAGTGGTATTGTACCCAAGACATTTTTAACAATAGTACTCTAACAGTAGTACTGCACTGTTGGAAATATCTCTTGGGTATGAAACCGCTTTTACGCTTCTGTATGAAATGGACCCCAGGGACCTGTTTCAATAACGTATCTTAGTTGTAAACCTCACGCTGCTTATGGGTACACCAGTAAAGTTACGAACTGAATCTATGCCATGATAAATGTCCCTATGATAATTTGATTGAAACACACTTTAGACGTAAAAATATTAATTGTTTGTTTTCAACAAACCAAATCAACCCTATTTTTTCCTCCCAATTTTTTTTTTTGTTGTGTGGATTTGTTTTCGTAATTTCCGAAAAATGTTTGTTTATAAGTGCATATGTTAAAGTTTGAGCATTTAAAACAATCAACAATAGTAATATACCCTGATGAAGGTCAGTTTGTTACAGAATCCTGGTGCTCAAAAAAAAAATGATAGAAAAAGTCCTACCTTCCGACTGTATGTTTTTTTTCTTTTGGGATGTAAGTTAAAGCAAAGAACTTTTTTGGGAGGACCTTACGTCAAATACGAGGCTACAGGTTGAAATTTTCAATCTTAAGCTTTACGATCTTTCTTGAAACGGGCCCAGCATATTTATAGCTTTAGTTAAGAGGTATTTTTTTATTTCCACATGCACAAGCCAATAACGGGACCAGCAATTAAATCAATAGATTTTCTTATTTTAGTAAACAACATTTTGCTTATCTTTATGCTTCTTTAGTTCTGCTGAGTAGTTGATTAAATATAACATGTAAGTAAATCAGCTAATAATAATGTAAGTTTATTACAGTTGAACTGTTAACATTCATTTATAATTGTTCTACACTTGCAGGAGCTGGATCTGGAGTCGTGTCCGAAGCCGCTGGTGTTCGTTCTGCACACGTTTTTGTCTGCCAAAGTCAGCCGACTCGGTCTTGTTGCATGATGGATATCCATACAGTGTGTTTTTCAAGAAAGAAAGTTAATGAGTCCCCATGGCCTGGTGTTGGCCATAACTCAAAAACCTTCAAAGACGATTACATCAAATTTACTGTATATGTTCACAACCACTCTGGCTAACATAATTGTTGAGTTATGTCCCTTGACCATCTGGGAAAACCAGATGAGCGTTGACACCTGCTTGTGGTCTCCTTGTTTATATGGTCTTGTGGCCTGATGGACATCTTTACATGAGTGTTGTCCTTGATTTGCTGTTGCTTATGCCAAAGTCTAAAAGGACTGTTTTTCATGATTTTTCAATCAAACATTTGGATCATTCATTGTTAACTTGTTATGATCTCTGAATAAGGACTTGAACTATTGATTATTGGCAGGTACATCGATATACTAGTTTAGGATATTTTAAGCTGTATAAAATTATTTATTTAAAATCTTCTTAACTAAGCTAGGGCTTTTTCACCTTCCATAGCAGAGGCCGAAACTTGGCTACTCCCAATTGAAAAAAAGAGAGTATTTTTTCCACAATTAATTGACCCTCGTTAACACATTATTATCTCTGAATATGGATTTGAACTATTGATTATTGGCAGGTACATCGATATACTAGTTTAGGATATTTTAAGCTGTATAAAATTATTTATTTAAGATCTTCTTAACTAAGCTAGGGCTTTTTCACCTTCCATAGCAGAGGCCGAAACTTGGCTACTCCCAATTGAAAAAAAGAGAGTATTTTTTCCACAATTAATTGACCCTCGTTAACACATTATTATCTCTGAATATGGATTTGAACTATTGATTATTGCCAGGTACATCAATATACTAGTTTAGGATATTTTAAGCTGTATAAAATTATTTATTTAAAATCTTCTTAACTAAGCTAGGGCTTTTTAAACTTTTATAGCAGAGGCCAAAACTTGGCTTCTCCCAATTGAAAAAAAAGAAAGATTTTTTTTCCCGAAGTATTGACTCTTTTTTCCCAAAAATACACTTTTTTTATTATTATTTTTGTTTAGATCATGGAATCATTGTTTTTGCTTATGTTGGAATAGTAGTGTTTGCTTCTAATTTTATGTCAATCTTTTATAAATGCGCTTGAAGTGCTTTAACACTGTTCAATTTTTCCAATTTGTAGCTTGACATGTTAAATTTTTGAAATTGAAAATGCCAAAAATTTGATGGCATGGAAGTTAATACTTCCAGTTTCAATTTCTTAATGGAAGCCATGGTATAAATTAATTAATTCATGAACTTTCACATGTTGATTTCTGTCTCATCCTGTGGTCATCATATCAAAGATAATCATATCTGAGTAAAACATGATACATTGTAACATGTTTTAGGTAAATTCAATTTATGCAGATCTTTTCAGTGAATTAGCGGATGTATTTCATAAATGAGAAAAACTGAAAAAACAACAACATGAAAACATGTTAGTTAGATGTGTCCTTTTTATTCACATTTATGCTATATAGATTATAATTATAGTTTCCAAAATACTCTTATTCAAAGGCTGTGTATTAAGATTGTATACATGTATATAAAATGTATTAGTACATTTTGTACAAAATAAAATAGTACACGGTATTATTATAAGTTTTTCAAGTGTAAATTTATTATTTTTAACAATATCATTATTAACTTGTAAAACATTATGAACCATGCTCAACTTTTCAAAAAGTTTTATTTATATTCATGCATAACAATGCAAGGTTGACATTGCTGATTCATTTTTTGACTTATTGTCCGTTTACCTTGTCTCTTCTTAAAGGTAATAGTAAAAATGATTACCATTAAAAACTGTTTTACTTTTGCTAAAGATGTAAAAATAATATGCTTGTTTCTAGTTTCCGGACCTACCCTTTTTCACCCCAGTACTAAACCTTTTTATTCCTTTTAGAAATGTTTTTTATCATTAGTTTGATTTTTTTCTTTTAAAAGTTGAAAATGATTTTTTTAACAATACTTGTGATGCTAATACTGATTGTATAGATGTTCTAAAGCATTTGATTTATAGTTTTTGGCACAAGGAAAAACTAAAGAAACACTTTATCTAATAAAAATAAGATTTTCTGACCTTCCTTCCCTATTTATTTTAGACATAAAACTGGAAACAAACACATTCTTTTTTATGTCTTATCGAGTTCTTGCACGAGGGTGAGATATTGTTTATTTTTGCTCCACTAAACTGCTAAAACCCAGGTGCCAAATTAATTGTTTAGTTAAGCAATAATAAATGATAACTACCTTAGTGTTGACATTTATGCCTCGATACTAGCAAGCGCAAATGCAATGACCCACTAAATGTTTTACTGTTTATCCACTTTGCTTATAATCTGTTTAGTGAACATTGGTAAGAAGAAGAGCATATAATATATCATGATTATTTAATTAATTGACTTCATAAATTACATTATATTGTGTGTATACATATATCATTCTCCATATGATTGTAAATACAGTCAGCCTTGTATTAATTGGCTGCTAAAGACATGTGACCACTTAATGCAGGTTGGTAATTGCTGCCACTTAAGCTTTGTAGAAAACAAAACCCAGTTCAATATTGTATGTATAAATGCAACTTACACGGTACGAACCACTATGCACCTACTCACTGCTTGTTCTACCAGGAAGGTGGTGGCACACCCAGAAGATTGAGAAAATCTGTAAATATTGTTGTATGAATCCCACCTGTGGAGCATGGAAATCTGTCAAAATACATGGGG
Source organism: Mya arenaria (assembly GCF_026914265.1). NCBI lineage: Eukaryota > Metazoa > Mollusca > Bivalvia > Myida > Myidae > Mya > Mya arenaria. Next base: position 46,905,324 of record NC_069129.1, read on the forward strand.
CCTGTTTCATCAAAGAATCCTAGTGGTAAATTCAATAATTTTAGATCTGTGTAAATATCATTTATTGCAAAAAGTTCATTTATTATTTCTTCAACTTTGTGCTCAATTTTAATGCAGGCTAAAGTTCAGAATACATTGAAACATGTGTGAATACATGTAGCAAAATTACAAAAATAAGGGTCTTATGAAATTTTAATTTACAACTTAGATCTTTTTTGATACAGGCCATAGGGGTTGGAGGTGTTTTTATGTTTCACTGTTGAAACCTAATATTACTTGAATTATACACTATTCCTGAAATTCTCTGTCAAATTCATTTTTCACAGCACAATACAATGTGCCCTTTTTCTCCCTTAGCAAATTGTCCCTTTTCTGCAGCACCCTGTCCTGTTAAATGCTGGATTAAACCCCAGTGAACGAATTGCTTCAAAAATCTTAATTATAAGGGAAATAACTCTTGTACCTCTAGTACCTTTAATTCCTTTTCGGTAATTCTTCGCTTGATTTCCTTAATTTGGCGCTCTCATTCATTGTTAGAATTTAAGTCGCGGGAACGGTCGTCGAATATTTTTAGATGAAACCCCACTGAATGACTCATAAATTTCACTTTAACAATCAGGATGGCTCTGCTTGAAAGGTCTTCTTTTTGCTATTTGACGTAATCAAGGGAACTTATACAATTATATTGTTAGGTAAATGTGTATATTTGTACTCTTGTGGTGTTCTAGTCATTGGGAAAAAAAGTAATTGCCTGTTTATCGTGTAGAGATACATTTAACTGTTTACATTAAGTTTGCTAGTATAGAAATTGAATTAAAAAAATCCCCATAAAAAGTAGATTAGGGGCCATGATTACAAACAACTTAAGTCTGAGTTCAGATTCAAGTGGCAAAACTACAAATCTTCAGTTCATTGTAACTTTCTTTCTAGTTGAGATTTGATGATGAAATTTATTGAATTTATTTTTCTATTTCAAAGTGTAGATTTATACATATTTATTTTTGCAAAACGAATGAAATCAATATGATTTTTTTGTTATTTAATAAAAGTACTCATCTGAGTCTAGATTTGCACATAAGACTGTTCGTAATCATGGCCCTAGCCTGGGCCCACCATATTCACTTGCTTTTTGAGTCTCAGTTTCAGACTCGAGCTAAGGAAACTGATTCTTAAATGTTCCAAAATATCTATAATATAACTTAATTTGACAAAAAATGTGTGCCTGAGTGAAAATCAGATTATTTGTAAAAGATACAGCAATGCTTACCATTTTCGCTCCTATAATATATAATTTATATTAAGATTTTGCTTTTCTGTGTCTGAGTTTAAGACTGAGTCTCAAGCATTAGTTGGTAAGGGCCGAGATATTTTAATGAAATGCTTGTAACATTTTGCTGTTTGAAATTCTAGTTAAAGTTTGTAGAAATTATATTATAACCACTTTTGGCTTCATGAAATTGTACTGAGAATGTTTCGCTTTTAGAAATGTCTTAATCTTAACTATGTAAGATATAAAGAATACTTATTATTATTATGTATTATGCTGCAGCTATCACAGAGATCGCTGATTGCCGAGAAAGCCAGTATCATTATGCACATCACAAAATCATTCAATGTGAATGTTGTTGTTTTTAATAATTTTTTGCTTCCATGAATCCACATTATCCACCATGGGAAGACAAAATAGAGAATTATGGTGACTCTCTTGCCTCTCTTCAATGGGACATTTTTAGCTTGGCTAATTTAAAAAAAAGGTTTAAAGTATTGTCATAGCCTTAATGTCATTGTAAGCACATACGTCTGAAGCAGTGGCCTCATGGTGCAAATACTTGCACCTTGGCCTTAACTCTGAAACTGTTCACCATATTCAAATGAAATTGGTACACATCTTGGAAAATCTACACATGTTGGAAAATCTACACATTTTGGAAAATCTACACATACATGTATACCAAGGCACATAACTCATAACAAGTGTTTAATAATTGTTGAGTTATGCCCCTTGTTTTGAATTTAAAAAACAAACAGACAGACAAGTGTTTGTGTTTTCTCGGGGGCGGTTACATTTTCTCCTGAAGGACAGTCCAAACTTGAAAAACTGTCCGGCGAGTTGTATTCCAAATATAATCGACCTTATTCAGCTGTACAATATGTTCTATGGTACATGCGCGTATACTCATACTAATGTATATAATGAATCATGTACTCAGTGATTCTGCCTCTTTGCCAGTAAATGTAAGAGATTAGGACTGAAGAAATTGCAAAATCATGTCATTTAATTTCATGGTCAAATATTTGTTAACAATAATCATAGAATTGTTTTTGTTTGAAAGGAGATAATACCTGTATGTTAAGAGTCATTATGTTCTTGACTGATGGAAATTGTGGTATCATTTTATTTAATGTCATGGTCAGCTCTTTGTTAACATAGGATCTTTTTACATGTGGATATTAACATAGAATCTGTTGAACAGCTCAGTGTTAACATAGAATCTGTTTGACAAGTGGATGTTAACATAGAATCTGTTTAACATGTGGATGTTAACAAAGAATCTGTTTGACAAGTGGATGTTAACAAAGAATCTGTTAAGCATGTGGATGTTGACATAGAATTTGTTTTCATGTGGAATGAGATACATTTAAATCATCACATTTGGCGCAAACCTCTGTGATGTTGTTCATTGAGGAAAATATAAAATCAATTCAATATCTTTTTGTCATGGTCAGTTTTTGTAAATGTAGATTTTTTTTACATGTGAAATTAGATATATGTTGTATATATATTATATGTGTTATTTATTTATGTTGTTATGTTTTGATAGATTTACCCTTTACTCTTTATATAAAATTCTTTACAAAATGTTAGCGGCACCATTTAGTTATTTTTTAGTTAGTTTTCATCATGATAAATAAATTGTCTGCACGAATGTTATCCTTGCTTTAATAAATGTTTGGACAATAAACGACAGCTTAAAGCAATCAGTATTCAACCATCAGTTGAAAATGTAATCATGACATTTAATTTTGCTATTCAACCATCAGTTTAGAAGGTAACCATTACATTGATTTTGCTATTTTACCATGAGTTTAGAAGGTAACCATTACATTAGATTTTGCTATTCAACCATCAGTTTAGAAGGTAACCATTACATTGATTTTGCTATTCAACCATCAGTTTAGAAGGTAACCATTACATTTGATTTTGGTATTTTACCATGAGTTTAGAAGGTAACCATTACATATTCAGATTTTGCTATTCAACCATCAGTTTAGAAGGTAACCATTACATTAGATTTTGCTATTCAACCATCAGTTTAAAAGGTTACCATTACATTTGATTTCATTATATTTTGGCTTTACACATTATGAACATTGCACCATCACCTTACAATCCTAGTTATCTAAGATAGATTATAGGATCTTTAAGTTAAAATAATTATAAAAACAATGAACTCTTTAAGGTTTTTATATATTCTCTAATTCTTGAAAATTCAATGTTTTTGTAATGTTTTAAACAGATTTTTTTTATTTTGACATTTTTTTTCTTGATTATTCAAAAATAAATTCTTGATTATTCAAATAATCTTATAATGTTATAATAGTGAAGCCATTTTGTATTTGTTTGTGGCACATAGAAGGTTTTATGATCTATCTTTTAACTAATAACGTGTTCACATGTACTCATATGTTCGCAGAAGCATTTTGTATCATATTGTTTTATATTTCTACAATGTTTTCCTCACCATTAACACTTACTTCATTTTGATCATATGACAAGAAGGCAATATTTTACTGTCATTTTTATGTATGCTGTTGTTATTGTTGACATGTTATACCCTAGAATGTGATAGAACCCCTTTTGACCATATTTGAATGTCACTGTACCAAGATATTTGTAGATAACTAAAATAAATTATTAAACTGGAATATGTTTATCTTGTTTATCATAGTTTCATAGATCACTTCTGTGAAGTGTTTAAAAGCAATATATAGTATATATATTGTGGAAGACACCAACTTGCATTTCGTCATTGGGGCCAGCTCAAGAACACCTGGGCAGAACTTGAACAACTAGAACAGAAACTGCAGATTGTTTATTAAATACCCAAATCATCATATTCAGTGAATTATAAACAATAAATGTAATTCAAAAGAAATGTTTTATTATCTATGATGCATGTATGTCCACCCAGTAGTGGGTGGTAAATAAAAGTTAACTGTAAATGCATTATAAAGATTCATACAAATTAAGCCAATAAGGGTATCATAATTATATTACATACGCTGGTGATTTCAATGTAATCTAGATATCATAAATTGCATAAACACAGTGGTATAAAAAAGAAAACGGAAAAAATGCATTCTTCAAAGTCATGATAAAACAGGATATAGTGGTGTGTAACCTTTGGTTAATGCGGTTGAGGATTTGTTCAATTGTTTTCTGTTGGTACAGGTAATGTACTATTTTGCTAATTTCTCTTTATGTTGAAGATATTTAGGTCCAATATTACATAAATATAATGTAATTTGTTGTAATTCATGATTAAATGTTAAATTTTTATATCCAAAGGTGTTCATAATGCTAAAAACTGGGTAGATACAAGTTAGTTTACATTAGCAGCAAAGAATAAATCTACTTCCGGTTGAATTTAAAACATCAAAATCCCTTAAAAATTGTATGTAAATAACTTTATTTGAAGTTGTTTTTAAATAATTTGGGTAGGAAAAAGATATAGTTATTTTCAAACGTGAATGTTACCACAATTAAGTTATTAATAATTAAATGAAAAACTTTTTATTCTGTCAAACAGGTTCAAACATGAACCATGATTCAAAAATCAAAGAATTTGATATAAGGGATAAAACTATAGGCTACCTAATCTGAGTAACACTTGACTGTAATACAATTTTGGGTTAATGGTCGGAAAAAATAAAAATATTAAAAGGAAAGACTGGAAAACAATTCTTGATTGTTAAAAATACTTACCTAGCTGCGTTTTCACCTTTTCCTCTTACAAGTAAAGCACTTTGCTACTCAACCAATGTTTAGTGTATACTTCTTTATATCCAAACGATGGAGATCAAACTTGATTGCAATCATATCAATGCTTATCCCTCTGTATATCCTCTGTTAAGCATTAATGTTAAACTTCTTGTGGGGATATAGTCATGTTTATTATTGGACAGCAAAATTGAAGAGACCGTAATATTATGCAAAGAGATCCTGGTGCAATATTGTAAGTCTTTTTAAAAAGAACCCCTTGTTTCTTAAACATCCTCTATGTAAAGCTCAAATACATAGAAAACAACTTTTCTGGGTTTGAGCTGGTACCTTGAAACAGAGTAATTGAGTTAGCTGTCACCAAGTTATATGAATTTAGCAGTATCATCTTAGCCAGTATGACTAAAAAAAAAAAAAAAACACAACACCAATAGAATTATAATTATGGTTGTCTCAGTACAAGAGTATTTCTGTTAAGACCAGGCCTTGACTTTGTGTATTCATTGAAGTATCATATTAACATGTGAACATCTTGCATTTTCTTTCAGCTAGGAATGTTGACATAGCTGGCAACAATGACAGATGTTGACCACATTCCAGTCAAAGACACCAATGTTGGTGGTAAGTTAGGCTAAATATGTTTGCTACAGTCGACCATACCTTTCACTTGTTAATTGATACACTGGAAAGGATCTTTTATGTTTAAACATGGAGTAAGGTAGCTTGATTTGGTGCAAATGCTTCTGTGTATTAAATGTAGGTCATGTGGTTTATTTATCATTTATTGCTTCAAGCCGTCTTTCCAGTAGTCCTCAATCTTACACAATTCACAATAAATCATTTTCATAACAAATAAGTGTTTGTAATAATGTTCATGCTTTTATTTAGTAAATAATCGTAAGACTTTTCTCATATAAGTGAAAGTTCCACTTGAAATATAATTTCTGTCATAATTTTCATGCATTCATTTTAATAATTATTATACTGCATGTTTCAGGTCTTGAGCAGCGTGCTGCCCAGCAGCGACGGATGGTCAGTAAATGGGACCGGGGGGAGCTAGAGGATAAATACCTGCGCATGGCCGAGGAGAACCTCATACTTAAGAAACATGCACGCAAACAGGAGGACAAGATTAAACGGTAGGCTGATGTGAAGAAAGTGTTCATTTGTTGGCTCACGTCGACAAGTAGGTTGATCTGAAATGTGATAATGGTTTGTGTGATAATTGACTTTTCAGTTTTTGTTATCTGATTTTGGACACTAGATTCCTCTTTCTTTAATGACCATGAGAAGAGAATATAGAGAATAATTGTAATTTGTTACAGTGTAAGATTGCAATATATTTCACTGAGTGAGCACCAAAAGCCTTAAATTGAATATACTTTGAAACAGTGTATTATCATTTTTATTTCAATGATAAATCTCTATTTACCACAGGAAAGCATATAATGAAATAGCCTTTTGTAAGAAATCTGAATATTGTTACTGTAATAAAAGTATTTCCATACAGACTTTACTGAGGATTAATATCTGTTTTTTGTTTAGAATGGCCACCAAGTTGCTGCGTCTTGTCAATGATAAGAAGAAGACAGGAGACGTAGAGATCAGCCATGTGCCAGGAGGTAAAATAAAGCCTTATTTTGTACACATCTAAAGAGCACTTCCACTCATTTTAAAAAGTACAAAAATAAAACTCACAATCATGTATAACAGGGATTTTCTTTATTACGTCTTTATTAGGTCTTAATTGACAGTGAGAGTACTAACTGCCAGATGTCAAATATATAGGATAGAAATTATCTAAATGTCAATGTCTTTCTCCCACACCAGGCAAGAAGATTCGAGACATCGAGATGGAAGAAAAGATGGCCGAACTCCAGGACAAAATCCTCAATCTTGAAAAAAACAACCATCATCTGAAAGAGAAGGTACATTTGTCACAGATCATTATGTTGTTAACAATCTTAAAATTGTAATATGTCAGATCCTCATTACTTTACAGCTTGATAAGTCTGATTAATAAAAAGACAACGTCTTGAGTTCACATACATTTGTTTGCCCAGATATATATTATCTTTTCATCATAGTGTCTGCATGTAGGCATTGAAATCATCGCGATAAAACATCATGTCAATTATGAGATTGAAGTTTCTTCTGAATTGTTCTCAATCTGTACTGCTTACTGATAGTGTATTTCTGGTTGTTTTTGTTTGCGGTATACTGGAGATATTAATGTGTACTGTGACAGAGGGTAGTTGTTTATATGTCAACATCTCACCCAAGAGGTTTGGGGTTGAAGCCCCACCAGACTGACTTTCTCTTGACCTCTCTAAAAATGGACACCAGTACTGGTCTCCATCCAGAAAATAAATTATGGTATGATTCATTTCTGCTAAAACCTGTCTTCTCATGAAGGTAGATTATAAACTGAATAAGTATAAACCAAAACAAGGGATTGGGTCAGATTATGTATATATAAAATGCTTTTATTCCTGATTGACAGTTGGATCTTGCCAAGCAGCAGATTGCCTCCACCAGTAAACGGCCACAGCAGTATCCACACGCCATGTCAAGAATCAATACAGTAATTGTTTTACAGAGATTCTATTACCAATGAGGACATAAATGCTATTAAGATTTATAAGCAAATATATTTATATATACATGTAGCTAGAATCAATATTTGTGTCTTTGTTTGCCTTGATTTTACTTTTGAGTTGAAAATTATTGTTTGTCGTTCAAATAATTTATATCCTTTTCTATGTTAGAATAATTATACAATGAAATGTAGAATATAGTATAAACAACAACACATCATATCACTTATACTGCACATTTCAAATAGTGGTCACCATGGCCTTGTGGTAAGGACATTTGATTAGAAAGTGGACGGTCGGAGGTTAGAGCCAAACATGGGCTTGCTCTGATATTGCTGGTTGCTGACCCAGCAGCTTATTAATTTTATGGGTACTGATTATCTTCCTGCCATGAGCCCGGCATATAGGATAGGAATCGGTTGGAAAATACGTTCATCAAGGTGTCTCAGATGTCCAGTGGGCCGGCCCTTTTTTTAAGAGCTTCAACACTATATAATAAGCACACACTGGAACATAAATCACATGTTTCCTCTTATTATTGGTTTGTTTTACATCTGTACAAATATGAAAACAGTGACTCAGTATATGAACGTCAGTCACCTTCCCAATAGATCTGAAATTGAGTAAACATATACCCCAATATACTTATAGCATTATTGACTCACTTTCAGGGCATTGCAAAGACTTCCCATGATCCCAGGCTGACCAAGAACATGCGCGTGGCTGGGCCTCATCAAGACCACAGGACTAGGTATGAGGGTGGTATTCATTATCTATCTCTCAGACTCTCCATCAAAAGGCTGTGTATTTGATCCCCAGCTTGTATGCTTTCTTAAGGCCTCTGATAATAAGGCACTGGTAATGGTTTCTGTTGTAGAAATGGGCATATTTTTTTGTACGCCACTTAGCAGAATGTCATGCATGAACATGTCTGTTTAATTCCCAGGTCAAAAACCTAATAGTTGTATATGATCATCATTATAACAAAATTCTCGAGTCAAAAACATAATGGTCATTTCCTATGTGTGCAACTTGATTAAAATGACTTATACAGTTTTCCCAAAAATGACATGGAAATTACTTGACCTGTTTGTTTGTGATGCCATTTGTAAGCAGTTGTCGTAGCAATGAAAGGAAAATATCCCTGTATGTTAAGCTCAGGTTGTGTTTAAGATTTGGCCTTAAGATCCGGAAATCATCACTATGGCCTCTTATAGGGACCCTTACAGTATTGTCTGCTCAAGAAATAGGCTTGAAAGTAGTCAGTTCCTCTTTGATATTTTATGCTTGTATTTTATGTTTAAAAAAATACCTGTGTTGCCTATGTTCAGGTCTGGTCCTGTGAGCCACGCCCACCTGAGACACAGTCAAGGAGGTCACAGTGGGGCCCTGGAGGATACACGCATGGAAAACAACAGACTGTGAGTATACCCTGTACTATTGGTCCGAAAAAAACTCATGTTTCAGACCTTTGAAGAATTGAAGTGTTGACCACAATGAGAATCAAGTGAATGATTTGATTCAATGTATTTTGGATGCACATCTCTAGATCCACAGCAATGTATGCCCATGTATTTTCTGTAAATGTGATTGTCAGTGGTTAATTATAACCTATGGCCAATAATCAAAAATGTTCTTATACAAAGTTTGTTTTCATAGTAAGGAGGACAAGAAAGGAATATTGTGGTTATTTGTGTTTTTCACAGTATAATAATGATGTACATGTTTTGTGTGTTTTTCAGGGAGAGGCAGGTTGCCCAGCAACATGAGCAGATCAACATGTATGAACTGGAGATGAGACAACTACGGGAGCAGGTAATTTAGAATGTGGGGATTTAATTATGGACTAAAATTGGTTACAAAAGCTGAGTGGTGGACATATTGGACTCTGATCAGGGATGTGATTTGTTGCGGGATTCGCGGATTTCCGCTGATCTTAGGGCTCTTGGAAGCTTCCCCCTCCAGCTTTACAGCTGCCAAATCAATCACATCCCTGTCTCTTGATTAGAGGTTCCAAAGTATGATCAATGATCTGAGCTTCATAAAATCCTTGGTAATAAACACTAATTAACATATTGTTCATTAACCTGGCCCACAAATTTATTAAGTTGGATGCCTGGTAACCTCATATGATTTTGACATCATTTGAAAGTATTTTGTGTGAAGAAAAAGACGTCCATTTCAGGTGATAAAAAGGGTAAAATGTATTAAAATTGTAAAAACTGAATGGATAATTTACTTTTGGTCATATATTTTACAGATTGGAAATCAGCAAGCAAATATCTTTCAAAATATACCAAAACTATATGGGGTGACCGTGCATCAGAATTTAACATTGAAGTTAAGAAGGTTAAGAACTAGCTTATTTATGTGTTGAATTTATTAAGGTTCCTTTCTTATGATGACCTCTATATGTAACACTATGAACACCATAATTGAATTACTACAGAGCCTATATCACAACTGTATAAACCCATCTGTTCTTCAGTGTATTTTCTAACACATTTAAAATAGAGTTTACATAGAGTTGACATGTACGTATATATCTATCTAGGTTCACGTGAAGGAGAGGGAGTATGAGGAAGACCTGACTAAGATCAAGCACCAGATCACTGCAGAACACAGGTATGGCTTGCAGCATGTATTTAGTTTCCTTTTTTTTAAAGTAGTTTTTGTGGAAAATTGAATTTTCATTAAATGTTTCCAAAAAATTATAGTCATGGTGCTTTGGACGTATAACTTAACATATAAAACCACTAGGGCCTCATTTTGAACAAGAGATACGTAGTTTGTTTTTTTCAAAATCATATTTTCTAGTTAAAATGTGATATATTTTGAAACAAATGGTAGACTGGAAATATTACACTAGGTGTGATATGAATATACAATAATTCTTTGTAATTCGATTTTTGACACTAGCTTACCATTCAACTAAATTTCCTGATCTTTTGATATAAGCTTGAATGATGATGACCCGAGCGTTCTCATTTTATACAGCAGGACATCCCTGTGAGATGCCTTTACTTTCTTTCTATTTCACCAGGACAAACGTCCAGGAGAACATTGACATGATCAAGCTGCAACGTGAGGTGAAGGAGAAATCCACCAAGTTCCTTATGCTCCAGGAGAAATACAGCATGCTTGAGGAGGTACTGCCATAAAGTATACTTTAAGTTTAAGGTATCATATACATTTTGGATCCCTGGTGAATCCAAAATATTGTGGTATCATTTGAAAGGGTTTTATGTGCAAAAAAAAGAAAATGTAAAAATGACATAGAAAAAAATGTAACAAACATTTGAACTGATATAATTATAGAATGAAAAACTATTCCTTGTTTAAAATCTTAAATTGTTTATGAGTTAACAAAACAACACATGGTTGTCAGTGTTGTCAGTGTTTCTATTTGACTGAAAATGGGGCTGATATTCTTTTTCTTTTTTTTAAACATTTAACAATTCAACTAGTACAGATATGTTTAAATGCATTACTTGTCTCTTGAAATTCTTCAAATTCTATATCTTAAAGTGCCTTTGCTTTGTTTCCTTATTTCAAATATACTAATGTAATCGTAAATCCACAATTTTGTTGCTATTTTCACAATTCTTTGAGCCCTGTCCCCATTCACCAAAAGATGGAAAAAAGCGATGCTTGCTTTGAGAGTGTGGGCCAAGGGTTTGATAAATGAAAGATTGTAGCTCATTTTATGGGTGTGCAAGTTTGAGGAGAGCATTTATGATCGCATGAATGCCCCCGAGTGAATTTACAAAACTTAAGTATTCATTGCCACATTTCAGAACCTGCGTAGCGTAAAGAGGAGCCATGACACGCTACTGATGGAGATGGAGAACAATAACATGCAGTTGAAGGAAGAACAGAACCGAAACCTCGTCCTACAGAATGAGCTTAAGCTCGGCTCATCCAAACATTCAGAACTTCTACAGGTACTGGATGTTGTTTGATAAGCTTTTTTTAAAACTTTGTACACATGATATCAATGGCGATACACAACAATAAAAAAGGCCCACAACTCTGGCTTAAGTAAGTAAGAGTATTTCTAAATAATGCCTCATAATTAACTGAGAAAAATAGTCATTTATTGGTATCTTCTTTTGCTACCTTTATTTTCTACTCAACAACCAAATGAGCTAGATTGTTCTTCTTTCTCTTAAAGTGACCAAACCTAAAAATTGGGAAGTGCATCTGAAAACACTTGTATTATAAATATTTTACTTTTTAATACCAAAATTGCAGAAAAATATATACTTTAAGTATAAAAACCCTGGCTTGTATGGTGAAGTAGAAAATTAACTATAAAACCTCACGCCCACAAGGACTCATGCACTATCATTAGGATAATTCAGCCTTTAAGACTTTTGTTGAATCGCTATTCAAAACCGTGGACTTCAAAGACAATATTTGAGCATGTATCAAAATTTGTTGAAGGGTTCTAGCCATTAGTATCTTAGTTTTAACACTTCTTATGATCTGCCACACTTTATTTCGTCTTACAATAATAAAGTGCATTTTACAAAAAAGATAAGTGAGTCCATTTAACATATTTGATATGATTTCTCTTGATTATATAAAAATTCTCATGCCTTCACATATTTACATACAATTCCTAGTGTTTATAATATAGAAACCCTCATGCCTTCACATATTAACGTACAATTCCTAGTGTTTATATAGAAACCCTCATGCCTTCACATATATGATGCAATTCCTTATGTATATATCCAGCTCCAGGAGCAGACTAACAGCCTGAAGAAGGAGATAGAGATTCTCAAGGAAGCCAACGAGAAACTGGTCGGCAGGTGGGATAACTTTATAAGTTTATACCAATGTATTTAAGCTGGATTGTGACAGCAGGTTTTTGAATCACGTTGAGTCCATTTGCTGGGTTGAAACCAGGACTGATGTCCATTTTGAGAGTCCCTGGTACTAAATTAAATTCAAAACATAAAGGATGAGTTAATGATAAGCCAATCAAATTAGGAATATCAGAAATACATACAGTCGAAACCTGTTAGCTGGATATGCAATCCAAGGGACTGGCTAAAATACTTCAAACCTCAGGAATCTGGAGCCAAGGGAGACTGCTCACATTGATTAAAAAACATTGGTCCTTTACATCAAGTTCTAACCAACAAGGAAATCGAGGCAAGCGATATTGAGCCAACAGGTTTTAACTGTATTTAAAGAAATTTACAAATCTTGTCGAATGTTTTGTATTGAATGAACACTCATGTAGAATCCTCGTTGAAAATATGTTTGAATTTTGATACGATAGCTTTTTAGCAAAGAGAGAAAAGTCTGGAAATTTTGATAGACATCGATGTCAGTGTTAAAAGCTTTAACCTTGGCTGAAACTTAATTATTATTTCAAACTGTGATTGTAAGATAAGAAACTGTTTTCATATATATGTACATACATGATCAGATTATTATATCATTCATTAAATGTACATTCCAGTGCATTTGACCTTGAGCGTGAGCGTGAGTGGCGCCAGCGTGAGAACGCCCTTAAGGTGCAGATTGCCCAGTTGGAGGCCACTCTCAAGGCAGACCTTGGCGAGAAGGGAGGAATTCTGGATAAACTGGCTATTGAGAAAGGTGTGTACTGTATTGCATTTTAACGAAATTAAAGGATTCAGCGGATATAGCAAATTTTCAAAGATGAAAAGTTGTGTATTGTGAAAGTTAAAGTTACATCATTAGGTAAAATCTTAGATCTTGGCCATTACTGCACCAAACTTAACACACAAGAACGGCACCGAGCTGAAATAGTATTGATGTTATATTTCAACATGAGCAGTTTTTGTTTTTTTCCTGTGAAGTATATATATTGCCACTTCCATCATATTAACTTAAACACAAATTTCTGCTTTTTGTAGTTCAGATATCAATGGCCACTTTTGCTGAATTAGCAAATGTTAAGCAAGGCCCATTACTCTGACTTAAATATTAGTTATTGTCCTGATTTATGTCCCTTAATCAACATGCCCCAAGTATTTTAAAGTTCTTAGGCTTAACAGGCTTGTAGCCTGTATCAATTAGCCAAAATTAATACGTAAATTTAATTTTGATGAATGAAAAATGATTTATTGTGTTTATCATAAAGATCGTTCCTATTCAAAGTCTAACAACTCTTACAGAAGTAAATGTTTACAAGTTATGAAAAAACAAAAATATTTAGCTTACCATTATCTGGTTATCAAGTACTAATGAAGTTTCGAGAAATTTTGGCCAAAAAGTTGGCATCATCTTACCAGCTCGTGTTAAGTATTACAACAAAGATGGCATTCATGACAAGTGTATTTTGATACACTTTGTTGCCCTCATAAAGCTGCCCTTTCACAGATTTTCTGTTTTGGCAAACTTTGGTTATTTTTTGTCCTTAAATGAGCCACTTCTTACGTAATGTCCGGAAACCAGTGATATAAGACTACTGACAAAAGATCATATTGCAGTTTTACGAAAATTGATCTTTTTTGGCTAAAAGCGTTATTTAGGCTTTGAGAAAACAATAGTTTTTTGGAAGTTTTCCGAACAATTGAGATCTGTTTTGCTGTAAGTTAACGTAATTTGATGCTGAAATCACCTGATTTTTAAACAAAAATTAAATGAATATTCCATCTGTGTGAGTGCTACTTTAAAATACCATTTTATGCAATAAATGAACAGTGACAGTTTGACATACATATGCAAATGACTTATCACTGTTTCCCCTTTAACAGATCAATATGACAGGATGACATCTGAACACAGGACGATGCAGTTGGAGCACTTCCAGCTCAGAGAGAAATATGACGACCTTGTGGAAAAAATGAAGTTCTTTACTAAGGTAAAATATGTGTACAAAATATACCTTGTGCTTTAGCATGACTATTTGATCAGGAGAGTTATTTTTTTACTTACCCTAGCCTTGGCAGTGGCACTGGCATCACACCTTGGTTAGGCTTTTGTATGTAAGCACCTTCAAGTCTTTATCTCAGCAGATTCATCATGTATTACGGTATATTGATACTTGATTATATCTGGTTAAAATTACTAAGGACACACAATATAACTTGATAAATATTCATTTTTTATGGCACACAATGTTTTTCTATTCTTTTTTTCATTTTAACATTATGCAGTAACATTTGATATTTCATTTCGTATTACTTTACTAGATGGAATACAGACAAGAGTCATTTGCGATATGTATCACTTGCAGATTTATGATGTGTATATAATAAGAAACCCATAAGCCATGACATAAACAAGATATAAAACCATGATCCCTATTTCATACTGAAATGCCTACAATTCCTTTGCATACTAAAACAAACTTAACCTGTTTACCCCTCCTGCAGGAGAGTGCTGTAGACTTCACAGAGATTGAGGAGGCACTAGTGTTGGTTAAACAGAAGAAACAGAAGCTGACTGCTCACCCGGAATTCCTGCACAGGGTGGATGAGGAGTTAGATAAAGGTGATTACTTTGTGTATATACCCCTGTTTACCCCCAACTGGCTTCTCCCCCCTATTCGCCCAGAAGAAACAAAAACTGACCGCTCACCCAGAGTTCCTGCACATGATAACTCTGTGTATGTAACCACCCTCTTCCCCAAGAAGAAACAGAATCTGGCTGCAAATCCACTACAGTTCCTGGGTCTTTGCGGAGATTTATAAGGGAGATTTTTGTGTTTACATTCTCCCATCTCCTCCTTCCCCCGTATCAATATCACAGTTTTATTAACTTCAGATAACCAGTATTGTACACAAACCTGAAATTATGACTGATTGTTTCACTCTAGATGCCCAGCGTCGGTTGTTGGACCTTCAGGCAGAGTATGCAGAGACTGTACATGAGCTAGAGAAGACCCGTAACATGCTGGTCGTGCAACACAAGATCAACAAGGACTACCAGCAAGAGGTTAGTTTAAAGTTCATTTTAACAACAACTGTTAAGAAAGTTACATTAACTTATACTAAGTCACACTGGTTGGCCAGATGTTGCGCAAGAGGGTGGTCTTGTGTTGTCAGGTAGGCGGAGAACTTGGAAAAAAAACATTTGTCTGGCTTGGAGACCACCAACCAAATTTCATGATCCAAACCTGGGTCAACTTGAGTGAGAAACAAGGGTGCTTACCACTGCACTAATGTGGACAGCAAGAGGTTAGAACACTATTGTGAAATGACATTTGACATGAATATTGGTTTTGATAAAGCTAATGAGGACATAAGTAGCTGATAACTTTCAAAAAGCCTTGCAGATACATGTAGAAAGTGAAAAAAGTATTGTTTTGGTCATCAAGGTGTCTTGTTTGCGGGTACCCAGAAAGTTGTTCTTATAATGTATATTTTCACAATCGGTTTAGGTACGCAGTGGTGGAAATTAGCACACCTGCACTGGTAAAATTCTTTCTGGGCTTGCTGAAATTTTGGGTTATATACAGCAGGGCTTGTTTAAAAATGTAATGCCAAGCAGATGTATATAAATTCATGTTTGTTCATCCAAAAAACTAATTTCGATGACTGAGTTACTTGCTCTTATTCCAGGTAGTAAAGGTTGAAAGAGTGAAACTTCTCATACTTTTAAACTAAACCCTTCATTTCTCCCCATGCAGGTTGCGTTGGCCACGGGTCGTATGGATGAGGTTAAGAAGGAGTATGAGATGAGGCTGGATGAGTACGCCCGCCTTCTTGACATGCGCCAGGCTAGAATAAAGAAACTCGAGTCTCAGCTCCGGGACGTCGCGTATGGAACCAAGCAGTACAAGATCATGCCACCTGCAGACGACATGGTGGGTACTTTGTTTGATAATTGCTTTACATGTGTAAAACAAACACTTGGGGGGGGGGGGGGGGGGGAAGAATCACACAGTGGAAACCCAGAATTGAAACATTTGAATAGTGTTTTTGCATATTGTTATGTTTTGCCTATTTAATTTAATACTCATTTAAACAACTTCTTACCATATTAGACTTAATATTTTTGTTGCTCAAATTTTAGAATGTGGTCATATGTTACAGGGTTTGTTCTTAAATGCTTACAACAAGTACTTCCCTAACTTATCAAGTCACATTCATTGAAAGCATGTCATAGCCTTCTTGACGTAATTCATTATAATCATTCTTACAGTGTAATTAAAAGTGATCAGTATTAAAAAAAAGGCCTACACTTACTGCAGACTACTTGTAAAAATGCCAACTGAAAAAAATACAAGACTATGACTGAGATTATAAGAGAAATTAATCAATATACCATAGGATGAAGATGTGGAGCAGTTTGACGAGACAATCCACCTTGAACGAGGACAGAACCTGTTTGAGATCCATGTAACCAAGGCAACTCTGTCTAGCGATGCCCTTCGGTTGCTAGGTGACGAGGAACCATCCCTGTTCTGTACCTGGGAGTTCTTCGAGTATGAGATTCAGAGTACGCCTGTTGTTAGGGGAGGCAGGTAGGTTGGCATTTTGATTTCTATTTTAACTTTATTCAATGTTTAATATTCATAATTTTGTATATACATACTATGTAGTATGAAAATTTGATAAAGCATCATTGTGCAACTATTAAGTGGATATTTTCTTTTTCAGACCTGAATTTGACTTCACATCTCAGTACATTGTCAAAGTTGACGATTTCTTCCTACATTATCTTCAAAAGGTATGTTCCAATTGATCAGTGGTCTTTCTTATTGGAAATCACTTTATTTTGATGGTGGATGTATGCTTATTTTATAACGCCAATTACCTATCCGTGATGGGTGTCCACTCAAAGTTAGAGTTAGATCAGTTTTGTTATGTTGATAGGCATAGTTCTATGATAGAATGTAACCCTGGTTAGAGCTACTGTGGCTTTTAAACATGTACCAATGTGTAGCACCGACACACAGGACCCCTGTTTAACATCCCTCCCGGAAGATGATAAGTATATTTAGTGATGGACCTGGGTTTAAACCTGTGACCCCTGGATTGACAGTCAAGTGTGTTACCACTAGATCACAAATGTGCCACAGCTGGATTTCAAACCATTGATAACTGGTGTAAATAGTAATTACAGACAGCATCTGTTGACACCTTTCCTGTGGGAGAGGCAATTGGTTTCAATCTTTAACTTAACCTTTTAGTAAAATTATAGGTTTGATTAATTACTGTTAAAAATCAAAACTTGAATATTCAGGAATCATGCACTCTAGAGCTACACCAGTCTTTTGGCCAGGACTACACCACGATCGCTGCATGCCAAATTACATTCAGGGAGCTCTTTGACAAGACTCATGGGCGCATCCATGGGACCGCAACCTTGACTGGGGTCATGGCGTCCGGCACGGGTATCGGGTTTGGGACCATAGAATACTGGGTACGGCTCCGTGTGCCCATGGACCAGGCTCTCAGGCTATACAAGGTACAACTATGATAAAGAGACTCTTCATTTGTAAGATCAAGTTTTGAGCCCTGCTATTGTGCTTGTTATAGTGTATGACTGTGCCCAGGAAGCTATTGCATTTAGAATCCTAAAAGTGATTTGGTATCTAGGAGATATTTTTCGCAAAACAGTAATCAAAACAGTAATCAGGGTAAGGAATCATGGAACTTAAAGGGGTTCTCACATTGTTCTAGATGGGTCACAACCAACCAATTGGATGAGTGGCAGTGACGGATCTTTAAACATCTGCAAAAGTGGAAATTCTTAATAATTAAGCCTAGTACTTATTGACTGCCTATCTGCAATGTCATTAGCTAAACATGTAGGAACAATACTGAACTGATATCAAGAGTACTTGATGAATAACCAGTTTTTCCTTAAAAGAAAAAAACCCATACATTTTCACCAAAATACCCAAAACAAATAAGACATAGTAGATTATTTACTAAGGATATTATGAAACGTTTTTAATCAATAATCATTTGCACAAATGTAAAAACAACCCTATATTATCTGCCCTCAGGAACGCACAAAGGCCCTGGGCTACATGACGACCAACATTCGAGCGTCAGACCAGGCCCTACAAGCCCTGGACGACGAAGCTGCCAGGAGACCGCCAGATAACGTCAATGAGCTTCATATCAAGGTCGTACGCTGTTCCAGTCTGAAGGCTCGCAGAGAGAGTAAGTGGGATTTGTTGCTTTAATCATTGCTTTCGATTGTTCACCTTTTTAACAGAAAAAGTCACGTTTCTTCTGTTTTTGAAGAACAAAAGCTGAGATGTTGTCATAGCCTTGTTGTTGGCAGAGTTGGTGGCGTGCAGAAACTTCAGTCTTGGCTTTTACTTATAAAATGTTCAAAGTATTCAAATGAAATTTGGTACACATGTGGTCAAAGATAATCCGCACATAACATTTTAAGGCCCAAAACTCTGGCACTAACAATTTTTGAGCTATGCCCCCTTTTTGCTTTGAAAAATGGCAGACGAGAGTTGATGTGAGCCCTATGGTGTTATTCACAGATTTGGTATGTCTCATACCACAAATGGAATTTCTTAAGTCATAACTGAAAGATGTGGCATATTTAGGCTAGCTTTTACATCGTAAAATGATATCATTTTTATTTAATTGTTTTTATACATTGTTTGATATTTAGACTTGGCGATTTGCTCAAAAAGAGAAAATAAGGGTTCTTTGTTGAATCCATGAAAAAACAGCAAATTAAAAAAGAAAGAAAAAAGTGGAGCTATGTTGTAGAAGTTTTACACTGAGCAAGTCAATACTATACAGCATTAAACCATTGTTTAAGCAAATTGTTTTGGTCTCTTTTAATTTATGAATTATTGTTGCCTTGCAGATGTGCAGCCATCACCATACTGTGTATACCAGTTCTTCGACTACAACGATCATGACACAGTGATCATCAACAGCTCCAATAACCCAGAGTTTAACGACCACAAAACATACCCAGTTCCAATGACAGCTGACCTCGACCAGTACCTTAAAACCATGGTGAGTAGGGGGTTGAGGGGGATGAGGTACCCAGAGTCTGAACTTTCATCATTCCAACCTCGGACTTCATGGTCTTGATTACAGTTTGGACTGAAATGAAAGCTATGGATAATCAAATAATTCACAAATGAATAAAATATCTTTTCAATAGGTGCACTGTCACTACTAAACCAAAAACCTATTCAACAGGTACCCTATTTTTTCCTATGTTAGCTACTTAATGAGCTACATAGGCTATTTAGCTTACAAAGGCACTACTTTACAGTTAAGAAGTGCCTTTGATTAAGTAGTTCACATCGGAAAAAAGAGTTGAATAGTTCTTTGGCTCAGCAATGCCTTCTTTCGATGTGAACTTCTTAATTGAAGCCATTATTTAATCAAATACCTACTTAACAGGTATCCAATTACTCCCAATGTGAACTACTTAATCAAAGCCATTAGTTAACCAAATACCTATTCAACAGGTACCCTACATTTTGCAATGTGAACTACTTAATCAAAGCCACTACTTAACCAAATACTTAATCAACAGGCCCCAATTTCTCAAAACTTCTTAAGCTTAATAGGCTTAAGTCGCTTATTTCAATTAGACGAAAGACATACTTAAATATGATATTGATAAATAAAATATAGTTTATTATGATAACCATAACAGTTATTTCTATTTAAAGTGTAATAATTCTTATTGAAGTTGATATTACACGAATTAAAGACAAAGAAATATAGTGCAATTAGCTTAATCCTGTTATAATGGACTGAAGAAGTTTCGAGAAACTGGGGCCAGGAACCCAATTTCTCCCAATGTGAATTACTTATCAAAAGCACTACTTTAACAAATACCTATTTGAAAGGTATTCCTTTTCCTCCAATGTTAAGTACTTAACGAAATGTTTATCTTATGAACACTTTAAATACTAACTGAACAATGCCTATTTCTTATCTATTGCAGCCACTGAAGATCTTCATATTTGACGACACAGACCCCGAGCAGACATCGTACCTGGGTATCGCCGACATTCCGCTCATCCCCCTTGCCCATGATAAAGGTGTATCTGGGATATTTGAGCTGAGAGGTGCTAACGGGCACATTAACGGCACAGTCGAGGTGGAACTCAGGTGGCAGTTCACGTACATGCCTCCTTCTGCTATGAAGACTGGTTCACAGAGACCGCACGAGGTATTGTGGTTGGATTTATATAGTAACTTTTGAATGAAAAGAAAGAATGTTTAGAGAACTTAGTTAGGATACTTATTGGGAGGGGAGATTTGTTCAATCTTTGCTAAAATTGGTTTGGGGAGGGGCATTTTTTTTATCTATCCTTAAATTGGTGTCGGGAGAATGGGTTCTTTTCCAAACGCCTGTGTATCAAGCTGAAATGTTCTTCATTACTTTACCTGTTGTTCAAATGTCGACTCAATGTTGTTGTTCTTAAAAGAAGTAGTTGGATGTATTGGACGTGTAAGGTTCATTGATAATTGAAAAAAGATAAATAACTTATCCTGTTATATAAAAGATATGAAATTATAATTCTATAAACATCCTTCTCTTACCCTCCTTTCAGTTGGAAGCGGCCCCACAGGAGCCCCCTGAGAAGCTAGTAGCATTCCAGGACACCAGTAGCATGCAAGAGCAGCCCCGGGTGGGTAAGCGTATGGCACCTCAGTTCCCCGGACCCTCCGCCCACTCCACACCTGCAGCCAAACCACGGGACCACATGGAGGATAGGGAACACAGACAGCCCAAGCAGCCAACAAGGGTAGGTGTTTGGTAATGATAAGATTAAGTTTAAGTCTTAATAAGTGAAAGAATGTTTAGCTTGGGGGATCTGAAATGAAAAGTGCTTTCTCATTGATGCATTAGCACTGCTGACCTTATCTGATTAAATTTCAAGAGAGCATCTAAAAAAAATGTGATTTTGGCAATGTCCAGAAAATTTCAAGTTTAATATCTGTTGTCATTTTAATGAACAATTAAGTGTATAAATCAAACGCATCTTGGCAACATTTATTACAATGACAAATTATCATACTTATCTGATAATTGTGCACATTGTTTTACATATTTACACATCTTTCTGATTGAGAACAATCAATACTCTGTTACTTAAAATTTGGCTTCTTGTTATTTTTGCATAGCTAGCCTAGACTCATGATGCTTCTAATATAACTTATGAGTATATGATGTAAGCAAAGCACATAATTCTTTTCCAATACCCACGTTATAAATTGCCCATAATGGCCACAGACATAATTCTATAACTATTGAGGTTTTTTCATCTATCCATCTAAATATGAGAAAGACTGTATGCATGTACAACCGGCACAAATAAGATGCTCTGAGAATTGAATTTTGATCTTCTTGGGCAGCCTATCTCACTACATTTTCATGAATATTCCAGCGCCTTCATCCTCTTGTGCAGCCTATCTCACTACATTTTCATGAATATTCCAGCGCCTTTATCCTCTTGGGCAGCCCATCTCACTACATTTTCATGAATATTCCAGCGCCTTTATCCTCTTGGGCAGCCCATCTCACTACATTTTCATGAATATTCCAGCGCCTTTATCCTCTTGTGCAGCCTATCTCACTACATTTTCATGAATATTCCAGCGCCTTTATCCTCTTGTGCAGTCTATCTCACTTCATTTTCATGAATACTCCAGCGCCTTTATCCTCTTGTGCAGCCTATCTCACTACATTTTCATGAATATTCCAGCGCCTTTATCCTCTTGTGCAGCCTATCTCACTACATTTTCATGAATATTCCAGCGCCTTTATCCTCTTGTGCAGCCTATCTCACTACATTTTCATGAATATTCCAGCGCCTTTATCCTCTTGTGCAGCCTATCTCACTACATTTTCATGAATATTCCAGCACCTTTATCCTCTTGTGCAGTCTATCTCACTACATTTGCATGAATATTCCAGCACCTTTATTCTCTTGTGCAGCCTATCTCACTACATTTTCATGAATATTCCAGCACCTTTATCCTCTTGTGCAGCCTATCTCACTACATTTTCATGAATATTCCAGCACCTTTATCCTCTTGTGCAGCCTATCTCACTACATTTTCATGAATATTCCAGCACCTTTATTCTCTTGTGCAGCCTATCTCACTACATTTTCATGAATATTCCAGCACCTTTATCCTCTTATGCAGCCTATCTCACTACATTTTCATGAATATTCCAGCACCTTTATCCTCTTGTGCAGCCTATCTCACTACATTTTCATGAATATTCCAGCGCCTTTATCCTCTTGTGCAGCCTATCTCACTACATTTTCATGAATATTCCAGCACCTTTATCCTCTTGTGCAGCCTATCTCACTACATTTTCATGAATATTCCAGCACCTTTATCCTCTTGTGCAGCCTATCTCACTACATTTTCATGAATATTCCAGCACCTTTATCCTCTTGTGCAGCCTATCTCACTACATTTTCATGAATATTCCAGCACCTTTATCCTCTTGTGCAGCCTATCTCACTACATTTTCATGAATATTCCAGCGCCTTTATCCTCTTGTGCAGCCTATCTCACTACATTTGCATGAATATTCCAGCGCCTTTATCCTCTTGTGCAGCCTATCTCACTACATTTGCATGAATATTCCAGCGCCTTTATCCTCTTGTGCAGCCTATCTTACTACATTTTGATGAATATTCCAGCACCTTTATCCTCTTGTGCAGCCTATCTCACTACATTTGCATGAATATTCCAGCACCTTTATCCTCTTGTGCAGCCTATCTCACTACATTTGCATGAATATTCCAGCACCTTTATTCTCTTGTGCAGCCTATCTCACTTCATTTTGATGAATATTCCAGCACCTTTATCCTCTTGTGCAGCCTATCTCACTACATTTGCATGAATATTCCAGCGCCTTTATCCTCTTGTGCAGCCTATCTCACTACATTTGCATGAATATTCCAGCGCCTTTATTCTCTTGTGCAGCCTATCTCACTTCATTTTGATGAATATTCCAGCACCTTTATCCTCTTGTGCAGCCTATCTCACTACATTTTCATGAATATTCCAGCACCTTTATCCTCTTGTGCAGCCTATCTCACTACATTTCCATGAATATTCCAGCGCCTTTACCTTCTTGTGCAGTCTATCTCACTTCATTTTGATGAATATTCCAGCGTCAGTTAATTCAGGAGCCCTCCAGTGAGACAGAGGAAGATATCGCACAGCCGTCAGCTATTCAGCGTGACTCCATGGTTCACGAGGCTGTATCCCACGCTGTATCCACACTCATGCCCGGCCTTGACACCATGACAACGCTCAATGAAACCATTGAAACACCAGGTAGGGGATTTAAGAATATTATTGTGAGTTGTGTAATTGCTGCTAAGCAGGGCTTTATAATTATTAATCTAGTTTATAGCAATGTAGTCAGTTATAGAATCATGCTATGGTTGTAATAAACATGTACGCCAGAAAAAGAATATTTTGGGGTTAATATTAGAAAATAAAACAACAAAATCAATTTGTATATGAACTTAACACAATGGGTGAATTATGTCACTGTATTATGGCATACAGTAAAGTAGTATTTCATGTTTATCATGCTAAGTCTTGAAGTTCTTGTTGAAGCTGCTCTCACAGATCGACCGTTTTGACATCTTTTTTATTTTTTGTCTTGGAATGAGCCTATTTTTATGTAAATAATTGAAAACCAGTAATATAAGACTGCTGACAAAAGATCAGTTCGCAATTTTCATATTTACGTTTGAACATTGATGTTTCATGGTTAAAACGGTTTCTAACGCTCTAAGAAAAATCGTTTTTTTTCGGCAGTTTTCCAAATACTTATGATCTATTCTAGAGTGAATTATCTTATATGACTTTTATGACTGAAAGGAAGGCATTGATGCAAAAATTTGCTGATTCTGAGACAAAAAGATAAGACACTACTGTCAATCTGTGAGAGTGCAGCTTCAAACCCGTTTTTTCTTCTTAGTAATTCTTTGGCATCATTTTGTTATGAACAGATGAAACAATTTCTACAGTCTCTTCTTTTTTCAAATAAATAATCATCACACATACACTAGGGTTTTATCAAGGATTAAAAAAGTACAGGGTGCTGCAGAAAAGGGACAGGGTGCTAGGGGTAAAAAGGGCACAATGAATCAGGCTACGAAGTACTTGAACATTATGAATTTGGCAGAAATTGTTAGAAATTGTGATTAAATGATTATTTCAACTGCCAGATATGTAAAGTGTGTATATATTTATAATCTTATTATAAGTTTTAAACAATACAAAAAGAAGTATTTGACAATCTCGAGCATTTAATTCTATGAAGACAGAAGGGTACCTATGCTGGTCTCCATGAGGGCAGAAGGGTGTTACTGAAAAAGGACAGGATGCAGCACCCTTCAATAACTTTTCAGCTAAAACCCTACATACTCAGTCAACCATCACAGACATTTCCTATATCCATTATACATGTAGTCATCCATGTACATCCTATATCATAATCACGCATGTGTAAATGTTGCATGTTTGTGTGAAACGTTACAGAGCGGTCAGTAGAGGAACCTGTCAGATCCCCGTCCCCCACCCCAGAAGAAGGTATGGACAACCATCAAGATGGTCTCAAAGGATTTTATGCCTTATCTTTTTACAATAATAGTATTTGTCTATAATCATTACCCTTTGTTCGTTTTGTTTCGTTTTTCATACCTTTCATATTACAATTTTGTGTGTTGAAAAAAACTATGTTTTTAACATGTGAATGTTTAGTAAAGTAACTTTTAATGAAATAACAATTGATGTAGTAGTCTTTTTCTGTGTTACCACAAATCTAATTTATTAAGTGATGGTTAGTGTTTATAGTATTTGTGTGTTGATATTAATTTGCTGATATTTTACTGACAAATGTAGAGATTTTTCCGATTTTTATTTTCTTTGACAGAGGTAAGGCATTCTGCATCAAATGTGCTTCAAATCATAAGTGACTTGATATTCAGTCTTCATTTCATTGTCCATAATTATGCATTCATACTTAAATGTATAAAGTGGACAAAATCATCATCATCACCATCATCATCATCATCATCATCATCATCATCATCATCATCATCGTGCTAGTTACAAACATAATACCAACAGAATAGTTGTTTATTATCCTGGTCCCCTATTTATAGCCCCTATAATCGAGGAAGAGGAGGACATTGTCTCAGATCGAGGCTCTGTGAGATCTGTACGCAGTCAAGCCAGCTCAGTCCGTAGCCAGGCCAGCTCAGTCCGTAGCCAGGCCAGCTCAGTCCACAGTAAAGCCAACAGCTTAGGAAGCCAGGCCAGTCGAGGTAGACACATCTCTACAGAACACCTGTTTTATTACCCATCAGATATTACCCATTGTGTGATGCCTCCACCTGTTATATTCCTTACTGAATATCCGCACCTGTTACATTCTGCACTGCATGATATCTTCACCTGTTATATTCCCAACTGCATGATATCTTCACCTGTTATATTCCCAACTGCATGATATCTTCACCTGTTATATTCCCCACTGTGTGATATCTTCAGCTGTTATATTTCCCACTGTGTGATACCTTCACCTGTTATATTCTCCACTGCATGATATCTTCACCTGGTATATTCCCATCTGCATGATATCATCACCTGTTATATTCCGCACTGTGTGATATCTTCACCTGTTATATTCCCCACTGTGTGATATCATCACCTGTTATATTCCCCACTGTGTGATATCTTCACCTGTTATATTCCCCACTGTGTGATATCTTCACCTGTTATATTCCCCACTGTGTGATATCTTCACCTGTTATATTCCCCAGTGTGATATCTTCACCTGTTATATTCCCATCTGTGTGATATCCTCACCTTTTTTAATTAACTTTTCTATAGTTTTTTTTTCTCTTTCTTTCAGTGATCCTCAAGCTTATTTTTCTCCTTCATTGCAGATATTGATTTGTTGATGCTAAGTTGTTCTTGTTTGATATTTTATGACAGTGATAGAATAGAATCAATTTGCTATACATTGTAAATTGTGTTTATGATAGGGTAATCGGGCAAGCGAATTGTTCGTTTTGCAAGGACTAATATCTTTTACTGGATTTGTCCCTGTCATTTCCAATGAGCTTTAAATGAGGAAAAGTGTTTTGATCTGCTGTAAACATATTCTTTAATTTTGTCATTAGTTTTTTGTAGAGAATAGGTCAGGATATTGTGATAGCCTTGGTTATATGTGTGCAGCAATGGTGTCTGCGTGCCTTTTTAAAATGTTAACGATAACTATAAATCCAATAAGGATTTCTAAATGAAATGTTGTTCATGTGTTGCTAGAGACAATATACACATGAATGGCATGGCCGATAACTCTGGCTAGATAATTGTTGAGTGATGCCCCTTTTTAATGAAAAACAACAGATAAGTCTGGTGTTCATTTTGCCTTTTACAATGCTCTTGTTTGACTATCTGTAAAACATTAAATCTAAAATTTTGAGTTTGATTAATTTATGAATGATTATTAAGGTATTTATCTCCCCCAAAATATAGTGATTTACCAGTGCTTTTAAAACCAACCTCCATTCTGTCAAAAGCCTTCATCTTAGTTATGGTCAGAGAAATATAAATTCTTAGGCGGATTGGGCATGTTGGCAGAAGAAAAAAAAAATCAATAAATTTCTGAAATAAAGAAAAGGCCATCATGTTATTTTTTTTTGCTCTTTCGTGTGCAATTTGACCGTTCTTGAACAGGCCATTTTTTGTTAAAAAAGAACCACCAAATGTTGGCATGACAAGTTCTGGACAAGGGCAGGCGGGTATGAGAATCTAAAAAAAATATAT
This sequence comes from Mya arenaria, assembly GCF_026914265.1. Taxonomy (NCBI): domain Eukaryota; kingdom Metazoa; phylum Mollusca; class Bivalvia; order Myida; family Myidae; genus Mya; species Mya arenaria. The sequence continues at coordinate 46,932,686 of NC_069129.1, forward strand.
CTCTGGCCATAATTTGTTTAGCTAGTTTTAGCTAGTTGTTTTACCTAACAAAGCCACAGTTGCCCTTGGTAGTTGAACTCACAGCTAACATTTCTCCGCTAACAGGTTCAGATTACTCTCCAAAGCCTGTTCCTCGTAAGAGAAACACATCAGACACTCTTCTCTGGTCAGGTAAAACACTGGCATGGTTCCCCCTGTACAAATGTACCCTCCTGTATGAAACTGGAATGTACACTACTGCATCTTACAGTTCAAATATTGGCCAGTGTATTGTGCATGCATGGGACACTAACTGCATGTTCATATATGGGGTATAAGTATTTATGTATGGGGTTTAAGTACTTATTGATGGGGTATAAGTATCAGTTGATAGGGTTTAAGTATTTATGGATGGGGTTTAAGAACTTCTTGAGGGGGTATAAGTATTAGTTGATGGGGGTATAAGTATTTATGGATGGGGTATAAGTATTTATATATGGGGTTTGAGTATTTATGGATGGGGTATAAGTATCAGTTGATGGGGTATAAGTATTTATGGATGGGGTATAAGTATTTATATATGGGGTTTGAGTATTTATGGATGGGGTATAAGTATCAGTTGATGGGGTTTAAGTATTTATGGATGGGGTATAAGTATTTATATATGGAGTTTGAGTATTTATGGATGGGGTATAAGTATCAGTTGATGGGGTTTAAGTATTTATGGATGGGGTATAAGTATTTATATATGGCGTTTGAGTATTTATGGATGGGGTATAAGTATCAGTTGATGGGGTTTAAGTATTTATGGATGGGGTATAAGTATTTATATATGGGGTTTGAGTATTTATGGATGGGGTATAAGTATCAGTTGATGGGGTTTAAGTATTTATGGAGGGGGTATAAGTATCAGTTGATGGGGTATAAGTACTTATTGATGGGGTTTAAGTATTTATGGATGGGGTGTATGCATTTATGGATGGGGTATAAGTATCTTTGGAGGGGTATGTGCATTTGTGGTATTTATGGATGGAGTATAATATTTATTTAGGGGGTGTATGTATTTATGGTATTTATGGATGGGGTATAAGCATTTATAGAGGGGATGTATGTATTTATGGTATTTATGGATGAGGTTTAAGCATTTATAGAGGGGGTATAAGTATTTATGGAGGGGATATATGCATTTATGGTTTGGGTTATGTATTTATAGATGGGTTTATGTTTAAAAAGATGTCTTATAAGTATCAATGGATGAGATATATGTTTTATGCGACAGTTCGGGTGCACGGCATTGTGCGCCTCACACCCGCAACATGACATAACGTGTGTCTGCCACATAACGTTACTCCGACAAAAAGAAACGTGCAGCGCCATGTTGTTTTCACGTTTTTATTCCAGTAACAAATAACAGAGTATTATGAATAGTTTAACTTAAATATAGAAGCCTAATTATTAGCTCGTTCAATTAAATTGAGTCACTTAGAATGTTCACACAGTTTAAGATGCACACAAAGTATTAAGCACAAAGTTTTACACATAGAGACATAGAGTATAATGTCTTTCACAAAGTTACACAAAGTTGTTGCCTTATTGATTACTAAATCCTCACTATTTTAATGAAAACATGTATGTGTTTATATACTCCTTAAACATGATACTGAAAGATCATTAAATGATTATTTAGACCCTGTCTCAAACTTAGAGATGTAAGAAGTGATAATAATTACTTATGTGTCCTAAATGAAATATCTCAGTATTTGAGGAAATGCCATTAATATCTAATTATGATCTCCTGCATAATTACAATTATTTTTTTATGTGTTAAAAATCGAACATTTAGTAGGCTGAAAATGAGCGGCATAATATATGTATTAATGCATTAGAATAAGTATTCATGTTTGGGATATATGTATTTATAAATGGGATATAAGTATCGATGAATCTGGTGTAAGTATTTATGAATGGGATGTAAGAATCTATGGATGGGGTACAAGTATATGGGGTATATGTATCTATGGATGGAGTTTAAGTATTTATATAAAATTATGTTACATTAAAATATATGTGTGGTAATTATGTTCAGGTATTTATGCCTTGAAGCATTGTACAATTGTTTTTAAGATGCAATCATTATTCAGTATTCACTTCATATGAATGTATTTTAACAGCTTCTGAAATAAATGAAACATGAATTATATTATTAAAATATTGCATGAAATATTTCAATGATTGTTTTGTTTCTTTATCAGTTGATATTGATAACTTTCTCTGTTACACAATTGCAATGCATTCTTACAGTTGTAACAAAATTAATTTAAACAAATAATTTGCATGTTTATAAAAGTTATTATTATCATTATTATGAATATATTGTTAACTGCATGGATCTAATTTTAAGTTCATGATTTTTAATTTATGTATTCTCTTATATGTAATAATTAACTAGAAACTTTTAACCCTTGTATATAAGAGCACATTAAAATTGTATGAAAATAAATTAAACAAGGTGAACCACATAAAAAATCATTGATAAATTCTTGACTGATACCGGAATAATTTGTGCTTATTTGAAATTATATAAAAAAAAATTTAGATGAAAACATTATTTACTATTGTAAATGTTAAAAATAATCATGTGTGGAAAATTTAACAATAACTTAATTAATAGCTAACTTAATTAACTCAATTAATAGCTTTCTTTGTTTATCAACTGTAATTATTGTAATGGTATTTTTGCAGGATCCAGAGCCACTGAGCGAGCAGGGGTGAGTTTATATAAGATTACTTCTCACCTAGCGATATTCCATTTAAACATTCATCCCTCCACAAGAATGCACTTTCAAATTAGACCCTCCCCCTTTGGAAGTTTATTGGGACAAGACACAAGATGGTACAATTCCAAGAACAAATGAAAATTGTCGAAAAACTATTGTTCTGTTATTTATGTAATACAATTAGCAACATAGTTCTTAGATCCCATTACATGTACTTACCTAATATTAAAAACCAACCAATGTTGGTTAACTGAAATGTTTTAACAATTATATTAGCATAGAACTTAATGAAGCCCAATAGGCGATTACATTGGTTGTAAATGCAGATTATATCTGAGAGAATAAAGAGGTAAAAACCAAATTTTAAGGAGAAAAAATATCACTGTGATCTAACATACACCTTACATTGTTGCTTGCAGGATGAGATGAGGTCAACTATCCGGTCAGACACCATGTTTGGAGACCAGACACCAAGCGGTATGTCAGATATTGGGGATTTTTAGCCTTTAAGTTAAAATTTATCTATCAAGTATATTGAAATAAAAGAAGAATTAAATATATATAAGAATCTGAACCGTGCTCAGAGTTTCATCAAGGATATGTTCTCTAAGGGAAACAATCATGATGGCTTTTGGTTCTGAATCGAATATATATATATATATATATATATATATATATATATATGAAGCACTAAATGCCTCAATCCCAATATGATCACCGATAAATCAAGCACCTCAGAGCTTTTGTCACTTATTCATCCTTTATGAGGTGTTGTAAAATAAAATTTCACATTTACCTTTTTACTGCAGAATCTCAGTCTGAAAACGTGTCACCGTCTGCAAGCCAGGGCGGCACCCTGCGGGAGGAGGAAGCACCACCCACAGAGTCCGAGAGTGAGACTCCACCAATTGAATCTGATAGCGAGGGTGTCATGGTCGCACCCAAACCCTCCAAGCGCAAACAGAAACCAGAGTCCAAACCTGTAAGTTGAATCATGATTAATGTCAATGCTACTTGTGTTAAGTATTATTGTCATTATTCATTTAAAAGATTTACTTATTTGTTATGCTAATCTTAGGCTGAATTTATAAGCTTGTGTTATAATAGACTTATTTGTAAGTAATAAACCTTGGTTACATTTAACTGCATTATAATTTGTAGTTAGTAATATAAGGCACTAATCAAATGGTGTCTTTATATTCCACATGACTGTATTCATTCTAAAGCAACTCAGTAAAAGTGGCCATTAGTCATGTACAGTGAAACTGCGTTCCCTCGAACAAGCGGTCGCTCGAGAACCGGGGTTCCCTCGAGGTCGGAGCTTGGTCCCGAACTTTTTTCCTTCTATTTTCATATAAAATATACCAACGCTGCCTCGAAACCTAATTATGTCGAGCAGTCGAGCAATATCCTCGGTCCCAAGCACACAAATCGTGCACAAAACCTTATGGCTCCCTCGAGGTCATAATTTCACACTTTTTCCCGAACGCGTGTTCCAAAATAAACAAACAATTGCCAGGTGTTAAAATTTTCGCAAGTTGTAAAAATTGCAATGACAGTTAAAAGGCAATTTGAAAAGGTGTGAAAAACCGTTTATCACTGTTAACGCATGACCGATATTAGTTGATATGGGCATTTGAGATGATAATTATGACAAGTTAATGACGAGAAGTTAATTGTGAGAAATTTAAATGAGTAATAAAAATATGATTAAAACACTACCATATCGATCCAACATCGGAATCTCTGAAAATAATTCCTTCTTGTCACTTTGCTTTGCAATTTGGCAAATGAGAAAGAACTTACAAATTGTCGAACACCTGAGCAATCTAGTGAAGGACCCATGATAGGGAGGATAGCTAGATCGGGTTCCTTACTTTCAAAATGTCACACCCAAATGAAAGAAAATAATTGTCAAACACCTGAGAAATCTAATGAAGGACCCATTACTTATACCAAGACACCAACACGCCCACTCACGTCCTTTACAGGAAAGAATCGGTGTCTTAGTAAACAGTCTGTTTGACGACTTCAAACTTAAAATACACTGAAAGATATTTCATATCAAACTGGAAAATTGAAAATCGGGTCGCTCGAAACATCGGTTCCCTCGAGGTTTTGTCTCGGTCCCTGGCGACCTCGAGCGATCGCAGTTTTACTGTATCTCTATAAAATGACTCAGCGGCAATGGCCAATGACAGCATCAAGCAGCTGTGTAAGGAATAACAATTTCTACTATGTCTTCGATTTATTTCAGGGCAACTCTGTAACAGTGGCCATCAATCGTGTATCGCTGGAGGAGGACTCAGCCGCAATGGCCAACGACCACATTAAACAGCTGTTTGTGGAATACAAGTTCCTCGGTATTGATCCTCAGGAGACAGAGACGCCATTCTCCCTGCCCAAACCCAAGCCATACCATAACATACAGTTCAACTTTAGCAACAGTGAGTCTTTATTTGTTGGCCTCTGTAGATGAACATGTATAAAATTCTCTTAAAATTTGGTAAGATATTATGTCGGTGTAACTATGAAATAAACTATGTTTAAATTGACAAAATCAACTGTTGTTTTCAAAAGAGCGATAATATTACTGCATAGAAATATGGATTCAAAAGAAGGTAGCCTTTTGCTACTGTTGTAATAAGTTTTGGCCCGACCCATTTGTATACATATTACTGTGTAATTTATATAAGGATATATGGATAAACTAATAAGATAAAAAAACAAAAACAAAACAATCCGACTGACTTTATCCAATAAAAAACTTTATGTTAAAATAAGAATTTGACTGTTTGCCCTAAACACAGAGAACTGCGAAAAAAGTATTTAAGCAATTTTTACTGCAGATGGCCAACATTAACAAAATTCGAAAACCTTATGACAACTAAATCGCCAAAATTACTTCTAAAGTGATCAAAGTTTGTTTATTTTTCATTTTGCAACAGAGGTGGAAATTAAATGTTCACTCTTCTTCTGTGTAAAAGTTTGTGTTCTTGTGTACTTGTACCACTGTATTTCATTGTATGTTATCTTTTGTATGGCTATGAAGTTGCCACAACATTAATACTAATAAAACTTATGTTATGTTATGTTATGAATATGTGTTAGTTGCTTATACTAATTTATACTTGCAAAAAACTTTTCATTCAGTCAAATGTAAGTTGGATGGTTCCTTTTCACATTTAAGACACTTGTAATGTTACTGTTTTAACTTTCAAGATAAATATGTACATATACATATGTATTTTAACTTTGTAAACTAGTTTTACTCCCGTTACAGCATTCCATGTGGACTTTGAAAACAACTACCAGCGTCGCCAATATCTCGCCAGCATGCTGCTTCCCACCGACCCGGATGATGGAAGGTTCGGCATTCATTATCACTTGTTATACCATTATACATCAAAATTTATATTGTATAATTTTAATGTATTATTATGTTAAACTCATTCCACTTGACTGATCAAAACATAAGCATATGATTGTTGAACAGATGAATTAAATTTTAGCGATATTTTGGCACTTTTTTAACGGGAATTTGTGACCAGCAGGCTTCGAACTTAACTTTGAGGAGCACTGGCAAACTTTTGCGAGTGCTTTTTGAAGCAACTCGCAAAATGAAAAATCAACTTGCAATTTTATTATTTGCTTTATTCCCTTATAATATTCTCTAATTACAGTAGAAATTTACACTTAAGACAAATTATGAATATTAAAAAGTATCAATCTTGAGTGACTCGACTACTAAAACTTTAAGATGGCTTATTCTTTTTGGGGGGTACGGAAAGACTCATCAGATGCTGGCCGCTGTCCAATAATTTGACATTGTTCACATTGTATATTTACCCTCGCCATCGGGTAATACCCATTCGGCAAGCACGCTACAGATTTCATTAAGTCTATAAGTATTAAAAACAATAACATTATAAATTTACAAGAAATAAAAGCAACAGTAAATGTAGCATGGATGAACCATGAAATATATCGATCAACGAAGTCTATTCACTTTGACGGTTGGGCGGAAATATATTCAAAGGTTAATGGGGTTAACATATAGTGTGCGAAAGCGCTAAATTTAGCCAATGATTGAGCTAGGTGATAACGTCATTTGTATTCACTATGTGTTATGCACGACTTGGAGCATCCCGGAAAGATTCGAGATAAAACTCGGCCTTTTCCGTATTTGTTTTATTTTTGAAAACTTACTAGAGCTTAACTCCGTACTGTCTTCTTTATACTGGTAGTGTAAACATGCCACTTTTAGGCTGTTTACACTCGACTACGTAGCAGAGTTACGTTCATGTTCATTCTACTTTCCTTTTAACATTTTGTGGTCTAGAAAAAGCCACTCGCAGAATTTTGCGAGCTTGAATAAAAGTCACTCGCAATTTGCAAATGTCGCTCGCATTTTGCGAGTATGCGTGTCTAAATTCGAACCCTGACCAGGTAGCTATTAATTGAAAAAAAAAAACATCAAGAGAATTGCATTAACCTATATTGTACCCCTTTAAATCAATGATATTGCTTTTTGTGTCGCCTGAAAAGATGACATATAGGGGTTACTTATGTCGGCGGCGTCGGCGGCGGCGTCCGCATCCCCTTTTCGCTTGTCCGGGGTAATATCTCCTAAACTATTAGTGGTATCAACTTGAAACTTCATATGTAGATAGATCTAATTGAGGGCAAGTGCAGTGCACAAGAACTGTTACTCTTGCTTCCATATTTTTAGAGTTATTGCCCTTTGCTATTTTTCATGCCTAAAGTTTTGTCCGGGGCATATCTTGTAGAATATAAGAGTTATCAACTTGAAACTTCATATGTAGATAGATCTCATGGAGGGCAAGTGCAGTGCACAATAACAGTAACTCTTGCTTTCTTAGTTTTAAAGTTATTGCCCTTTGTTAATTTTCATGCTTAAAGTTTTGTCCGGGGCATATCTTGAAGAATATAAGAGGTATCAACTTGAAACTTCATAGCTAGATAGATCTCATTGAGGGCAAGTGCAGTGCACAAGAACCGTTACTCTTGCTGCCATATTTTTAGAGTTATTGCCCTTTGTTAATATTCTTGCTTAGGTTTTGTCCGGGGCATATCTCGTAAACTATAGGAGGTATCAACCTGAAACTTATTCCGTAGGTATATCTGATTGAGGGACAGTGCAGTGCACAAAAACCGTAACTCTTGCATCTATATGTTTAGAGTTATTGCCCTTTGTTAATTTTCAAGCTTAAATTTTGTCCGGGGCATTTCTCGAAAACTATAAGAGTTATCAACTTGAAACTTTATAGATAGATAGAGCTTATTGAAGAGGATCGCAGTGCACAAAACCTGTATCTCTTGCTTCCATATAAGAGTTATTGCCCTTTGTTAATTTTCATGTTTAACTTTACCTTGCACACTTTTTTAGCTCACCTTGAGCACATTGTCTATAAATGAATGAAATGCCAATCTAACAGCTATAATGTCGACAGTAAATAATTCGTCAGGCGACACATCCGACTCGCGGAGTTCTAGTTTTGTTTCTGTGTTACTGTTGACTAACAATTACACTCTGTGAGCTGTATGATTTTTATTGTGATATTCATCATAAAAACATTACTCTGCTGAATGGAATTATAATAAAATCAATAGATTTACATTAAGACAATCTAAAGTCCATTTTTTTTCATTTTTTTATTAGGCAATTTGTTTCTTGAGATTGTTTGGTTGACCAAAACTATAAGTTTATACTTAGTTCATTTATATAGCAAGTAGTAGCATCACTGGTATTGTTAAAAGCCCCAAACACTTCATTTAAAACTTTTATTAGAAAATAAATCAAAGAAATGATAAAAAATATTTTTCATGTCAACAAAAAGGTTTAGGGCCAAGCAAAAAAACAGGGTAGGTCCGGAAACTGGAAACAAATATAATTTATTTTACGCCTAATATAAATAGGCTTAACAAGAAGGTGCATTTCAATGAAACATGGAGAAAGACAACTTTTACAATATATTCATGTATTGAAAAGGAGCAACTTCATACATGACATTGGATTGATTGATCAGAACTTAGTTAAAGTTAACAATGTTGTTAACGCAATTGTTGTTAACTTTTAAATCATCACTACTCTTAAGGCTTTATGGATTCTTTTGTGATCTGCTGTATTTCTTACAATATTTTAGACAACTATTTTAGCTGTACCTGTTTTATTTAAATATATGAGCTCATCATTAAATAATTCACGTTTAAAAGTTAACAACAATTTTGTTAATCAAGTTGTTAACTATAACAAAGTTCTTAACAATCATCCTTATGTCTACCTTATTTAAGAATGTTATTTTAGCAATTCCTTTTGAATACTTTTTCAGTGATTCTTATTGTGTGTAAGTAAAGCATGTTCCGTAAAAGTAGATTAGGCAAGAAAATCTGTGAAAATCTAACCATGATCAAATATAGGAAATTGTGCATGATATAATCATATAACTCATGTGGTCATTAATATTGGTAACAAAAGTGACAATAACATAGGCGGTATGTTAGAAATGTTTTCACATAATCTTGCCAAAGGCATTTACTGCTCCATTTTGGAGGCAATAAAAAAACTATTTTCATAATGGTATATTTATAAATATGACATTGTTTTATCCTAATTTATTTGCCAACCTGTTTTGCTTCAAGCGAATTCAAGCTAAGGGGTTTGACTGTATAGCCAGTCACTGTCTCTATATGCAAAATTAAGCAGATGAAGAAACACACCAGTATTAGCATCTGCTTATTTATTGCTCCTTGTTTTAATGTGGTTGTTGAAGACTTTGATGCTACAAGAAATTAGATAAATGTTCTTTGTGCTAGTTTGGTGAGTTTAAAGTTCAACTTCATTGATAAGCCTGTTTGGCTGAGATGGTGTATTGAAGTGAAATGGATTAGTATAAAATAACCTTTTTGCCCTGTGCTTGCAGGATACGGTTTACGTTGGTCAGCGAGCCGCCAGAGGATGATCAGGATGGTGACTGTGAGGATGTAGGTGTGGCATGTGTCAATGTGAGGGATATACTGACTAAAAGGAGGGACCTAGAGGACCAGGATGTGGACAGTAAGTGGGGTTGCCATGGCTGGGCCAGGATTTGGGTGTGTGTGTGTGGTGGGGGTGGGGGGCTGTGGCACTGATCAAGGTGAGGGATATACTGGCAAACAGGTGTGACCTAGTGGACCAGGATGTGCACAGTAAGTATGGGTCGCCCTGGGTGGGAGGGGTGACTGTGGCCCTGGTTAATGTGAGAGTGGAACAGGATGTGGACAGAAAGTATGGGGGCTATCAATGAGGGTGATTGTAGGGATTAGGGGAAGATATGGTTATCTATAGTGTGGTAAATCTTAGTAAAAGGTAGAATTAGATTAATACGGTTAAATTCCCCCACATGAGTTTCTATAATGTTTCCTTGTTGGTAATCCTCAATAAACCCCTCAACATAAATGATATTGTGTATAATACATTTATTAGTGTGATTTCTGATTTTCTAAGGAAACTTTTAACAATAATTTAGAAAGATTTATATGCTTTGATTTTATTTTCAGTTATGGATATTGAGACAGAGCAGACAGTTATAGGAAGCATGAACCTGACTGTACAGTGTTTGGCTGCCCTGGATTCCGTGGAAAAGGAGATGAAGGTGGAGGGGACATACTGACCTGGCTGAGGGGCTTTACAAAAGCTCCACACCTTTATAGATACAAAAATGATAGAAACACTGCATTTTGTTGAAGGAAGGGGGCATAACGGAAACTCTTGGCTTTCTAAGGGGCGTCACAATAACTCTGCCGTTTTTTAGGGATTGCTACTTAAAATCTTCCCTGTATGAAGGAAAACAGTTCAGTTACTCTAACCATTAATATAATATTAATCTCTGCACTCTTGTGAGGGGTGTAAGATAAAATCACTATTAAATGAGAGGGTGTTTTTTAATCTTTGCATTTTAATTTACGGATTTTAAAGAAATTAATTATTTTATTGAGGGTTATGAAAAAATTCACCTTATTAAAAAAACGGAATGTTAAAAAATCATTTTTAAGTTAAATGGCATTACAGAAACTCCACACTCATTTGACAAGCATTTCATAATATCAGTGCTTATGTTTGGGGTCATACCCAAATTCCTGGCATTATGAACTGTTAAATTAATGAGTTGTGTTGAATTGGAAATGAAGTGTACTTGGGTAATTGCTGAGAGAGAATACAGTGAATATATGTACACGTTTCAGATCAAGAGATTTACTATTATTAAAATTCTATGAGTAGGAGATTGCTGGCATCATGTCCAAGGCTGTAAAGATATACAATATATATTTATTTTGTTGTTGATGAGTAAAACCGGTAGATGTATTTACTCCTTTCACATCAGGATTATATTGTGTTTTTCATCTCATTACTGAAATGTTTACAGACAACCGTCCAAGTGTGTAGAATGTATTTATTATTGGTACATGTGCATCTGTGATATTTATTTTATTTTTTAATTGTATCTCATTTTCATTCTGTCAAATTTTATCGATTTTTGTTTTAGAATACTTGTTGGAAATTGAAGATAATTACATATATTGCTTAATGTTTCTCTTTATTAAGTGAAACAGAAGTGGGGTTTTTCCATTGCCTCTCTTAAAATGGCATATACAAAATCTTTGTGTATTTAAATACCTACTTTTTGGTGTTTTACCTTTTATGTTGAGTCCATTTTAAGTGTGCTTTGCTTTGAAGAATATATATACTGTAACATGTAGTGATATTTATGTATTAAAATATTGAATATAGATGTAGAAAATAAATAAAAAATATCAAAATGATTTTGTTTTACATACTTTTATCAAGAATTTCACTAATATCAATCAACCTTAATACACGATTATGACTAAAACAGTTGAATACTTGAGAAAACAAATCTGAACAAGTGGTCACTTCATCCAATGCCCAACATAGAGGTCAAGCGGGTCATTTTTGCCCGGGGTCTCGTACTTTTCAAATACCTTTTGGTATATAGATCATCTCTGCCAAATTTCAAGCTTTTCCCATTTTTTGCACAATTCTTGTTATATTTGCACCAAAGTGCAGGACTATAAACTATACAAGAAATTCACTTATATCCACTCTAAACTATACAAGAAATGCACTAATATAGCACAGTAAAGAAACTTTACACATCTATATAATGGATAACTTGCATGCCATTTATTGCCACATTGAGTAGTTCTAAAGTTCAGGATTAATCCAGAAATCATTATTGATAGTTTTTAACTTGTTATACCCACACCACATGGTGGTATGGTCTATATAGACATTACCTTGTCCCCTCCGTTGGTCTGTCCTGGAACATCGGGACAAGTCTCTTTTAAAGGAATGATCGCATTTTTTTAATTTGCTCTTGTGTATGAAAGCAGTAGGGCACGAGAACAAATTGCATAAAGAGCGCTTAAGCGTTTCTCCGCACTATGCTTGCTTGCCCTACTGCGTTCAAAAGGAGTATACTTTTAACCACTCGAAAACAGTTTCCAAAAATCCTAATTTTTAACGTTCGCCGCCATCTTGCAGCTCAGATTCAAAATCCTCAATTCAACTGTTGCAGATTCAGAATATCTGTATCACCCTGCTTATGCTTGCTAAATATTGACCCTCAAAACTTAATAAAAAATTATTTTTTTTCTAATGATTTTTAGTTTTGGTCCTCCAAACGACTTTTTCATGGTGGAAGGCCCTTTAGTCACGATTCGCCTACATTCAACTATACAAGCTTTTTCAAATTTAACTGTTGCTCATGTTGTTCAGTGATAAATGACCGATATAATCAGTCAATATCATAGGCTTATTACCTGGCTTTTCTCCAAATTAATTTAATTATGCTTTTATTATATATATATATAAGTTAATAGTATAAGTCTTATTATACATGTGTGATATACATGTATTGAATCATCTCTTGCTTAACACGTACCGTTGTGACATTGTTTTAGCAAAGTTATGCCACAATGTTGTGACTGACTTGAGGTTTTCTTTACGTTGCGACAACGTTACTTTGGCAACCAATACACAACCTGCATACAGCGTTGTTACAACGTTATAATGCATGGTTGTCTCAACATTGTAATAAAGTTGTGTATTGATTGACAAATTAACATTGTATAAACGTTAAAAAACATCCACAATGTTGTGACAACGTTATAACATAAAGTTAGACCAAAGTTAGCGTAAACGTTGCTACAACGTTGTGTTTGCTTAGATCACACATTTTTTACCTACCTACTCCAAATTTTTACTTAATATCTTAAAATGACTTTGGAGTAAATAAGAATTTTCGAGATACTTATTCGATAGTTCGGCATACTTTGTAAAGAATTCGAGTAAGGAAAATCGAATTTTGAAATGCTTAGTCGAGAGTTATAACTCGTTCACATATTATTTTTTACGAATGATAACGCCCCTATCACATTAGGCTACGTTCTCAAAAATAACTTGGTCAACGTAAAAGGAACGCAGTAAACACCTTTTATTAGGACGTGGTATGGTCTTTATGGACGTAAAGGACTTGAGCAGACTTTGAATATGTTAAAAAACGTAGTGAGGACGTGGTCGAATCGGGACGTAGTAAGAACTTAATAAGAACGTATTAACGACGGCATGAATGTAGTGACGGCGTAACTAAAACCTAGTAGGAACTTGATTGACGAAGTGCAAGCGTGGTACTGGGCGATAAATATTGAATAGCTTTCTCATCACGTTGTCTCTAATATGTCATTGCGTTCATGCTACGTCAATGGAGTTCTCATCACAACCTCCACGATTTTACTACGACTGGTACTTTTCGTTTCACGTTGTAGAAGACCTCATTCGGTTATTAATGCGTTCTTTCGGTGCTTAACACGTCTGAGACACGTTTGTATCAGGTTCTTACCACGACCTGTCAGGTTCTGAATAGTGATCATGTATACATATGGGATTCAACTCCCCTAAAACTTCATTATATACCAATACTAGATAGGAATGAAAAATAGGCAAGTTATAAATAGAACACTGTAATTCCATTTGGATCACATTTACAAATAATTCGAGTCATAAGAACGTAATGAGGACGTGAAAAGCACTTAAATTGGTAAGCGCGTGGTGCAATCTTCCGTGTCGTAGTAAGAACGTACAAAGAACGCATTGGACGTGGTGTGCACGTATTAAGAACGCATTAAACGTGGTGCGCGCGTGAAGATGCACGCAGTAGAAACGTATTTGGAATGTGTGAGACGCAGAGAATGGCTGGCAGGGACGCAGTAATGACGTAGTATGAACTTGAGTAAAGCATATTTTAAGAATTTGACCGCGTCCTCGCTGCGTTCGTCGAAATTGCCAGGACGTAGTCCGGTCTTCATGGTCTTCATGGGGGTATAATAAACACAAAAGAATAACTGGCATATACTCAATTAATTTTGTAACTCAAAGCCTATGGTTTAATAGAAAATTCCGCCTAAGTATATACCTGGATCGATTTTTTTCAACAGATAAGAATGTGGTTCAAATATGTATAAGTCATTATTCAATTTTAGTCAAAACTGTTCAAATTAAAACGTACTCGTAAAAAATAATGTCTTAATACATATTATTTACTTTGAGTGCATTTTCTTTATTTGCTTTAATTTTTCCATTTGATATAATTCCAAATATGTGTCTTATTGTGTATATTATTTTTGTTTTGCACATCATGTTATCAACTTAAATACGACACGCCGGTATGCGACCAAACTAGGTTCTCCCTTGAGCAATCAGAAAATTATGACAAACAAGTTTTGGATTGCTTAGCAATTTTGACTTTTACTCTGTGCGTTCAAACCTAAAATTTGACCCAAAAGTACATACATGTGTATTATTTAACTTGATATTATCGCTAATTAATATATCATTCTTAACTGAAATTATTGGTCCGAAAAGTATTATAAAACGATGGGCTTGACATTGAAACTACTCACCAAAAATGCAGTTCAAAGATACATTTCCAGACACCAAATTTATCACTTCATATCATCAACACAAGTAAATGATTGAAAACTATTTTCCAATTTTCAGTAATAACGTCCTTGACCGTGCCCAAACAAACTTAAAGTAAATATTCACAAGTTCAATCACTAGACATAAAACCTAACTAAAAATAGTAAGTTGAAACTGTTTTTTCTATTTTAAGCAACAGTGTCCTTGACCTCGAACCCGCCAGCCCCAAATGCAATCCAAAGATACATATCCTGAGAAGCTTGCTATACACCAAGTTTCATCATGATACACCATTCCTAACTCAAGTTATCTAGCAGATAATGTTTTTCTATTATAGAAACCCCACTTACCCACAATTACATATCCAACGTATGTTTGCACATGAGCTAAATACCAACTTTCACTACAATACGGCATTCCTATATTAAATTATTGAATTGGAAACATTTTAAGTAACAGCGACCATGACCTTGACACAGCAAATTTCAAATATAATTTAAAGGTACGTTTCCACATAGGCTCGTTATACATGAAATTTCATTACTTTCCATCAATCCAAACTAAATTGATAGAGCAGAACTCGTTTATTTATTTTAAGTAACAGCGACCTTGACATGGACCTACAGTACAAAGGTACGTTTCATCACGAGCTTGCTATACATTAAAGGGGCTGTACTCCGTTTGATGAAATAGCGGGAAAAAAAGAAAAAAATGTCGAAAACAGGCATAAATTTGGTATCGATGTGTACAATGCATTGAAACTTACTAACTGAAATACCACATAGTTTACAATTAATTCATTTTTCGCAGTTTTTTCGTATTTTTCCATTAAAAAAGATTACTAGGTATGTCTACCTAGTAGAATTCGTTCCTTATGCGTGATTGGCTAGTCGATGTTATCACGTTATATTACCAAGATAGGTATATAGCTTAAATATTCCAACAGTTTAGATTAAGCCTTCGTAGCACAGTGGATACAACACTGGACTGCAACAATTTCGGCGACACCGGTTCGAACCCGGTCTCCGTCTCGATTTTTTTTACATTTTGGTATTTTTTTTACAATTATGATATCAAAGAGTAAAACATTTTATTAAATAATTGTCCTGAGATTCGTTACAGAAAAAACTTTTTTTGGTGCCAATCTGGTGTACAGTCCCTTTAAGTTGGGTCATTTCAGGGGTCAAAATGTAACGTGCAAGGTGAATACTGTATGAAAATAGGTCAATTTTAAGTGCGGGCTTTGCGCGGCTAAAACGAAGGTCACCAGATCAAATTTTCGATAGACCTTTTTAAGACCTTGATACCACTTATTTTTTATCCAATCACCATGAAACTTGGTCATGATGATTTTCTCAATGAAATAAGGTCACATGTAAGTATAGGTCGTGTATAGTTATAAAGTGGGTCACCATGTCAAATGTCTAATAATGCCCAATCTTTAACTTGCATTGTATGTGGTGTGTTATCCGATTTATGTAATGTGGTGTTTTTCAGCTTACTTATACCAATTAGCATAGGTTATTTGGGACAATAACCTCTCCTTAAGGTATCTGCATAACGCATATATTCGTCTAAGAAAGTGGCTTTTTACCTTCAACTACAGCAAGCATGCTCCTGGCCTCATGCCTCGGATTCGTCACCCCTCTTCCCAGGTCCTGGTTCCCTGTAATCTCCCTTGGACTTATCTACTAGCTGGGTACCAGTACCGAAAGATACCACAGTAATTTTGCCCTCTGCCGTCTACAACAGTTATGTATCATAGACGGTATGCACACTAGAATGGAAAGAAAGAGATGCATTGGTCTGAAAGACAGTACATCATCTTTAAACATGTAACAAAATCATTTTGTAAAATTTTATTTTCACTGTTTGTGGAATAAACTAATACATGTGTATTTCTAAATAAGAGAAGACCCAAACCCCTGAGGAAAAGCAAACTTATGTCATCTTTATAACATATACCTACCACTATCTTAATGTTTTAAAAAGCCGCTTTCAAATTTTGATTTAGTGATCAATATGGCAAAATCATTTGTGTACGGAAACTAGGTTATCAGCGTGTTTTATTTGCATCGCACTCCTAGTCTGCCACGCAGGCAAGCAATCTCTCTGCAAGTAAACGACATTGAAAAGGGATTAGGTTTCTTTATATTTTTAATAACAAAAATGAGAAAACAGAATAGTGTTTCTGTCAAGAAGGTACACGGGAGCATCCAGTTAGAAAATAAGAAGGCAGACATTTCAGGAATAATTATAATTGATGACAATATAATTGTGGCTGACAGGAACGCAGGACAAGTGGTAATGTTTGGTACCGATTTACGCATGCTAAAAAGGATTCAATTCTCATCTCGTCTGCCCAGACTCTTTTGGGGTATCGCGGACATAGCGGCCACTGAAAGCGACAACTTTGCCGTGCTCCTTCCGGGTAACTTTGTCGAAAGTGAAGTGGTGTTTTACAAAGTCCACGAGAGTAGCATACAAGAAAGTCCTAAGACCACGCTTAGACTTGACTCGCGTTGCTTTGGGATATGTTTCCAAAGCAATCACCTCTTTGCTACGTTTTCTCCAGTTTGGAAAAATTGCTACGTGAAGATGTACGATATGGAAGACGGAAGTACGAAGAAAATATTTCAGCCCGAAGAGTTATTGGGACATCGAGGTTTGTCTAAAGTACACGTTGATGATAAGTTTAGAATATTCCTCACTGATGAAAAAAGAAAACAGCTACTTGTGTTCAAGAAAGATACGTTCAAAGATGAGATGCAGTTCGAAGCAAGTTACGACTATGCAGTTAAGGGCATGGCCGCAAGTAAAGAAGGGATCTTCTTTGCAAACAGTTCACTCGACGGTGTTATTAAAATGCACCATGGTGGCAAGTGGATCAATAATAGCTTCTTACGAGAAGCAACACTGGGTGGAAAATCGTTTGCTGTAGCTGTGAAGGAATCCAACCAAGAACGAATCGTTTATGTTGCTATTAGCAAATCCTACATCTTCGGCTTCAAACGTTCTTGTAGAATAGATGCGTATAAACTCGAGACAACAGACAGCACGGAGTGCATCGTGCAATTAAACTAAACTACCTTATCATGAATTAAAAGCGGAATAAGACAGTACCTATTATTGCCCACACCAAATTGTTCTTGGGCATCATGCGTTAGCAGAACTAGGCGGATTTAGCACTGCAAACATTTATTTACATTTCCCGTAACATATAAGACTGAAAATATTCTACAACTGAGTCTGGCTCACAAACCTTCTTGCATCTCTGCCTACTATTGACAATTATTAAGAGAATTTGAAATCGAATTTTATTGTTTATACATGAAAATGAATAAATAAGTTAGAGGAAATAGTACAATATTATTGACATAGTAACGACGATTGTATGCACATATCATATAAACATACTCAGCTAACGTTAATGCAAGCACACATGTCAATGTTGAACCATTATTTAAACACAAGCGAAAGTATTGTATATATTGAATGCATCTTGCACATAACGAAAACTGAGCTTGCATTAGAGCAATGGATGACAGTCTTCATTTTGTATAAAATTGCTTCTGAAAAAAAAATCTCTGAAAATGGTCGAATCTTTTTAGCTAAGTCGGTTCCGACATGTTGGCCAAATACCACGTTTAGATCACTATAAAAACGTCCACATACTACACCTATGTACGGACAAGCAAACACAATATCTTCGGTTTTGTCAAAGAAAACGCGTTTGCAAATTAAACACACGGAATACGATAAAGAGGGCTTGTCAAGCCACAAGTTAGCAATGAAGTGCGCATACCTATAGGTATTTTTTGTCTTGCATTCAAGTTTTCTGACCAAATATCCATCTAACTCACTAGTATTTTTAAGCCTATATTTTTTCCTTTATTGCAATTGATAAATTTAAAATAGCATAACCACACACCCTGGGAACCGTCTTAGTCGTAATCTGCAATCAAGAATACCTATGAATCGTGATAATGTATTTCAGTTCTTCACAAACGATATTACATATATAGTTTGATTATAAAAAGGACTGAATGTTATCTGATTTAAGCGGAAATGAATGAAGATTTAAAACCGTCTACCACATACATTGGTGAGGTTGAATTAGAAAAGCCAAATGCAAACATTTCAGCAATGACCATACATTGTAATTGATGGAAAATTATTTCTGGATGAAAGAAGCAATTGCGTGCTGTTAATGTATGGTAACAATTTACAGTATTTGAACACATTAAAGTTAAACATGCTCTTCTACTTTGTGGTAATTGTGGAACTTAGCGGTCGTAATGAAGCACGAATATGCAATACTAATCAGAACTTGCATTACTTTGATTCCAGTAAATGTCTTAATTACCGTATGTACAAACATGAACATAAATATGAACATTATTTTGATATATTGTCACCCTACCTTGTAAAACAACTAGTTTATTTTAGAATGTGTAACTATCATCTTCCTATTGAAAAACTTAGATGGGCTAATGTTCAAAGTAACGATAGAATTTGCAATGTTTGTAATTCTGGAGAGGATGGAGACGAATTTCAATACTTATTCAAATGCAGTTTTATTTTATCAATTACGAAAAAAAAACTCCACAGTTCCACAGAAACACAAACTGTCTTAGTTTCGAATCTCATATGAATGAAAACAATGAACAAACTTCGTCAATTAGGCAAATTCTTAACTATTATAATGAATTATTTTAAAAACCCTACCGGCATTTCAAACACATAAAACCGTCAGATAATCATAGAAGCATGTATTTTCCTTTTGATAAATGAGTAACCACTTTTCCACATTATTTCTTCCCTCTGATAGTAACAACGCACAGCCTGGTTATTAACTTATTAGTATAATATTGTATCACCTAATATCACATGTATGTATGTATGTGCTAAGTGTACCAATAAACTTTGTAAACTTGCCGCGCGCTCTTTTGGAATATACTTTCAAAGAAACTGCCTTTCATTGCCACGTGAAAATGTACCATTTGGACAGAAGTATGTGACAACAATATTTCGACCCGATGTCTTGTGTGCCGCAAAGGGATTGTCTAAGATACATGTCGACGAACGGTTCAAAATGTAACTCAGTGATGAGAATAATAAAGGGATTCTTGTCTTTAAAAACTTTAAATATAACGCTTTAAATAACTTCTATTTCGAGGTTGCTCTTAGTTATTAAGTGAATGGCATGGCGGTAGGGAAAGATGGCCTATCGTTTTTATCATCCAAATCAGGCGACGGTGTAATTATTTACTGATGCATCCAGAAGGACAGTGGATATTTAATAACTTCTTACGAGAAAAAAAGACTGGGAGGGAAATCAATGGTAGTTGCTATAAAGGAATCAGAGGACGTGTAGGGTTCATTAATAATTGAAAAAAAGGATAAATAACTTATCCTGTTATGTTAGAGGTATTAAAACATAATTCTATAAACATCATTCTCTTACCCTCCTTTCAGTTGGAAGCGGCACCCCAGGAGCCCCCTGAGAAGCTAGTAGCATTTCAGGACACCAGTAGCATGCAAGAGCAGCCCCGGGTGGGTAAGCGTATGGCGCCCCAGTTCCCCGGGCCCTCCGCCCACTACACACCCGCCGCCAAACCATGGGACTACATGGAGGATAGGGAACACAAACAACCCATGCAGCCAACAAGGGTAGGTGGTTAATAATGATAAGATTAAGTTTAAAGTGATACTAGTATTTATGGAAAATATGAATTACTGATAACAAAATTGTAACCGTGCATTTAATAGCTGAAATCGCACAATTATTAAATGACTTGTGGGTCACAAAAGATTTACAGTGAACAACTATTGTCTCATAAGGTAGAAATATCATTTTTTGCGCTTTTCTTTCAATTTAAACACGCCACACGGTATCCTTCATAAGAACCATTGCTGCTGATATTTGTACATCCTTTTTGGTAAATTAAAACAATTGTATTAATTGTGTCTCTCCTTATTTGGGAATAAGAGTGCATCTTTAAGTCTTTATAAGTAAAAGAAAGTTTAGCTGGGGGGGGGGGATCAGTTACGAAAAGCGCTCGGTCATTGATGCATAAACATTGCTGATCTTATCAATTAATTTTTTTAAGAGAGCAACTAAAAATGTGAAGAGTTGAATTTTGGCTATGTCCAGAAAATTTCAAGTTCAATATCTGTTGTCATTTTAATGAACAATTAAATGTAATTTAAATTAAACGCATCTTGGCAACATTGATCACAATGACAAACTATCACACTTATCCGTTAATTGTGCACATTGTTTTAATCTTTCTGATTGAGAACAATCAATATTCTGTTATTTAAAACTTGGCTTCGAGTTATTCTTGCATAACGCCAACCTAGACTCGTGATGCTTCCAATACCTTATAACTTATGAGTATATGATGTAAGTATAGAACATAATTCTTTTCCAATACCAATCCTATAAATTGCTCAAAATGGCCACGTACATGATTCTTTAATTATTTAAGTTTTTTTCATCTAGAAACAAAAAAAAACTGTATGCATGTACATCAAGCACAAAAAAGTTGTCAGAGAATTGCATTTAGAATTTCTTATGCAGCCTATCTCACTTCATTTTGATGAATATTTCAGCGCCTTTATCTTCTTGTCCAGTCTATCTCACTTCATTTTGATGAATATTCCAGCGCCTTTATCTTCTTGTGCAGTCTATCTCACTTCATTTTTATGAATATTCCAGCGCCTTTATCTTCTTGTGCAGTCTATCTCACTTCATTTTGATGAATATTCCAGCGCCTTTATCTTTTTGTGCAGTCTATCTCACTTCATTTTGATGAATATTCCAGCGCCTTTATCTTCTTGTGCAGTCTATCTCACTTCATTTCGATGAATATTCCAGCACCTTTATCTTCTTTTGCAGTCTATCTCACTAAATTTTGATGAATATTCCAGCACCTTTATCTTCTTTTGCAGCCTATCTCACTTCATTTCGATGAATATTCCTGCACCTTTATCTTCTTTTGCAGCCTATCTCATTTCATTTGTATGAATATTCCAGCGCCAGTTGATTCAGGAGCCCTCAAGATATCGCAAAGCCGTCGGCTATTCAGCGTGACTCCATGGTTCACGAGGCTGTATTGCACGCCGTATCCACGCTCTTGACACCATGACAACGCTAATTGAAGTTCATTTTCTTGCTTATTAAAGGAATAGTAAGTCTTCTTTGTTAAAAATTTGTCATGAGAAACCAGCAAATTAATAGGATGAGGGCAAGAAAGAAAAAGAAAGAAAGTTAAAGTTATTATTTGGCATCCTTTTGTTAAAATCAGATGACACATACACTTGGGTTTTAGCCAGGATTAAAAAAGTACAGGGTGCTGCAAAAAAGGGACTGGTACTAAGGGTAAGGAGGGAATAATGAATTGGGCTACGAAGAACTCGAACATTATGAAATTGGCAGAAAATGTTAGAAAATGTGATTAAATGAAGAAATATCAGGATTCAATTGCCATATATGTAAAGTGTGTATGTATATGTAAAGTGTGTATGTATATATATATGTAAAGTGTGTATGTATATGTAAAGTGTGTATGTATATGTAAAGTGTGTATATGTAAAGTGTGTATGTATATGTAAAGTGTGTATGTATTTATAATCTTATTATAAGTTTTAAACAATACAAAAGAAGTATTTGACAATCTTCAGCATTTAATTATCTGAAGGCAGAAGGGTACCCATGTTGGTCTCCATGAGAGCAGAAGGGTGCTACTGAAAAAGGACAGAGTGCAGCACCCTTTCATAACCCTTCAGCTAAAACCCCACTTACACTGTCAATCATCACAGACATTTCCTATTTCCATTATACATGTAGTCATCCATGTACATCCCATATCATCATCACGCATGTGTAAACGTTGCATGTTTGTGTGAAACGTTACAGAGCGGTCGGCAGAGGAGCCAGTCAGATCCCCGTCCCCCACCCCTGAAAAAGGTATGGACAAACATCAAGATGGTCTCAAAAGGATTTTATGCTTTATTTTTTTTACAATAATAGTATTTGTATATAACTCATTACCTTTTGTTCGTTTTGTTCTGTTTTTCATACCTTGTTTCATATTACATTTTCGTGTGTTCAAAAAACTGTATATTTTTACATGTAAATGTTTAGTAAAGTAACTTTTAATGTAACTTTAGTAGTTGTTAAAAAAACAATGAATTGTACTCAAATACACTTTGGCTGTAGAATATTTTTCCCTTGGAATCTTGATCAAAGGGGTTAATCAACATATTCTATGATAGAATGTTTTTTAAAAGGTGTTAAAACATATATGATTTTTGATAACTTTTGATGCTATATGGTAAAATCACTAAAATGTATTAAGACTGAGATTGAGATTTGACTTAAGTAATTTTATTAAAATTGGGGCCTGGTTACTAGTCCCAATAGACGTTGAAGGACAAACATGATTCTAGCTCCCACTATTAACATATGTATATATATATATATTGTTTTTGCTTTTGCCTTCCTTGTGTTTGTTGTATGTCTATGTGGAATAGCCCATAGTTTATGTATGCCCATTTAATGCTGAGGTCATGAATAATTATAAGTTGCAGTATAAAAAATAGTTAGGACATATTATGTAAAATCGAAGCGGCTAAGAAGAGCCAAGCAAGCCAGCAATTAAGCTCTTCTAAATCATCAAGAATTTACATAATTTTATGCCCTTTATGAATATAACTTGGATTCATTAAAAAATGTTTAAATAATATAATAACACCATAGGTGCAATTCAATATGAACCTTAAGTCAATCTTACAGTCATACATCATTGACGCCATGTACTGTATAGGTCTGTTATTTATATCGAGCAATCCGATTAGCTACATCGTTCTTAGGTCCAATTACATCTCATTTGTCACACATTTCGAACATATATGTTACAGCTCCTGGGAAGTTTGTGATCGAAGGAAGCCGGTTTTTTATGTACCATGAAATCACATTCCTCACAGGTAAAAAATTGCATCATTTTTTAACAAAAAAAGTAAATTATACAACTGTGTCACATTTGTCACAGATTGCTATTTCCAGTATTGCAGATATATTTTGCTGATATACATGTATGCGGTTATATTCTAGTCATAAGGAATTGTTGATTTTGTTGTTGTCGTTTCTGTTGTTGTTGTTGCTGTTAGTTGGCTGCATTTGTAGGCGCATTGGCGGTTGTTGTAGAGATAGTAGTTTTATTTGTTTATGTTGTTGCTGTACGGGTATTCGAGGTATAAGTAGGAATATTATTGGTTCTTGTTGGCACCGTAATATAGTTGGTGTATGCCTAGTAAAGGTAGATGGCATTGTGTTTGTTGTCTCGGGTTATGTTGGCATAGACAGATGTACTGGAAAAAGTATTTCCAACGGCTAAATTTCGGGCAAGCAGTGAATACCGCAGTGCTAGAAGAGCTTTGGTTTAAAGATAGTTCTGTTGCCTGATATGGTCGAGCATTTACGATAGTGTAACAATTCACCTTCGGGAACACAATCCGACCAAGATAAATATAGAGAAAATTTTAGTTTTAAGAATTGGTGGTGGTGTTGTTGTTATTGTTGTTGTAAGAATATGTTTTATTGTTTTTGTATAAGGCGTAGTTTTAAGAATATGAGTTGTTGTTGTTGTTGTTGCTGTTTGTTTCAATGACATAGAAGTGGTCTGTGTAGGTGTTCGGCGTTGGGGGACATATTATATAACCTTCGGAGCTTGCCAAAATATAACGTATAACAAATCTAAGCCTTTTGTTAAGCCAAATAACTTATTACATTAAGTATGCTCCTTTCAAAGAAGTACATATAGTTTTATATTGTATTGTACATATCAGTCGGTCGGTAGGTGGTCCCGTCGGTCGGTCAGTCGGTATACCAAAGCTTGTCCTATTGATAACTATAGAACGCCTGGGCTTATGATGCTCAAAGTTGGCATGGTTTTGGGTCACCAGGTCAAAGGTCAATGTCACACCGACCGTATAAGTAAAAGTTTGTATGATGATAACTAGTGAATGCTTAGGTCTGGTCTATTGTTGTTGATGTTGTTGTTGTTGTTGTTGTTGTTGTTGTTGTTGTGGTTCTTCTTCTTCTTCTTCTTCTTCTTCTTCTTCTTACTTTTATCATGCTATTATTATTATTATTATTATTATTATTATTATTATTATTATTATTATTATTATTTTATTTTTATTATTTTTTATTTATTTTTATTATTACATTTTTAATATCAAATTTATCAATCAGCAATGTCATCGACAAAATCTGTGAAGAAAATGATTCTCTTGCTTACCACCATTTTGGTCAATCATATATGTCACAGTTTGAAACTGTGAAGAATAGGATCCTATTTTTCCCAGACTTGTGAAGAATATGATCTGGGAATAATAAGGTCCTACATAGCAGGGATATTTGAGCCTTAAAAACAAAATATATGTTCTATCAAGTATATTAAAATATAAGAAGAACTTAATAAATTAGAATCTGATCCTTCAAGGATAATCATGCACTCTTAGGAAATCGTGATGGCTTTTGGTTTGTAATTGCATGCATATATATACATGGATGTAAATATTTTTTATATATGTATCTCAAAAGGAGTGCTGATTAAAGAAAATTATAAATAATATATGTTTATCTTATTTTATTTGCCAACCGTTTTTTTCTTTATATGCATGAATATATAGCCGATTTAAAAACTAAATAATTTAAGATTAGTTATTAGATGGTACCTTTAAGTGGGAGCGAGACAAATCGCCCCCTTACCAAATCGGCCTACTACCAAATCGGCCCCTAAGACGTTTCGGTCCTGCCATTTCGGCCCCTTAATTAAATTGACTCGAGACATTTCGGCCCCTTACTGATTTTCAACAGAGATATTTCGGCCCCTTAATTTTATTTTATTTTTTTATCTTGAGTATAAAGGAAAACATTGTAATTTGTCTTTTAAATGTAAATGAGATCTGTAAATAAGTTGTAAATGAAACTGTAAATTAATCTGCAAGATGTGAAAATAAAATATCCCTTTAGGCCACAACATATTGATCATTTGTTGGATTTGCCTCACTTAAAAGTCGAAGAACGAAAAAAAAAATGCGCCCGCACAACTATTTGGCCGCGCATATTATTTATTTGTTTTCTTCTGAAGTTCGTCTATTTTCTGAATTTCTTTTACTTAGAATTTTAACCTGCAACATCGACTTCGCCTTTTTTGGAAGGTATTTCCATGCTTTACATTCTTCGCGAGGAAACTTTCGTCGTGTCAGGACAAAATCAGGTCCGGATAACCGCAAAACGGGTACAGGGTGATACAGAAATCCATTGCATTTCACGTGAAATCCACTCAAAACGTGAAATCCACTCAGAACTCATTTATTTTAATTAATAATTATTTTTTATTGTATGCATATTGGAAAGTGCCTTATGAAGGGTTTATATTTCAAATTTTATTGAAACTGGTCAAAAAATGAAGAAGTTAGAGCAATTTTTCGAAAATAGATCGGAAATCGAGGTGAAATCCAGTTTTCGACAAGTGAAATCCACTCATAACTCATTTATTTTAATTAATAATTTTGCGTTTTGGAATACTTATTAGAAAGTGCCTCATAAATGCTTAATATTTCAAATTTTATTGAAATCGGTAAAAAAAATGAAGAAGTTGGAGCAATTTTCGAAAATAGATTGGAAATCGAGTTGAAATCCAGATTTCGAGAAGTGAAATCCACTCAGAACTCATTTATTTTAATAAATCATTTTTCTTTTTTGTATACATATTAGAAAGTGCCACATGAAGGGTTTATATTTCAAATTTTACTGAAATTTGTCAAAAAATAAGAAGTAAGAGCAATTTTTCGAAAAATGATCGGAATTAGAAGTGAAATCCACTTTTTAAGACATGAAATCCACTTATAACTCATTTCAATTTAACAAAAATTTCTTTTTGTGGAACAAATAATTGAAAAGGCGTCATAATAGGTTTATATTTCAAATTTTATTTAAATTGATCCAAAATCGAAGTTAAATCCACATTTTGAGAAGTGAAATTCACTTTTTGAGACGTGAAATCCACTCATAACTCATTTATTTCTAAGAAATATTTATTTTTGTTGATCAAATAACTGTAAAGGCGTCATAATAGGTTTATATTTCAAATTTTATTCAAATTGATCCAAAAATAAAAAAGGTAACGTGCCACCGTCTGCAAGCCAGGGCGGCACCCTGCAGGAGAAGGAAGCGCCACCCACAGAATCCGAGAGCGAGACTCCACCCATTGAATCTGATAGTGATGGTGTTATGATTGCACCCAAACCCTCCAAGCGCAAATAGAAACTTGCTATTACTTGTATGAAGTATTACCAGGTATTATCATTAAGTTTTACTTTTTACTTATTTGATAGGGATATTTTAATATGTTGTAACCGGGCTCTTCGGACTTGAAGTTCGGACGGTTGCGAAGTGACAAGTGTGTATGTGTTTTTCGTCTTAAGGAAAAAGGACAAAAATACTAACCCTTGCAATTTATTTATTTCTGCGACCCCCCTTATGGTATGCAACCTTAGTCAAATGAACCAATATATGAGATATTTAACCTCTTTGGTCCGTTGTGGAGAGAGACGGTTTTAACAAGGGTTTTGGACCCTTCACTGGCTCAACTCCCAGATTGCAATTTAATAAGGTGTTTTAAATACATACAAGTGAGCATTGTCAAAACAATATAATTATAATGAATGTAAAATAATTCATGTTTTTAACAATAAATATATCTTTTGCATTTATTTTCTTAGGACATGTAAAGCTACAAATATGTAAAGCTAGAAGCCACATGAAATGATGACAGAAATACTGAATGTAAGTTACTTTTAATATAGATGATAAGCATAATTTAAGTGGACTATTACAATGTATTTAAAAAAATCCTTGTGTTATTAGACTTATCTGTGAGTAATTCACATTGGTTAGATATTCAAATCCGTGGAAACTTGTAGTTGGTGACAATTATTTGAATAGAGCAACTCAATAACATTGTTTATCGCTAGACAAGGACCAAGCTGCAATGGCCACCTCAATGGCCAACAATGTCATCAAGCAGCTATTTATAGAGTTATGATATCTACTAAATCGTCGATGTATTTCAGGGCAACTCTGTAACGGTGGCCATCAACCGTGTGTCTCTACAGGAGGACTCGGCGGCAATGGCCAACGACAACATCAAGCAGCTGTTTGTGGAATACAAGTTCCTCGGTATCGATCCAGAGAAGACAGAGACGCCATTTTCACTGCCCAAACCCAAGCCATACCATAACATACAGTTCAACTTTAGCAAAAGTGAGTCTTTTAAGGATTGATTGCATTTTTTATCGCATTTATGATGTATGACCACAGTAATAAAATAAAAAAAATAAAAAAATATTTTTTTTGGCCAATTTTCACAAGTTACAGTTACCACATCATATTCTTACTAAAATTTGATAAAAAAAATTGATAAAAAAAACGGACGGGGGTGTGGTGTGTCAAAACAACGCAACCTGCCCCTGTGATTGAAGTAAATAATGACGTCATAACTCTTTGTGCAATATACAATATGAACGTAAAGTATTATCAATACAAAGGACACGGTGAATTTCAATATTATTTGATGGGCTTTGTTGTTTGCTGGGGCCATCTTATTAACGTGCATTTATAAAATATCATCAGGTCTTGAATTTGGGTCTGATATTATGTTAGTGTTACAAACTCAATTAAACATTAGGCTTGTAGACTAAATAAACTATGTTTTAACTGACATTTACTATTTCTTTCAAAAGAGCGATAGTATTATTACACAGAAATATAGATTGAAAAATATAGCCTTTTGCTGAATCAATATAAATGTTGTTATAACTTGTGGCCCGACCCATTTGTATATTTTCATCTTACATGTGTAATATGTACTTGTTACTGTGCAATTTATATGAGGAAATATGGTTAAACTAATAAGATTAAAAAAACAACAATAAAAACTTTGTGCTGAATTTAGAATTTGACGGAATATGTTTTAGATGCTTGAACTTATTTTATACTTGCAAAAATCTTTTCATACAAATGTAAGTTTGGATGGTTCCTTTTCACATCTAAGACACTTGTAATGTTACTGTTTTAACTTTCAAGATAAATATGTACATTTACATAAGTATTGCAACTTTGTCAACGAGTTTCACTCCCGTTACAGCATTCCATGTTGACTTTGAAAACAACTACCGGCTTCGCCAATATCTCGCCAACATGCTGCTTCCCACCGACCCGGATGATGGAAGGTACGGCATCCATTATCTCCTATTCTACATCAAAATTCATAATGTCAGGCACTGGACCGATGTTAACAGATTGTCTCACATGTGGTTCAAGACACAAGCTCAGAAAAGCACATTAGTTCTTTTTTAAAGGGACTGGACACCAGATGGTCCCATAATCGGCAAATATAGTATTTCCATAAACAAGCCTAGCATTATCAATACGAGCTAGTATGAGGCCTATTATACATCATTTTACATGATTAAAAGAATAGTTTGTGGCTGTCTCAGCTGAGTTTACCCGTATAAAAGTAGTGTTCCGACTCGGAATATATGTATATTAAGCATGTGAAAGTCACCTGGTTAGTACAGATACATATACCGACTCTATTATTAAGTTTACTGGGATTTACGTGGTAGGCAAACCCAGTAAATTTCGAATTGGAAAAATACGCAAAAACTGTGAAAGATACATTTGTCGTAACCATGTGTGCTTGGACAACCAGCTAGCATTAAACTTTCTCTCCTTACCGCCAATATTTCTAAAATGACATGAAGCATTATAATTATACAACATAACATGCATAGCAGAATACTATGGTAGCATATAACTGCCGTAAGATAACCTGTGAACGTTCGCAATATTTTTCGTGTTAACCACTTAATTTTCGCGATAATTATCTAGATATCTAGTTAATATTCGCGAAACTTTTTCGGTAACATAAATATCACTAAACTAAAACCTGGCTTGAAAGTGCCCAGAACTCCCACCTGTTACCTGTTTTAGTTGAACACCATTAACAGGTTAGTTACTTATGTTTTGTGAATTTCACTTAATAAGTAACAAAATAACTGGTAATGATAAGATTCGTATTACCACTTCTCTATTAATGCATTTTTTGGCTTTTAGCAGTAACTGGTTATCTAGTTATGATTTGAGAATACCAATTAATAAGTAACATAATAACTGGTTAACTAGATAAGATATCTATCTTACCAAAAAAAGGATCCCGAATATTAACTAGATAGCTAGATAATTAACGCGAAAATTAAATGGTTAACACGAAACAATTCGCAAACACAGTCAAGTTAACTTACGGCAGTAGTATGCCATAGAATATAGAAAAAAATGACAGTAAATCGTTAAATATTGCATTGACGGGCATGTGTGCGGATGCATAGATGAATAGATGGGTGAACGAACGGACGATCTGACGGACGAACGGAAGGGCAAAGTAACAGTAAAACATAGTACTGAGCAGTATATATTTATACATTTTTCGTGACGGATGAAAAGGTGAATAGGCCATTGTGATAAAAGGAACGGAGGGATTGATTATTTATGAACTGTAGAATAGTGTACTGTAGCGTTATTCTTCTTCTTCTTCCAAATAGGTACATTCCACACTTTGGTGGGTCGTCGTACCGTGTTTACATTAATTGGCATAAGTTTATTTAAGTTTTATACACCGTATGATGAGAAAATTGTCAAAAACTGACATAAACTTGGTATCGATGTGTACAATGCATTGAAACTAACTTACTGAAGTACCACGTACATGTAGTTAACAATTAATTTATTTTAGCAGTTTATTTTCGTATTTTTCCATTAAAAAAACTACTAGGTATGTATACCTATTACAGTTCATTCTTATGCGTATTGGCTAGTCGATATTTTCACGTGATATTACCAAGTTAGGTATAGCTTAAATATTCCATGAATTAAGGGTAAGCCTTTGTAGCACAGGGGATACAACGCTGGACTGCAATTTTGGCGACACCGTTTCGAACCCTGTCTCCGACTCGATTTTTTTTTTACATTTTGGTATTTTCTTTACAATTATGACATCAAAGAGTAAAACATTTTATTAAATAATTGTCCTGAGATTCGTTACAGAGAAAAAACTTTTTTGGAGCCAATTTGGTGTACAGTATCGTCCCTTTAAACTAAAAAGTAACTACGATCATAATATAACCATACAGCAGAAAAATGCAAAATATCAAATATTAAGGTTACATTGTGTATAATGTAATTTCTTCCTACCATTTATTCTATGATAAACTAAGACAATAATAATTTATTTTTGTCCGAAATTTTCGAAACTTTTCCGATTAAAGATCTGTCAGCCACACGTACCTCGATGGAAATTTGAAATCACTGACCAACTCCCACTTCTGTGATAAAAGTCTGAGTTTGAATTCATCATTCCACGAACCAACGGAATCTCCAGGGTCGGGGTAAGGGGGAAACATGTTGAATGATATTCAAAATATGCTGCCGCTTCGAAACTTATATTATAAACAAAACCGAGTTAAACAGACGCTCATTGAAATCACGCGCTTGCCGGTTGTTGTAAAAAAGTTATCGAATTGATTTGTTAAACGGTTCGACTGTCTTAAAAAAAAAGCACTAAACTTGTTTGCAAAAAAAAATGCTTAGTTAACCTTGAGTGTTAACTTGAATGTAAAGTAGGCATAAGCTGTCACCCCCTTTACTTTCAGTTTTTATAGCAGATTTGGACTTTTTGTATTTTTCATTTTTGGAAATGATGTGTAGGCCCGGGCCTACCGTGCCTATTGGAGCTACGCGTATATAACAAATGGATTCGGATTCCAAAAGAACACAAGCAAGCATCAAGGAATAAATTTATCTACATTATTGGCATTTATTTATCTTCGAAAGTGCTGACAGAATGACAATTTATTTAATTGTTATTCTGCCAGCACATTTGAAGAATACAAGCAAATAATTTCATGAGGTAACCCTACCCCAATACAACATTTATAATCAATAGGCTCATAGGAGGATTGTTAAAACAACTTTATATATGACGGATTCTGTCTTATCAAAATTAGAATAATAACAAATGAAATGAATTAATAAATGATTATTTATAAAGTTAGAAGGAATACTCTGACTCTACTTGTTTTGTGTATCATTTATATTATGTTTTCTTTTCTACACGAGTTGTAAATTATTATATCAAAATCACCCCTATGGCGTTAATCTGCTTCGTTGTTAGGTTGGCGGATTGAATTGGAAGATATTGGTCGTCATCAAATAGTACTCGATCGATGTTATGCAATTTAAAGCTCTATTCAATTCAATCTAGTTAATTGCATCAATGTCAGAAAATAAAATGACATTTTCCGTTTCAATCATTATCTTTTTGGGTTTTCACAACAACAATATTCTTTTCTATTGCAGTTTACTTTTCCTCAGACAGAAAGAAATACAAAACTTACTTAGACAACTGTTCGGAACTCTCATATCAACTAGGCCATAGAAAGGAAATTATCTTTTAAATTTTGTTTTCGATTATGCAACGAGAACAACAAGAACAAGCCAATAGTTAAACATACTAGTATTAACTCTGTTAAAGCTGCACTCTCACAGATTGACAATTTTGACAACTTTTTTTGTATTGGAACGAGCCAATTTTTGCAAAAATGCATGGAAAGCAGATATATAAGACTGTTGACAAAAATAGATCGCAGATTTTTATATTTAAGTTCAAAAATTGATGTTTTATGCATTTTTCTTAAACCGTTTATAACGGTTTAAGCAATTAAATAATTTTTGAACCGAAATATGAAAACCTGCAATTTGATCCTTTGTCAGCAATCTTTTATCATTGGTTTGCAGATATTTATGCAAAAGTTTCTCTTTCCAAGACAAAAAAATAAGAAAGTTATAAAAACGGTATATCTGTGAGAATGCAGCTTTAAATCATTATCTTTTTGGGTTTTCACAACAACAATATTTTTTATTGCAGTTTACTTTTCCTCTGAGAGAAGGAAATAAAAAAGGAATTATCATTTCAATTTTGTTTTTGATAATGCAACGAGAAACAGGCAGTTGTAAAACATGCAAGTATTAACTCTGTTTAGACTAATGACACAAATATTTTTTTTTTTATTAACACCACAAACAAACGGACCACACGCATCAGAATAGCTTAATCAATGAATGACCACGCATTGGAACCATCAGTGAAATTCATATCCATATAAGCTCGTTTTAGCTCATACTCATTTCTTTGTCCGTCGCTGTTGTCTTTTTCAACGCCGTCGTTTCACTTCCAAATGAGTTGTTATCTTCAAACTTGCTATACACATTGGACATGGTCAGTAAATGACCCCGGATGACTTTGATAGCATTTAAATAAAACCCATAAGCAAAACACTCTTAATTTTACCCCACAGTGCGTTAAGCACGCAATCGTACACTTTTTCTTTCGTTTCTTGCTTACTGATATCGTTTATTGTGACACTGTGTGTCTCTTGTTTGATGCCAGATCCTTCTTAACCTTTTGCTTTTAAACAGGGTCTTCGTAAATTTATGACTAATGTTTTGACCATTCAGTTACTTTATATTTCGTGTTGCTTAAAGTTATCGTTTACTGTTAGGTTCACCGTTGTGTCTCTCGTTTAGCATATGCTTGGTTATAACTTGTGCCTTTGAACAGGGTCTTCGTTGGCTATTGGGCTTGGCCCTGTAGTAATTATTGTATATTGCTACCATAAATAAACCTAATCTCTGATATTGATGAAAATAACATTGTGGCTACTTGCATTGACATTAAGCTAATCAGACATCATTGATTTGTTGTTTATACGTTTTAGTCTCTAATTCATTGTCGTTTCGGACCTTGCCATAAGTCTCTAATTAGGATTTGTTTTGAGACTTTCAACGTTTGGACATATCCGTGTAGGTTTCATTGTCATACTGACATTGCATTCTTGAGTTTGGCTTTGTGACATCTTGTCTCAATCAGGTAAACAGTGAGTGTTTTTCCCATGAAATTCATTTATCAGATCCGCACTTTTAGAAGGTTTACAGATACATGTATATCGGTAATGACAGTTGACATTGAATACTAGTGGTTTCATCACAATGTGTTACATGTAATGATTTCAAATACTAGTTCTGCTATGATTTTAATGGGGTTTTTTTTCAATCAAGCGTATGCTCAAGACCATGGTTACATAAAGAAGACATATATAAATCACAGCATCACTACTCAAACGTTTACAAAGGTCAATTGTTGCCCCATTAAGTTACCAAGGAAGACCTATTAATAAAGTCTATTTTATTCACTCAACTCAAACATACAAAAGGCGAAAACAAAATACAATATTTAATAGTCAAAGCCACACACTGTTGCTTGTAGATCCTCTTCTCCATGGTTCTGCAAGATGCGTCATCAGGTAAAGAATATTACAAGTTACTCGTCTTATAGAAAATCAATACACAATGTTCTACTGTAATTATACATGTTTTCAAGCCATTTTGTTGACAGATACTGTATAGAAAAGTTCAAAAATGCCTTCGCCAATTACAATTATTTGGGTACAACTAAACACTCGTTCAATATGGATTAATCTTTGTTTACGGAAGTATTAAGTTAAGGGTTTTAAAACGTTTAAATTATTTTTATATTCATTTGACCATATTATACTAGAGGTGTTTATTGAATTATAACTGTACTAATGTAACCAATGACAAAGGCTGTGGGAAAATTTACGGACAAAGGCTGTAGAAAATTTTACGAATATTTTTTTATAAGCTGATGTAAAGGAATAAATTCACCAATGCAAAAGTGAAAATTCCGAATCGAAGACTTGATGCTGAGCTTTTAGCTGAAAGAAAAGCAACAAAGTATGATTGCTCAAATTTAACATGCCAACAAAGACGGAATGTCTATGTGTAATTTTGTTAGTTAAAATACAATAGTTGTTTCAATGGTACATGTGCTTATCGTTGATACAGTTATATAATTGAACGGTTGTATGTAATGTTTCGTAGATTTGCATATTTCATTTATTTTGTCACATTGTACTTTTACTAGTATTGATATCTCAATATATTCCATAGACACGTAATCTTGTTGCCCAAATACATTTTGATTTCTTTTGCCTTATATTGAACACGGGCAGTGTTTAAAAAAAATTCTACTTCAATCATAACATATGATTTATCAAAATATTAGAGCAAACGATAAGGTGCTACACCTACCCTCCTCACAGAATCCGTTGTCATCCTTGTCATATCCATCCTTACATTGGCATGTCCACTCCGTACTCCCAGTCGGTTTTCTACACCACGAATTTTCCACGCACTCTTGTTTGTTCGTCATTGGTGGCATGGTCATGGTTGCTGGTGCTGCACGACGCTTTCTTTCATTATTTCCAGCTAATTGCTCTGCTGGGGCTGCTTCTGGGGCTTCTGTTAACCCTGGGTCTGGTGTTGGGGCTTCTGTTTGCCCTGGGTCTGCTGTTTGCCCTGTGGTTGGTGTTGGGGCTGATGTTTGCCCTGGGGCTGCTGTCGGGGCTGTAGTTTGCGCTTGTACAGGGGCTGTTGTCGTTGGTTGAGTCTGTTCAACTTCGCACGTACCCTCAATTTCTGAATGAGGAAACCAGTATTTTTTTAACAAAAAAAACCTGATAAATAAGGCATAGTTTATAATGAAAAATAACGTTTTTCTTTTCTTTTTTCTTTGGTTGTGGTTAAAATGACAATCTTGAGAAAAAGTGTGTACGTATATAAACATGCTTAAGTAAATGAAGGAAAATTGATTGCGTCTTTTTGGCGATTCCAGCAAAAACTTTTGTTGAAACATTTTAAGTTCATAAGAATTTATATATCTTACTTATCTTACAATATCCATTCTCGCAAACTTCATTCTTGGCGTCGTCA
This sequence comes from Mya arenaria, assembly GCF_026914265.1. NCBI lineage: Eukaryota > Metazoa > Mollusca > Bivalvia > Myida > Myidae > Mya > Mya arenaria. Next base: position 46,968,429 of record NC_069129.1, read on the forward strand.
CACGCTGTTGTTGCTGAGCATGTCGAGTTCACTATAAGAAAAAAATGTTTTTAAGGGTAGAACAACTTTGTGTTTAGAAGCCTTTGATTTTATCATCTCGCCAAACGTTACGGGTATGTAGAGTTCATTGCAAGATAATAATTAATATTTCATTTTTAAGCTTTCTAAACAGTATGATAATGCCAATTTGATACAAACTGGAATAAAAAAATGGAGAATACAGTCTGATCTTCTCTCACAGGATATTAAAAAAATGTTCAATTTCTTCTATTTTATTAGGAACATTGACAGGTTGAGCGTGGTCTAGTGGTGTCCGCCTCTGACCCAACAGGTTCTGGGTTTAAATTCCACCAAGGGAAATTTCTGATGACCAGTCAAAATTGACACCATAACTAGCTTTTACCCAGTAAACTGACTCGAGTGCAATTCTATACGCTGTCAATTTCGAAATTAGTATATAGTACAATTAAAAGCATGGACCGTTTAGAATGTGTTTTAAACATGTATAAGTCACATTAAACATTTACGATATGTTGATAAGGTATTTGGAAAGTAATATATTATATTCTTTTTTCACATTAAAAGCTTAAACATGTATACTATCAGAAGATCGTAAACCATTACTTGATAAGAGAAGCTAGTGTTTACCTGCTGCCCGTGACAAACCAATTACACAATTTACAATGACCAGAACTAGAACGGCCCTCATGATTTTCTGAAAAAGAAAACATGTGTGCACGTTTGACTCAAATGCTCCAAAAATATACAAATATTGTCAAATCACTTGATGTTATTTGTTATGTTTCACATGTAAAACTTTCTGCTCACAGTTCTGAATATGTTTTGGGAAAAACAAGAGTCGATGTACGCTGGCATAGAGGTGACATCCGCAACACTTAATTTATATTGTGGCCACAACTTAGTAAATTTCGGCCACAACCTTTGTCACTTATGTGCCACCGTAGACATGCGCGCCTGACTGTTAATTTTTCACGGATTGTTATATCAAAATTAACAAGTTATAAAACTTATTAATTTAAAATGCATTTTTTAAAATATGTATACCTGTACATTCATTTGCCTCATGTAAGGAGTCAAATGTTTTAACTTTGATTGAAATTAAATTCATTCGTATAACAAAAGCATTAGTGATGTCTCTGTACGGAAAAAGAATGAAATTAATTAATTACGAAGGAAATCATTATTTTTGTTCGATTATCCCATTTACAATTAAATTTTAATGAATGAAAAACATATGCAAAAAGAAAGTTTTCAAATTTATCGGTGACATGAAATGATTGTAATCTTCTATCAATCAAAACTGTTACCGATAAAGCGGCTTACCGTTTCTGTGATCAATTCGTTCCTACTGCTCGAGTCACTATAATGAGGCATTTTTATAAGCAACCGCTGAAAGGAAAGGTAAGTGGTCTTGCAAAAGGATTTATTATTCTAATCAAATGATACATATTCGTATAAGTGGGACTTCTTCAAGTGTTTAATGATAATTTGTAGCTTAAAAAACTATTTTTCTACTTATGTTTGTACTCGATTTCGTAATATATAATCTTGAAAATATTTAAACAGGTAAATTAAAAAAAACAACATCAAATGAATTTTGTTTTTGCAAGGTTGACAAATGAGATCAATTCATTCCAATGAAGTACTCATGTGTCCTTGTCAGCAAACACAGTGAAAAAAACACACAAATATATCAAAGTAATTTGGGCATAATAAAAACAATATAAATTATTTCATGCGTTTGGATCTTTTTTCTCTTTCTGACCCTTTCGGCCAATCTATTATCTACTACTTCACATGGATGTGGCAACGTTAAACATAAGAGACTGGTAAACGTTTAAATTTGAAGTTTTGAAGTTTCCTTAACATAATAAATGATAAATCAAAATGCTTAGCCAAAAGCAAGTCGGTATTATATTATAATTTATATCAGTATCCCTATTGGCCTATTTTCAAAATTACTCACTTTAATGCATTAGTTTAAAATTTATGCAGACTACATGATAGGAGCTGTGATTGGACCCATCAAGGGATTGTTACTTAAAGCATACAACCTTCGCCCCAAGCAGAAAGATGGCTTATTTTGGGCACCAATGCGCAGTTGTCACTATTAATGCCCTCGAAGCACTTCAGAACAATTTCAGTCCGCTAATAAGTATTTTATTTTATAAACATCTAAACTGTTAGAAATTGGGATGAAGAAGACGAACGTTTACTCCTCGAAATAGTATATACAAACTATGTTTTTTTTTTAAAAAAAGGTCAAAATGACCCTTGATCAAACATTTCAACATAATTCAATGCATACAACATATTTTTTAACAAATACGAACAGAGTATCTTTTAATACGGTACTGTCCGTATCTTTTGGTTTCTATTTTTAACTAATAGATAGAAGTTATCATCTGAACGACAATAACGTCCCTTTTCTGCACTCATTATCTGAATAATAAGTCTTGAACTTTTGAAAACAATTTTTTACCAGTCTTGATCAAACAGCTATATAGAGTCTATGGGCAAAAAAGACAACAACAAAAATAACATTGTTATTGTGAAATAAAAGAAAGGAATTCATTTATTGAAAATGTACATTAGCTACACTTAGCAAGACAAATGCTAGATCCTTTTGGAAGTATATTAATAAGTATAAAGGTAAAGAAATATAAATTCTAATGACATAAGTATTGATGAATTTATTCAGCATTTCAAAAATATGTCAAATACACCCCACCCCAGCAATTTCCATGTTAACGATTATCCTGATTCTGTGAATACTGTTGAAACCAATGAATTGGATTGCGACTTCACTGTTGATGAGATATATAAAATCATTTTAAGTCTGAAACGTAATAAGAGCTGTGACTTATCTAATGCTGTTGCTGAGTTTTTAATAGATTCCAAAGAGTTTATTGCTCCATATTTGACCAAAATATATTATTGAACTTAAATATTAAAAAGAAAATTTAAACTTTACAGCAAATAAACATGTAGCTTATATCAACGAAGGAAAGGTACACTATCAACCACCATACGGAGCTCCTCGGCCATTTTTATCGAAAACAACCTCGGATGTTTTTGGACGGTGTACATACTCAAAAAGTGGTACGTTTAATTCCGCTTTAAATAGATCGCGTCATAATTTTATTTAGCAGTTAAACTTTATGACTTAACTCTTGTGAATCTTTATTATGTTTGCAATAATACACTTCAATGGCAATAAATTTAAACTTAAATCAATAAATACAACTCTTAAACACTACATTTAATTAATGATATAATTAAACAAAATACGAAGTACTTCAACTGAAGTACCGGCATACATCCGAGGTTGTTTTCGATAAAAATGGCCGAGGAGTTCCGAATGACCAACCACGCGATTTTTGCAAAAAAAAAAAACAACAACAAAAAAACGCGTTGCCACCGCGCGAGATATTGTGTCATTGCGGGAAATCGCGTTGATATGCTCATCGCCGCGTTCATCTCCGCTATCGCGTACGACTTCCGAAAATATGCTCGCGGCGATATATATATATATATATATATATATATATATATATATATATATATATCGTTTTTAACAATTGCTTTTTTCACAAGATTGCTTTTGTCGTGTATTTACTAATACAAGTATCAGATTCGTAGAATCACTGGATCAAATATGGACTATGAAATTCTTTGAAACTGTTAACAGTAAATAACTGAATGTTAATTAATTGCTTTTGTTTATCACATTTCATTTTATGCTTTCTATATTTGTAATGTGATCTATCAAAAATGTAGAACATTTCTGTAAATGCAATTTGTTTCAGGTCGTTTTCCACTCATTTTTATTTTACTTTTTAAAAACCAAAAAATACGCAAATTTGATATTGTAAAAAGAATTCGCAGCCATCATCAAACATCATACGTAGGGTAAGATGCCAAATTATATAATATGCAATACAAACGTCGATACTCACACATTGACGCTGGTGGACGTCCATGAAAAGTTTTATCGAAGCCCATAGCAGCCGACACTAGGCACACCAGAATCCACACGGCGGCCATCTTGCACTCGAAATGTATCTAATTGTTTACTTTTTGTGTTAGAATATTTCGACATCAGCTCAGAGTTCATTTCATATATCAAATGGTTAAATAATATGTAATACAGAACCACATAGATAATATATTTTAGTTTAAATATACCTTTAAATTACAATAAAACAACAGATTAGCAATTTAAACTTGAGGAAAATGGAATTAAACTAAGTCAACATGCCACAGAAATGTAGCCACACAAGTTATTAGCTATACTCACTATAAGACTATTCAAGTTAGACTAACACTTACACGTTTTCATATGATAACGTAAGGAAGTCGGTATTATATTATAATTTATATCAGTATCCCTATTGGCCTATTATCAAAATTACTCACTTTAATGCATTAGTTTAAAATTTATGCAGACTACATGATAGGAGCTGTGATTGGACCCATCAAGAGATTGTTACTTAAAGCATACAACCTTCGCCCCAAGCAGAAAGATGGCTTATTTTGGGCACCAATGCGCAGTTGTCACTATTGAATGCCTTCGAAGCACTTCAGAACAATTTCAGTCCGCTAATAAGTATTTTATTTTATAAACATCTAAACTGTTAGAAATTGGGATGAAGAAGACGAACGTTTACTCCTCGAAATAGTATATACAAACTATATTTTTTGGCATGAACGTTCATGTCTTTTAATACGGTACTGTCCGTACCTTTTGGTTTCCATTCTTAACTAATAGATAGAACATGTAGAAGTTATCATCTGAACGACAATAACGTCCCTTTAATGCACTCATTATAACGTCCATATATTGTTCGTACTCAAAGTTCGTTTTCATCTATTTATATAATAAGGATACTATGATGTTATTTTCTAAATCTCTATGCCATTCCTGCATTAAAATGCATAAAATTGCCGATCATGGTTTTTCTTAAATTGCATAACTAAATAATTGCAATTAATAGATTGTGGATCGTACCACAAGTATGCGTAGCCAAATCTGAATAATAAGTCTTGAACTTTTGAAAACAATTTTTTACCAGTCTTGATCAACAGCTATATAGAGTCTATGGGCAAAAAAGACAACAACTAAAATAACATTGTTATTGTGAAAACTTGGATATCTCGGCTTTTTTTATCTTGCTTAGGGGTATTTTTTATTTATTGTCTTTGCATTTATCATTAACAGTGATTGTAACAAAAGCGTGACATAGTAAAAGCTACTAAGCTTCCTTCTAAATTCTGTCGTCATTATTTATTGTTGTGAATATATATCACTTGTCTTCTTTTAAAATATAATGTCACGTTTTTTATATATCCCACATTTTAAAATGAAATTAAGTTGAGTAAAATAACCAAACAAATACGAATATACCAGAAATACAACCAGTATGGGAAATAACTAAAATATCGAACTGTAATACAGTTTCAAGATGTATGTCCCTTGGTCATATAGCGTATAAACAATTGCGGCTAACACCGCTTTTGAGTATCCTGGGAAAGTTTGATGTACAGAAGACAAAGTGTGACAACGATCGGCAGAAAGTAGTCCTGACGCGCGCTTTATCTGTCCATTTGGAACCCAAGTTGGTGAAATGACCGAAAATCTAGGACCGTGATGGGACGACGTTTTATCCAGTTTTACACATTCGTCGTCGTCGTTAAGTAAACACAATTAAAACAATCCAACCATTACTTAAAATTGTTACAACTTAAACTGTGTTATCGATTGTTTTCGTAGGAATGCTTCAAGTATGTAAATTGTTTACATATTTAAAATGCATTTTAGACTATCATGTCATTTATATTTTAAATACGGGTAATAGACTAAGGCCAAAAAAAATACCTGTGTTTCCGGTGACATGGCGAAAAAAAAATAGGGTCGGTCGGTCGGGATTTTTTTTTTTACAGTTTCCATATCATGAAATTTTCTGTTGAATCATAACAATTATGTTATATCTTAGCGTTTCATAACTTACAAAAAGTCACAGAAAAACACCTTCGACTACCGTATTTTCCCGCCAATTTTGCCCATGAAATCTGGTGTTTTTTGTATACAATACTCGTTTATATGTCGCGATCGGTTTTTAGAAAACAAATCCAGCACTTCAATTTCTACAGATCTGTGATAATGTTCTACCCAAACAGTCAATTATCAACTAATTTGTTAATTTGCATGAGGAAAATCGCCGATTTTCTTGTCAACAGTGAGCTCCTTAAACTAGGCCTTCAAGTGGAGGTAGGTTAAAAATAGAACAAGTAAACGCGGATATGGATTTATTTTACTTATCTTATTTTCGTACAATCAAAGTTTCATTCATATTTATAGTGAATTCAAACATTTCGGTCATTGTTATAAGATTCCCAGACGACGATTATTGATTATTATTTTTTCGATCGTATGGTAATTTCTTACCAGCCTAGGCGAAATCTTGGCAATCAAATGGGATCGTACGGTATCCGACTGACCGAATTAAATACAAACCATAGCCACGCGCCTTTGATATTATCACCGCTCGTGCACTGACGTCACAAATAGTACCGTTTGATCTGCAGCCGACTCATTCCAACAAATGTGTCGTTAACTTTCGAAGGTTTTTAATTGGATTTCAGTTGATGGGACTTATTTTAAATAAGGCGAAATAAATAACCATTGATAATTGCGGATAAATTAATGTAACGATTAGTGAATTGTGTATTGGAACCTGGCAAGTAGCCTGCATTAGATGGAGCAAAGCTTAATCGTATGAAGCCTGTATGATATACGCAATGCCTAATCGTAAAAAGAAAGTTTTATTTTGGACATGAATAAATAACACCGCGAGCTATAATCCTAAATATTTTCATTCTTAAGACTGCAAATATGTCTCTTGTGATTAACTACGTGTTTGGACCGTAAACATGCGTTTGCCAATTCGAAGATATCGGACAGGGTTCGCCGCCCTCCGCCATTTTGTATTCCTGTTGACATAGCGTCTCGGTAATACATAAAAAGGAAGGAAAGTTTATTCTCCTGGTACATAGAAAGACATAGAACGAAAATAATGACGATATATTTAAAAAAATATACGATATAATTTTTTTTTTACTTTTATGTCTAAAAAAAAGATTAGGGTCGGCGAGGAAAAAATAGGGTCGGTCGGGTCACCGGAAACACAGGTGTTTTTTTTGCCTAAACTGTGTAATGATGTCTGAAGTTCTAATTGGACAATTGTTAAACAATATTCCATTGACATGTATGATGATTTTTTAACGATTTGGAGCTCTTCAATCCCGCATTTGTGTCTGCGAGGGGACAAAACTAACATATTTTTTTCGCTGTTTTATCATACGGAGTACAGTCCATTTAAGGACTTGCTTGTAAAACCACTGCCCTCTCTGAATAAAATGAATAAGGTTCTCGATATAATATTTCCTCTCTGTGATTTCCAGGAGCCAAATACTTGATATCTTCGTTTGTCACAGAGCATTGGGATCGGTGCTAGCAAACGATTAGGTATTTTGCATCGCCAATATATAAGTTTCCGTTAGAGAAGACCATTCATAAATAAGTGATTGAAGTTTATTTAAACTAATGAGTAATCTTTCAACACTAATTATTTGGTCGATAAAGATTTAACTTACCACTCATTCAACCGTTTGTTCCAATCATAATGCAAAGTAGTCTGATGAAATTGATATATAAGAGCGATCCATATTTAAGCTCTACTACACCGATTGAACATACGGCCGGCACATTACAATTTGATAGTCATAGGCGTGCTCTGTAGACAGGGATGAAGATAACGCGTTTGCGTCAGGGATATAATCCGACACATGTTTCAGAATCGTAGTACTATTTTTTACAAACGCTGAAGTCCACACTGTGTTTTTTTTTCTAAAAACAAATGTTTTCCAGATTTTCTCCTTCCATGAACTTCCGCTTTTGCATATTAATTACCAGTAAGTGACAATAAGCCTATGTGTTAGCATTTAATTGATAGTATATGTGGGGGATGGGGGGAGGGGGGGGGGCGCCGCCATAAAATATGGCATAACCACACACCCTGTCTTGGTGAGGTTTTAGATAGGTAAACACCAGCATCCATTTGAATATAAACGATTTTTTCCTTTGTTTGGTCAAAGTAAGTTGAAATATTTATTGATGAATCAATATTTATCCAAAAATTACTGTTGAACATTTTAAGTGCTTGCACGTGCAAACTGACCAAAATATAACTTATCTAGTTTTACATTTGTCTCCAGGTGTCTTAAGAATTAGTTAATTATTTCGAAATATGTTGGCTACTAGTTTCATAAACGTTTCTACAAAATTAAGGACTGGTATGGGTTTTTTTCTGAACGAGCTTTTTTTGTGCCACATGCCGTAATTGACATTGCATGTGATATCTTGTTAACTGAAACCAAGGTTATCTCTGCAGAGTCGCATACGGTATTACGCATCCAGTTTTAGTTTCGAGAGGGGAATGAAGGTTTGAAGTGGTATCCGTAAAAATGAATACAGATTTTAAACTGTCTAGCAAATACATTGGAGGGGTTGAAATAGACAAAGTTGATGAAAAAATCATTCTGACGACAGGGTTCGATTTGTTGATATATGGTAGCGATTTACGGAAAAAAACAATAAATGCCATTAAACATGCCCTACCCATGTGGTGTGGCAATTTCGGATTTAGCCGTCGTAAGAAAGCACGAATTTGCAGTGGTTTCTTCGGGATTATTTGCAGGTAGTAAAGTCTGGTTCTTTGATGCTAAAGGGGATCGAATTCGAGAAACTAATCAGATGCTTAAAATTGACTCTCGCTGTTGTGGGATATGCTTTCAAAGATACTTCCTTTTTGGTACGTTCTCTCCACTTTGTGGTGATTGCTACGTTGAAATGTATGATGTGGACGTAAGATGTGTGACAACAATAGTTCGGCCCGATGAGCTGTTTGCCGCAAACGGATTGTCTAAGATATATGTCGATGAACAGTTCAGAATGTTTTTCAGTGTAGAGAATAATAAAGAGATTCTTGTGTTTAAAAATGACGATTTTAAGAACTTCTTATTCGATGTTGCTCATAGGTATGCAGTGAATGGCATGGCAGTAAGAAACGATGGACTGTCGTTTTTCGCATCGAAATCAAGCGACGGGGTAATACTGATGCATCCAGATGGACAGTGGACATTTAATAACTTCTTATCAGAAAAAAATACTCGGTGGAAAATCACTTGCAGTTGCTATTAAAGAATCGGAGGAAGAGCAAGTTTTGTATGTTCTTGTGAGAAAACCCGGAAATATCTGGTTCGGCACAAGAAGCTTGCGGAAAATAGCTGCCTTTAAACTGGAGACACCAAAAAGCAGTTGAACGGCTACTTTACAACACAAATGGGCAATGAAACTCTATAGTTGTAGAACGTACATGTTTATTGTTCATCTTTGGAAGAAATATACCTGTATCTTCAGCTTTGTTGTAACACAACAATGGTTGTGACGTTGAATTAGTGAAACATTTACTTGTAATTGTGCATATGTGTATCTCCAAAAGTATTTGATTTGAGGTCATTAACTGTTCATGACTGGTATACTATTATTGAGCATTTGGAGCTTAGCACCTGTGTCTCCATTCTCGGATGCTGTGTCACGCGTCTTGTTCAGATCGTTTTTTCTAGCATTTTAAGTGGGGAACATAGTAATTTATGTTCCATACAGTCATGTATTCGTCATAGTGAGATATTTAGTAAATATTATGTTAGTTGATCCATGGGGTTTTATCACTTCGAGCTGCTTGCCTCAAGTCCATATTGCACGAGATCAAAGGTCGAGTATGATGTATCTTTACGCAAGCAACGAGAAGTGATACAATTCCACATATTTAACTACTAATAAAGTATTTCTTTTAGATAATACCTTTCAAGTCTTTTTAAAAATAAAAATCGTAATCGTTAGGCATTTAAATTTGAGGAGACACGTCATCTTTTTTTCGGGTGACATTGCAGAAGTGGATTTGTGCATGGGCACTACTCTACTGTGTGATACGGAATCAGAATCACAGTGGGTTATTCGGATTTTACTTCAGTTTCCATATTTAATGTTAAAAGCATGCAACATTTTAGACGTGTATGAAATAAAGAGTTATATGGTCTCGGGCTTAGTGAAATTTACACTGGGGAATGTTGATGTTGATGTCCAGTGATGGAAATTTTGCCATGATTTGGGTCTTATCTTTATAGGTCATGCTCTTAGGTCTATAGTTTGAATGCGAAAGCTTATCTTTAAAGCAATGTTATCAAGACTTTGTTTATTATTTGTCGCAGTGAGAAAGAGTAACGTCTATAATATATATATGCGACTTTTTTGTAATCAATAGACTGGAAATTGCTCATTGAAAAAAAACCCATTGAACTCCTATGCATATTCTTAGGTATAGTAAGTTGTTGTTTAACGTTTTACTATAATCTTAAGTGGTAATAAAATAAAAATAAAACTTGTCTGGTAGGTTTTATTCTTTGGGAAAACAAGACTACAATCCAGATCTGTATTAACATCATGGTCAATTTTAACAAAACTATAATATTGCATAATATGAGTAAAATTTGTAAAATAAACATTATTATTATACGAATGATAGAAATATATATCCCAATATTGCACAAACATTGTTATGATGTTAATTAGATACATGTGGTTTTGGTTTTATCGCAAAACTATCGCAAAACTAATATAAAGGAAACTGGCTGGGAGAATATGAAAATATAACACTCGACAAAATTCCTCACGCTTAAATTGAGGTAGACATTTAAATTGAGACTGGTCGTTACGGGGGTAACTGAGAAGAAAGACATGATAGAATATGTGTATTGTGTGATAGCAAGGACATTGAAGATGAGTTTCACTTTTTTTTCAAGTGCGATATATATATAAACTTAAGCAAAACAAATATGAGTCGTTACTACGGGAGAATCCTAGTATATTTAAGCTGATAGAACAGTTACAAAGTGAAAACAAAAATGAATTAAACAACCTTTCTTGCTACATCAAATGTGCAATTAAAACTAGAAATAATTTGACCAATACCTATAGGTACAATACGGTATTGTTTATTAATTATTACTAAATACTACCATCCACATTGTTTTTGTTTGTATTATTGAATTATTGACTGTACTATATGGATGTGTATGTGTATGCGTTTGTATTATAATTTAGTTATTGTATAACTAATGTATTGCATGTTTTTACTTTTAACTGTATACGTATGTGATTGTTTGACGAGAGACTATGTAGTCTGAATAAAAATGAACTTATGTTATGTTATGTTATGTTATGTTATGTTCCTTTTAAACAAACAATACACATAATGGATACTGATCACGACAAGGTAAACATTATTGAAGTCAGGGCCGGAATTCATAACACAACTCTTTTTTTTTTAAATTTGCAAAAACTGGCCCAGGACTTTTTTGCAGCTCATTAGCTGCTTGTTTATACGTGTGATTTTGGCTGTATTCAAATTGCCAAAAGTATGGATTGTCCCAACTGGAATGTGTAATCTGCAAAGCATTTTTGAAAAAAAAATGCTAAAATTGGACAAAAATAAAGAATCGAGTCAGGTTTTTTTCTCTAAATATTTTAATTGAGTAACAGTTAAACCCCATCCAAAATGTTTCGGTAGAGGCGTTGACTTGTTCCGTACGTCTTTTCGTTAGTCTTTCCTACTGTCCATTCATACGAGGTCATTACTACTGGTCAGGACAGGAATAAATGAAACTTGTGTCCAATGTGCATAACCCATGCGTGACGGTGTATGCGTAAGACTCATCTGGATTGGGTCAGTAAAACGAGAGTTATTACCCTTTAAAGTAATAAAACAACCTTATTTTTGTGTAAGACATTTTTTGTATAACTACATTATGGTGTTGAGCATTGCTGATAGAGCTTTATGAAACAGAGTTATGAAACAGTCTATTGCATGTATATTTATAGAGTTAACTAACAAACAACAACAACAAATCCGCATTTTGCAGAAACTTTATTCTTGGTCCTTATCAAACATATATATTTCAATTAGGTACTCATTGCCAGAATATTTTTTTTGAACATGTCAAAATACTGTTCTGATTTGCTGATTATCTGTTTAAGGTATTCTACGGAAACTTTTTGTGAAAATATCTATAAAGGACGATAAGATTCCAGTTTTTTTCATTTATATTTTATGTTCATCTTTAAATGATGATTCAGCCAAGGTCATGGCGTTCATTATGTGCCGGGAGTGTGGTAAACGTAGGATTGTGTAAGGCCCAGCAACATTGACATCATCTGAGGCTCAGTCGGTCACCAGAGTTGAGGAAGAGCTTCTTTAAATATGCGGGGATCCGCTCTTCCACACTCGGACTTACAGGTACCAAATCATTGTCAAGGAAGGCCTGTAATGCAGTACTTTAATAGAGGCATCTTATTATGTAGTTGGACATTCAACTTTTATAGCCTGAAAATCATCTAATTGAATACAAGCCTCATCAGTGCTCAGTTTATTCTCATGAATTTTAAAAAATGATTGTTGGCAAAGCATCTTTTTAGTGGTAGCCTGGTTATTCAATGTGACTGACAATTTAATTTACTCCATAATGCTTTGTTCGAGCCTATATAACAAACCCAGTTAATGAAGGTTACAAATGAAAATGTTTGCTTTTTCATGTCAAACAATGATTTTTGACGATATCTGCTTCTATTGTGGGGACAGTGATGTTCTTGAAACTGATGAAGTGAGATATTTAAAGGAACACTTTGGCGTGGTTGTCTGATATGCGCAATATGCAGGGAAACAAAACCTATCAAGACGAGAGGTGCTAAGAAAACAATAAAAGAGTGCACTGATTTTATGTTCATATCTTTGAAAACTACTCACATCGCCAAATTGGACACTTATTTTCACTTCACAACCACTGTTATAAAACCTTTATATAACATATGCTCACTAACTTATATATATATATAACGATAAAAGGACCTTAAAAGGATCTACACTTCAAACCATCTATGCAATTTGCTGGCTATGAAAACTACTCTCATCGCCAAATTATTATTATATGTATAATTGTATCTGAATTTTATGTTTTGTGGAGGTAGTGCTAATGTGGATGTAGAAGATGTTTAAAAACGATAACAAAAGTAATATTTCATATTTGGATATTTGGAAAGTGCGTGGTTATGACATACCCATATTGCCACGCCTCCGCCACTATCAATTATAAGTATATATTACGTATTTTATAATACTAATACTTATACAATAATAATAATAATAATAGAATAATAATAGTATATTTAAAGTATTTCAGTACTAGTAACAGTTCACCCTTGATTATTTTTAAGCCTCTAATAGGGTGAGAAGGCGTGGTCATAGAAGTATTGCATAACCACCCGTACGAAATTTTCAGCAGGAATCCAGCCAGAATTTGGCAGGAAAGTGGCAGGAATATCATATTTACGCTCGTAATCTGGCAGTAATTTATTTGTGGGCAGGAAAGTTATGTACCTGGACTGGAACTTCATTCATTTACGTACGGAAAATTTACAAAATATTACAAAATTACGGTTGGAAACTGATTCTGGCCGTTATTTCAAACTTAGAAAATTTCTGAAATACTTTTCACTGCTGAAACAGACTAAGTTTTCCATGACACAAGTTCACTTTTCTGGGCGTAAATAGGGACTTCCATTTTTTTCTTAATGACTTTTATGTTTAATGGTGCATCATCAGAATTTGTCTTTATTTTTATTCTTCTTATTATTATTAATATTATTTATTTAGTATCATTTTTATTTATTTATTTATTATTATTATTATTATTATTATTATTATTATTATTATTATTATTATTATTATTGTTTTTTGTTATTATTATTATTATTATTATTATTATTATTATTATTATTATTTACTATTATTTTTATTTTTTTTATTTTTTTATTATTTATTATTATTATTATTATTATTATTATTATTATTATTAAATTTTCATTTCATAAGTTTAAGATTTTTAAGCACAAAAAGATAAACTTACATTCTAATGTTATTGGTTTATAACCTTATTAATGTTAATTGTTCTTTCTTACACACTATACACTTTTCTAAAGCAAAACATGAACTAATAAAAAAATAAAATAATTCAGTTTTGTATTCTTTAAAAATTAGAAGCCATTTATCAGTGTGCTCTGTTAGTTTATTGACCAAGCTATTTCTCACAGTACACATTGCCTGGGCTTATCAGTTTATCTAAGGTCAGGCAGAAAATTTCAGTGAGTATGCAGAGAAAAAGGGCTCAGTAACCAATAAGATCAGTGGATTTCAAATGTTCAGGCGGTTTTCTTGATGTAAACACGCAGCCATGGTGATTTAACCTTTTAAGATTCCTATTGTTTTGCTGGATATAATCAGGATCTCTCATGGTTTGAAGGTAAACACTTATTTCAAAATGTATCTTAAATTATATGTCATTCATTTTATCCTATTTGTTACATAATTATGAGTCTTTTAAAAAGTTATGCTATAGATAAGCAAAATAATGCTTTTCCCCTTACATCTGTGAGTTCATAACACATGGTATTTCAGATTGTATTTGTATAGAAAACATGGTCATAACTTTACATTTGTATGTGGAAAAGGGAAATGTTTAAATTGAGTGTATCATAAAGCCATATACGTGTACATGCATGATACATTGCATAATAAAAAATAAAGTGTATAAATAACATAAATAACTATCAACTTAAGAAACTGTAAGTGACAAGTAAAATTGTGAGTTTTAATTATGTTTTTCTGTATATGTATGTTATTCTTTGTTTAAATGCTTGTAGATGGCTTTAATATTCAATCGCTAGGGAGAAAACAAGATCTGAAAGTAACAATTGGAGCATATAAAGCAGAACTTACCCTCATAGAAGGTTTGTGAAGGATTGTATTTTAATTCAGAAAGAAATATATCTATATGGAAATCATGCTGTTTTTATAGTCTTATAGTATTAAAGCAGTATTGTTACTCATGTAAAAAGACAACAACACATTTGTGATGAGTAACATTTTTATGTAGCGGGTAATTAAAATGCAGGCTATGTTGATTGAATATTTGCATTTGTGTGTTTTGTTGCATTGTTTCTAGCCATTGCCCAGAGCCATAAAACAGGGTTTGACTGCTGGGCATGTCCTTGTCAACATATCCACCAATCTGTATAAGTCCTGGTGGCCATGTGGACAAGCCTGCTGTTTTCTAATATTTTCTTGACTTAACCGGCATTGGTTCGAACCCAAATATAACCAAAATCCTTTTTTATGCTTTAACTGTATTTTTTTCTGCAATTTTAATATGATAGAGTAAAATAATGATAAATAACTAAAATAAGCGTTTTCCGATGCATTACCGGGAAAACTTATTTTTGGTCCAAAGTCATGAGCGAGTCACTTTAAAGCTTCACTTTCACAGATTTACCATTTTTACAACTTTTTTTCTTTTTTGTCTTAGAAAGGGCAAAATTTTGCGTAAATATCTGCAAACCAATAATATAAGACTGCTGACAAAAGATCAATTCGCAGATTTTCATAGTTACTAACGGTTTAAGAAAAATTCATAAAAAAACAATTTTTGAACTTATATCAAAAAAATCTGCGATCTTACTTTTTGTCAGCAGTCTTAAATAATTGGTTTCCATGGATTTTCGCAAAAATTGACTCGTTCCAAGACAAAAAATAAAAAAAGTTGTCAAAACGTTTTATCTGTGAGAGTGCAGCTTGAGGATGATGAAGTGTGCTTGAGAATGTATAAATGGATTAAAATGATGCATTTTGATACTAG
The DNA here is from genome assembly GCF_026914265.1 of Mya arenaria. NCBI lineage: Eukaryota > Metazoa > Mollusca > Bivalvia > Myida > Myidae > Mya > Mya arenaria. Next base: position 46,984,317 of record NC_069129.1, read on the forward strand.
TGATAAAATAATTTTACATGATATTAAATTTTACTGCAGATTGTGTGACGTCATAGTTGCTGGACAGAATACATTTGGATCTGACTGGAATAAAGGCATCACCAATTCAGCAAGCTGAGTCTGTGTTAGGAAAGTGAAAATAACCATGGACATAAAATTCAGAGAGGATTCCAAAAACACTATAACTTTTATTTTCAAATAAGTCTTTGTAGACTTAGTGTCTCTTCATTTCTTGATAAATTTATATTGCAGATTATATCAATATAATAAGTTTATTGATTCTAAAATCACAAAAAAATAAACTGATGCAAATGTAAATAAAGTATATAATATAATAAATAATATGAAAGAAAATTATATTATTTTATTTAATCAAGAGTTGGAAAAGTTTAAGCAGGCATGTAGTGAAAAGCAATGAATTGAGTTTTAGAAATGTTGTAAATTCCAGTTACGTTAAATAGTACGTGCCATTTTACAGTCAGATTTTTGAAAAAATTCCTGTTCCAAAATTCCGGTTAATTTAAATATTACGTCCCCTTTTACGGTCAGATTCCGTCTGTTTGGCACACGTAAATTCTATCTTAATTTTACGTACGAAAATATTTACGCACAGAATTTTATAAAAGTTCCTGTTCCCAAATTCCGGTAAATTTAAATATTACGTCCACTTTTACGGTCAGATTCCGTCTGTTTAGCACACGTAATTTTATCGTTCTTTATTTTCCTTAATTCTGGGCGTAATTTCCATGATTCGTAAGTAAAATTTAAAGTTTTACGTATGTTTTACGGTTGGAAAATTTCGCACAGGCACACACCCTGTCTCGGTGAGGTTTTAAATGACCCCAATTTCTCGAAACATCTTGAGTCCCTTATAACAGGATTAAGCTAAGCTCACTATCTTCTGTTATTCAATAATTTGCGTAATACAATGTATTTACTTCTTTAAGAGTTTTTATACTCCTGATAGGAATCATCCATATGATAATCACAATAAACCATTTTTCATTGATCAAAATTCAACTTCAGGTAGAGTGTATATTTTGGCTTATTAAAAATGCTTCTCAAGGCTGTTAAGTTTAAGAAGTTTCGAGAAATTGAGGCCAGGGGCGGTATTCATATAACTTCTTAAGATAAGATGTTGACTTAAGTGTGGCATATTTTCATAAGTTTCCCCGTTTTTTTCATAAATCGGGCAAAAAGTTGAAGACAACGACGGAGGTGTCTTAATTAGTTAAGAAAAATTCTTAAGTCGTTTGTAAGAGTCGGCCATCTTGAAATGAAATCATCGTCCGTCCGTGAAAATTGTTATTCTAATTCTCATTGTGAGTATTTAAATAATTGAATGTTTTTGCTAGTGATAAATTCTTATGAACGTTGCGTTCTTTAGCAAACGTTGCGTATTTTTATGTACAATTCGTATAATTTTGCATTCGGAGCTCCTCGGCCATTTTTTCAAAAACAATCTCGGATGTATATGGACGGTTTACATACTTAAAAAGTGGTACGTTTAAGTCCGCTGCAAATAGATCGCGTAGTAATCTTATTTAGTAGTTAAAATTTATGACTTAACTCTTGGGAATCGTAATTATGTTTGCAATAATACACATCACTGGCAATCAATTTAAACTGAGAGCAATGAATACAACTCTTAAACACTACATTTCATTAATTATATGCTTTTATTAAAAAAAAATACGGACTACTTCAACAGATGTACCGGCATACATCCGAGATTATTTTTGAAAAAATGGCCGAGGAGTTCCGGATGATAATATTGGGCATTCGGCATTGTGTACACACCGGTCTCAAAAATAGAAGTCAGTAAGACCGGTGTGTACACAATAGGGCATTCGGAGCAATTCGGGGAAGAAGTAATAGTGTAATGTAACCAAAACTGCATGTGTGTGTTTTTTTTTTAATTTGCACATTATCTCGTTCGTTTATTAATGAAAGGTAATTGATGAAATATTAGTAAGGTTGATTGTATTATTAAATACAATATTAAAAAAAAAAATAGACTGGTTTATTTTCATTAATACAACGCAAGTCTGTGTTGAGATTTTTTTGGGATATTTTCAGAAACTTTATCAAATTTCTCCAACTAGATGCATGTTCAGGTGAGAATAGTGGTTGCAATTGAAAGATTGAAGATTTATCTGAATGTTGGCTGCATGTTTTTGTTGCAACTTTTCGTTTGGGTGCTTTAGTAGGCATGTTTTTCTTAGCTGTCACATTTCGATGAAATTGGAGTTGTTTCTATTTAGACAAATCGAGATTTTCTGACTTTGTAAAAGTGCCGTAATTCATAGTTATTTATGCTAGATAGTTGGTATGAGTGACCCCTTTGATGAATCTGAAGAAAAAAAATAATATTTTAGGTAAAATGTCACTAAATTTTGTAGAGGTCAAAATTCAGCACATTCCCTCCAAGTCACTGTGATATTAGTGATAAGAATTTAGAGAGTTCTATATGCCCAGATTCATTCTCTTCTTCTGTGTTTCCTTTTGATGGTGTCTCTGTTGTGATCGTTTTTGTGTCGCCTGAAAAGACGACATATAGGGGTTACTTTTGTCGGCGGCGGCGGCGTCCGCGTCCCATTTTCGCTTGTCCGGGGTATATCTCCTAAACTATTAGTGGTATCAACTTTAAACTTCATATGTACATAGATCTAATTGAGGGCAAGGGCAAGTGCAGTGCACAAGAACTGTTACTCTTGCTTCCATATTTTTAGAGTTATTGCCCTTTGTTATTTTTCATGCTTAAAGTTTTGTCCGGGGCATATCTTGTAGAATATAAGAGTTATCAACTTGAAACTTCATATGTAGATAGATCTCATGGAGGGCAAGTCCAGTGCACAATAACAGTAACTCTTGCTTTCTTAGTTTTAAAATTATTGCCCTTTGTTAATTTTCATGCTTAAAGTTTTGTCCGGGGCATATCTTGAAGAATATAAGAGGTACCAACTTGAAACTTCATAGCTAGATAGATCTCATTGAGGGGAAGTGCAGTGCACAATAACAGTAACTCTTGCTTTCTTAGTTTTAAAGTTATTGCCCTTTGTTAATTTTCATGCTTAAAGTTTTGTCTGGGGCATATCTTGAAGAATATAAGAGGTATCAACTTGAAACTTCATAGCTAGATATATCTCATTGAGGGCAAGTGCAGTGCACAATAACAGTAACTCTTGCTTTCTTAGTTTTAAAGTTATTGCCCTTTGTTAATTTTCATGCTTAAAGTTTTGTCCGGGGCATATCTTGAAGAATATAAGAGGTATCAACTTGAAATTTCATAGCTAGATAGATCTCATTGAGGGCAAGTGCAGTGCACGAGAACCGTTACTCTTGCTGCCATATTTTTAGAGTTATTGCCCTTTGTTAATTTTCTTGCTTAGGTTTTGTCCGTGGCATATCTCGTAAACTATAGGAGGTTTCAACCTAAAACTTATTCCGTAGGTATATCTGATTGAGGGTTCAAATGCCACCTACACTTGAAAGTTAAATGGCAACATCATTGTCTATAAATGAATAAAATGCCAATCTAACAGCTATAATGTCGACAGTAAATAATTCGTCAGGCGACAGATCCGACTCGTGGAGTTCTAGTTTATTTGATAGTCAGGTACACCATATCAGTGGTAACACGAGCAGTTGTTCTGCGGACCAGGGTGCACACAACGTTTTGTAAAATATTCTGGAATTCGTTTCTTGAGATTTCATAAAGAAAAAGAGAGAAGGTTGAAGTGGTAACTCGCTATTGGGAGAAGGAGCCTGAACGACCGTCAACATGTTAAGTTGTGGGAGCCTTCGGCTCATGACCGCCTTTGCAGCATGCATTTCGCCGAAGGTATTAAATTTAGTAAATATTTAACAAGACATGTAACTGATTTATTTTAATAGTGGCATCTTCTATTTATTTCAGGAAAGTGTGGTCTTTTGAAGAGAGTCCTTGAAGTTGTTCAGCATGTTGTGTTGTTGGATTCTTGGAAGGATGTACCTCTATGGTGTTAGTGGAATATAACACCAGTTGTTGCACATTTATTATCAGATTTATTAAATACATTGTTGTTTTGCAAACATTACTTAAACTTTGATATTTCTTTGGTGCTTATGTATGATATTGTAGGTGTACATCTCTTTATTGCAATGGCAAATACATTTTAACATATATAGCATAAGCAGAAGTTATTGTTCACTGTTAAAGAGCTGCAATTTCACATTTTGATCGCTTTGACAACTAACAAAAGATCCGATTGCATTTATAATATTTTGGATTAAAGAGGTTTGCTTTGTGGTTTATATATTAGGACTTAATTTAAAGAATACCAAAATAAGCCGATTCTCAGACAAAAAAGTGTCAAAACAGAAATCTGTGAGAGTGCAACTTTAAGAATACTGGTAATCGGTATGTGCATGTGATCCGGAAGCTGAACATAGGTCTTAAGATGAACTATCATTAAAGATTATAGATTTACGTAAATGGCACCAAATATAAGAATAACATTGAAATAATGTACATGTTTGACTTGTTCTTTATTCATAATAAGAGTCTACTGTACAGTAAGTCTTTACAGCACATGATTGGCAGAAGTGAACTCAATAATTGATTAAAATGTACAGTGAAATAAATTGATTTATACAGCAAATAAAACCTAAACGATTCAGACCGTTCTGTTCTTGTTTTTTCGGGGTGGCTCGGATATTAATCTGATTTTTGGAGGAGGTCTAGTTGATGTGAACCGGTCCCGGTGTTAGCTGGTCAAATACAGTATAGTAGCTGCTTGAGGTTCAAGGCTCTCTTGATTGGGTTTCCCGTCGACGAAGTTCTGATATGAAAATAAGAAATCTATGAAATTGTGTCGAAATGACAGTTACAATTAATAGCCATTGTTAATATAGTAACCATACGAGTAGATGAGATTCGGAAGCATGCGATGGTTTGGACAAAAATTAAATTAGTTGTACAATAATTCCTGATTTACTTTGAAAGCAAAGCAGTTTATAAGCATATATATAACGGTATCAACAAAAATACCTCTATCTTGAATGAAATCAATCGTGCCCATGCTGAACCTGACCTCATTAAACCTGTTGTCTAAGAACTAAGCCATGAAATTGCTGATGTTGTGTCAGTCTTATTCCAAAAGTCCTTGTCTTCTGGAAAAATCCCATCTGATTGGACTTCTGCATTTGTTTGCCCTCTTTTTAAGAAAGGAGACATCACTGACCCAGCAAATTACCGCCCAATTTCTTTGACCTTAATCTTATGCAAAACTCTCGAACATACAGTTGCGTCTGCCCTATCTTCTCACTTTACAGAAAACAAAATTCTTTACGACCTCCAGCATGGGTTCCGAGAACGGCGTTCTTGTGAAACGCAGCTTCTTCAATTGACAGACTTTCTTGTTAATAATCTGGCAAAAGGGAAACAGACAGATCTGATATTGCTAGACTTTTCGAAAGCTTTCGATAAAGTTAACCATCTTAAACTTCTATATACACTTCAGGAACATGGTGTTTCATCCCAGATTCTTAATTGGACTAGATCTTTTCTTATTGGTAGAAACCAAACAGTTGTCCTAGAGGGCGATCAATCAAGAGCAGTACCAGTCACTTCAGGTGTGCCCCAAGGCTCTGTCCTTGGGCCCCTCTGCTTTCTGATCTATATAAATACACTTCCCCTTACAGTACAATCCCAAATACGACTTTTTGCCGATGATACGGCAGTTTATCTTACAATAAATTCACTGTCTGACTCTCAAATGCTTCAGGAAGATCTGGCATGTATGGAACAATGGGAGAGAGATTGGGACATGGAGTTCAACCCCTCTAAATGTCAAGTACTCCACATCACCAAAAACAAAAAAGTCATTAAGCACAATTACATACTCCATGTCAAACACTCCAATCTATCCCCTGTGCAAAATATCTCGGCTTAGACCTTTCATCAGATATTTCATACAACTCCTATGGCTTACAAAACCCTAGTTCGCCCGCAAGTTGAATATGCATCAACAGTCTGGAGCCCCTACACACAGTCAAATAAAAATAAAATCGAAATGGTCCAGCGAAGAGCCATCCGCTGGGTTAAATACAACTATTCCCCTCTTGCAAGTGTTACTGAGATGCAAAACAGCCTTGGCTGGCGGTCACTCGAATATCGCAGAAATGACATGCGGCTCATCATGTTCTTCAAAATCTTACACAACATCGTGGCCATTAACCTTCCACCTTATATCCGGAAGCCTGTCAGATTTAGCCGGCACGTTCATCCCCATAGCTTTCAGCAAATCCAAGTCCAATCCGATTATCACAAGTGGTCCTTTTACCCCCATAGCATAGTTCTTTGGAATAGCCTGCCCGTCAATGTAGCAACTCTGCCAGCAACAGAACTTGATAGGTTCAAACAGGCAGTGTCAAGCTTACAATATTAGTTTTACGTACTATCATATTTTACTTTTTAAAATTGTTCTCACGACTAACATGTTTTAACCATGACTGGATTATGTTTTTCTATTCCATGTCTCACAATGTTATCTTTTATTTCTTTCTTTCACTTTACTAACAGTCCGGCGCGCACCTGCCAGTAATACTCGAAAGAGGGGTTCGGCAGTATTCAAAGATAGATAACCTGATATGAAATGGCCATTAATGCCGATTTGACAACACAAGCGAAAGCATAAATGTACGATGTTTAAAGTTTGAAAATAGTAACACTAAGATAGGTCACGGACGGACAACTTCATTATTAAATAAATTTAAAGCGGATTGATTTGCCCCCCCCCCCCCCCCATCCCCCTTATAAGCAAATAAGTAATTTTGTTCAGAACCATACTTTTGTACAGACGTATAGATGTTTCGCCTTTGAACGATCTTTCAAATTTTCCAAGTTCAACTGTTGGTGAGGTCTTCCACAGTCTGATCCAGCGCTTGCATTTTTCTAAATGACTCGCTGGTTTCGAAAAACGGAACGACTAACACGCCGGTCTAGCTACCTTGTATCCGAATTACAAGTGCCATACTGACAATACCTTTTTACCAAAATACTTAAAAAGGCGAGGAAATGCCAATGCATGTATATGACGGACTCTGGTCAGTTTGACGGACAAAATGGCGGATAACACGGCTTATCAGCGCTGTATTCTGATTGGCTGATAGGACCTGTCAATCTAATCCTGTCGTAAGGTTAATTGTCATCCCGAGATGTTAAAATGGTACTGTACCAGTAGATCTACTACCAGACAAAATAATAAATGGTAATAAAGTATGTTTGTATTATCTTTATAGAATGCTGGCTTTCGGTATCAATGGTTAGACCCTAAAAGCATATTATGACAGATAGTTCAACATTTATTACAGATTTATTATTTATTATAGAGTAACGCATACAACATAGGCAAAGAAGGGTTTTCACACTAGCATGCAACAAACACAAAGAAGGATGTTGAGAAACGCATACAATTTAGAATAAGAACAAAATATTGTCATTGAAATGTTATTTTTTTATATCAATAAATTATTATGTTTATGAGTTTAGTCAAGTGAAAAATAGTTTATTCACTTTATTTTCGAATTTTCCTTTAAAAAACATAATTGATTGCTTTTTTAAACGTTTTGTTTTGTTTGAATAGAGACGCAGACCAAAGACCAAGACGAAATTGCTGAGGCATGCACGAACAGACCGAATCAAAACAATAACATTCAATGTGCCTAGATATTGATAATTGTGATAGACAATATAGGTCGTATCATAATCTGACGGTCCCTAGACTTACCGAAATACGATTATTTACCGAAAGACGGATAAAATTACCGAAAGACGTATGAAAGTTACCGAAAGACGCCTTCTAATGCATTTATTTTATTGTTTTTATATTAATATTATACAAATACATTACCAAACCAAATTTTAGAGAAAAATATTAAAATATAATGATGTAATAGGCAGTTGAAATTTCAGTGTTCGAGATCGAATTCCGCGTGCCGACTCGCCAACCGAAAGACAGATAAAAGCTTCCAAAATAATCAATTAATGATAATCTCATAATATCCATATAACTAAAACACACTCATAAAAATGAAAAAGTTCATGAAAATATTTACTTATTGTTCAATTGAATAAAGACAATGTGTCAGTGAAATGGTTGTCTCCCTTCGCCAACCGAAAGACGATTTAACGTAGGTAAAACTAATTTATTAGTTGTTGTATTATGAAAATGATTATGAATTTGGATTCAAATAATAGCATTTATATTCTTATGTAAATGTTAGATCAATTGTATATACAGCATTTGAAAGTATTTTGGAATATACTTGAAACATTGCCTTTGAAATAGGTCGAAAATGTCGCTAAAATCATTTTCTTTAACTAACTTAGATCTACAGTATAGTTCAGGGCTTTCAAATTTTAATTTTTGTTTATATGAAAATTGAAAAAAAAGAAGTTTTTGAACAGCGAAGTTCTCATCTTCAGATAAATTAGCTTACTTATGGACAATAATACCAAATACACACAATCAGGCGATGTTTAAAACAACATAATTATCACCCAGTGTATGACACCCCACAAAGTAGCGGCACGTTTTTTGGGGGACAGTTTGGTATTATTGAAAGTGTGTTAATTTGGGTAAACCCTTTTCGGCTCTGTGACACGTGTTGAGCAAATACCATAATAATTACGCATTAAAGGACCGCATTACGTGTACATTTATAATTGCGGGTGATTTTCACACAAATTGACGGCTTCATTTGAAGATTCATAAATAACAATTGCGAGTAAAAAGGTTAGTTATTGCTGTAAGTATTAAAGAAGTCCAAATTAATAGAACTTTACACTCTGAAATCATTAATGATGGATGAGTTTCCTTGTGCTATATGTGCTGGAAATGCAGGCTATTATTTCTAATGCGCACCATGATAAACCATAAAAAATAAAGTATTTTAACTTTAACTGTTTGATTTCAACGATGAAGATATCTACATAGTTAATAATAAATATTGCACATAATAATGATACATAATTCAATTCGGGCAACATTATTGCCATGCACATATGAACTTAGGTAACAACAACTTTCTTTTCTTCATGGACATATATACGCATGGTGCATTCAAAGGTAATTATTAATATATTCTTATAACTCAATCTCAATTTTATTGTTTGTATGTCTGACACATTTGTTTGTAACACAAGGTGAATTTTCAATGTACATTTACCATAGCTTTTGTCATTAACATGTATATGTCTTTGTCAATGATTTAAATACATATTGTAAGTTAATCATTTTATTTTGTATTTGCAGCATTCAATATTTCATATAATTTTATTATGTGTATGACTTATGTTTTATGCAGCCTTCCATGTTCGATGTTAATCAAATGTATATGTCATGTATGTAGAGAAATGATGAAAAATAAAATAAAAATTTAGTATTAAGTTAACTGTATATATTTGTTCTTACTTCACCTTAAACATATCAATAAATCGTATTTTGGTTGAGAACAGGAGAATACTCGTATTGGCTAAATAAAGGAAATTCTTTTGTCAAAAAACTTATTTCTAGATATTATTTTATTTTTTTTGGATACAATGTGTAAAATCATCAAATATATATGAATATTAAAAATAAATACAATAGCAAGCGTCTTTCGGTAAATTTCTATCATATTTACTCCAGTTTAACCATATCCATAAATCGAAATTCTTTTGTCAATAAAGTCATTATTTCTAAATATTTTTTTTTAATTTTTTGCTACAATGCGTATAATCATTATATATACAAGATTATTTAAATATAAATGCATTAGAAGGCGTCTTTCGGTAACTTTCATGCGTATTTCGGTAATTTTATCCGTCTTTCGGTAAATAATCGTATTTCGGTAAGTCTAGGGACCCATAATCTGAGATAGACAATAGCAATCGTAACAACTCGGCCATCTCCGGCAAGCTTCGAGATAGACCTCGTAAATAGTAGTAAGGATATACGAAAGTGCGATGCGGCTGCCGGCGATTAACACAGTTTTCAATCCGCGTAAAGAAGGCCCATTGTAACAACAAGGAAGTGGATTGTGTTAAATTAAATGTGCTTGTTTAAGAGAAAATATTTATTGTAACCTTAAAGAATGTTCGTTTTATGAATATTTAGATGTTTCCTTATAGTTGAAGCACTCTATTTCCTCTATAAAAATCGTGAGCACACAGAAAATGTACTTGACAGTCATTGAAATGATCATACGGTTCATGGCATGCATGAATCATTACATCGGATTAAATGCATGCATGGACTAAATGTCAACATTTTCTCAACAGTTATAGGAATACCCTATGAAATGTAAGTTTTAAGTCATACTTTGCCGTGTTATTTTTCACACCATGCCTTGCCATTAAAACAACATTACTATTCTGTAAAATCATTGATTGCCTTGTGCAGAGTTTTGTGGGTTGTGGTAGGATGGGTGTGAGCTGGTCACCCAGTCAGCTTTACCAGCTGAAATCTATGCATGCCTTCACTTCAGCATTATTGGGTTTGGGCTGCAGATTTTTTTTTGTGTCAACAGTTCTGTGGGGTTGAGGTGGGGCGGTGACTATCCACGCAGTATGCTCAATTGTTAGAGTACCAATACAACGTTCATGTGGATATGCACCAGACAATTGTAACCACGGCCTCCTCAGGTCTTGGAAATAGTGGGGACTTTGACTTTCAGTACAGTCCACCCCGGCTAAAATCCCCACCTTGCGCGGACGATCCAATGGCAAAATCCCTGCCAAATGCCCCCACACCCCAGGGACTCTAGGTAAGGTCCATTCCCCTCTATATTTTAAGCGAAGATAAAACCACCACATTCAACCAGCACTGCAGGGCCACCTGATAGGTAAAAACACAGCCCATTTCCCCTGGTTAACCCCAGTATTCCCCCGGACCTGGGGTGGGGGGGGGGGGGGGTTACAATTGACTGGTGCACTAAGTTGACAGATCTTGTCTTAAAATTGTATTTGTTCAAGGCAGATCATGCTTCACTTTACCTCCTAGGCTGTGGATAAAAGCCACTCATTAGAAGTTTCCTTACACATTATACTTGTCTAAATCTATAATTATTAGTCTCAATATCTTTGAGTAAATTGTCATTTTTTATTAAAAACAACCAAAAGAGTAACTGATAAGATACTCAACTGATTTATTTTTTGTAAATAAAAGCCTTAAACAAATATTTAGCCAGGTTACTAAGCTTTTCATCAATGTATACCAGACTTTTTTCAATAATACTTAATCTATTTTGAATAATTAGCCTTTAGATCACTCTTCACCAAATGACTCTTTTATGTCCAACTCCATAAAATGCAAACAAGAATAATTACAGTTTGGATCAACATGCCTCTTAAATTTATTTTTAATATTAGTCAAGTAATAAGCCCTTTTAAGTGCATTGAGTCTTTTGGGAGACTTCACAATATTTCTGGCGCTTAATCCCCATATATGGCTTTAAGTTGCCATACAAATTTAAGTCTTCATTACAAAATATACTGTATGTCTCCACTTTAACCATAAACACACAATGAGAGGACTATTTAAAGCATTACCATGTGTCAGAATTATAGATCTTTCTTTACATTTTATTTTTCTAATTGTATTACCGGTCTCTTTAGCAATCTCCTTGTGCCTCTTTGAGTACTTGGCTTGACAGTTTGGTTTTTAATACATGGTTTTGAATGTTTACTGATGATGATGATGATGACACTATGCTATGCCAAAACCTCAACAAATTTTCTTCAAACAAAAAAGGACAGTCATTCAGAATAACTTTTATTACATCAGTTGAGAAAATAAACTCATACAATCAACGAAATAAACATGCATCTGTAAAATCAAAGGTCATGTTATGTGTTCGTTAAATTCAACTTAATAAAGAAAATAAATATTGGTTGCAGTAAGCAATGCGCATCACTTCTAATAAACATTCCAACAGACTGAAAAATAAATCAACACAAATGAAAAAACAGTTTGCAAGTCAGCTAGTATCTTATTTTATGCCTTATCAGATTGCTATGCAAGCTAGAAGCTTACAAAATCACTCTGTGAAAATCAGTCTGTTGCCTAAGAAAAAACAAGTATGGACATCCTTTTCCTGAGGTCAAGAGAAAGTATCTTGGAGGTCTTGAAATCACAACCTTAAATTTGGGGCTTATCCTCTAGACCACTTTCACCTTTTCACATTTTAAAGAGCCCAGTTTACAATATGGCACTTGCAAGGATGTGCCCTATTAACAGATTTTCTGAAGTCTTAAAAATTGAATGAACAAAATAGTTCTCCTTTATTTGGTCTGCCGATGCCATCTGTTTCTGTTTTGGTAGTTATCTTCCCTCCATAATATAGGAAAACCACTTAAAGTGTATATAAATCCTTTACCATTTTACCCTTTTAAAATATATGTTCGGATTTATTTAATTATCACGGACCAACAGATGACTTTTATCTTCAACTTCACATCAGAATGTAAGTCATCAAATATTTGAGATGACAAGATGTTCCACTGAACGCTTTGTTTCCATCTTGCACTCATTTTTCCAAGGAAGGCTTTGCAGTTGTGTTAAGATGATTGCCATGCATTGCAGGTCAATCCTCATACAATGGCATTTTTGATTACATTCGGATTCCAGTGCCTGAAATAGAAAACAGAAAATACAACAATAATAGGAATTATATTTTCAGATCAATTATTTTAAAAGCCTGTACAACAACAGAAAAGTATTCACAAAACATTAAGTGCAACACCAATTTAAAGCTGCATCCTCACAGTTTTACTGTTCTGACACCTTTTTTATTTTTGTCTTTAAACGAGCCAATTGGCAATTATTGTGCAAATGTATGGAAACCAGTGATATAAGACTGCTGACATAATATCAGATCACAGTCTTTCATATACAAGTTTGAAAATTTGGTAAAAATTCCTCCAACTAGTCATATAAGGTCACACATAATAGAACAGATTTCAATTGTTTGGAAAGTATTTTTTTGCTATTGCTTTAAGCCATTTAATTAATTATATGTGTAAATTTAATTTAATTACTCCTTTGGGCTTTTGAAGAATGACCAAGAACTGTCAATCTGTGAGAGAGCAGCTTTTAGCTCTGGACTACTGGTTAATTAAAAAATATGAAATGAAATTGTTATCATGTTTAAATTCATCTACAATGTTGATATTTTAATACTGTCAATCCTTGTTGGTTAATTGTACAAACATGCAGGTACTTTTGGGCTTAAACCAATAGGATACTTGACTGTTAAATTATTGTCCGAATTTCGAAAATAGCACAACCATTACCTCATCTGCCTTTTTTCAACAGAACAAGCCAGGAATCAGAGTCAGCTGCACCCCTGGTACCATACTCTTCTCTGAAAATGACAATAAGATTAAAATTTAAATGTCTGCATTTCATTGGCACAGTAAAAATGTCAGCATTTTTCAATGTTTCTGCATCACCACCACCGGTGGATATCAAAGAATTTAGTCTTGAAAGAAATGTGTGCTGGTTTATGCGTTCAAACTCATTTTGTTAAACCAATAGAATGAAGATCTAATTTATTTAGAGAACTATATTAGTGAACAGGGCCGAGGTATTCAATTGTGCCATTACATTAAGTTGTTCGCTACCAACACTCACGGACATATAAACCATACATCCTTGGTTAAAAGAATGTAAATTTTAATTATAAAAAATTAAAGTTAATGATATGAAATGTATGAGATAAATACACTGAGAAAGAAAGTCTAACCTATTATCGATCTAAGTAAAGTTAGATTCAGACTTATTTGTTATTAAAAAACAAAACAAATAGAGTATTTGTTTTCTTAATTTTTGCCACTGATCACTGGAGCTTCAAAATTGTTATTTACTAAATTAAAATCTGTCAAATGAAAGAAGACTTTACCCCACCCACTAAGAATTAATGACATTTCCAATTAGTTTCTCATTAGGGCTCTTTTAAAACTATTTTTATATTTTATTAAAATACAATAAGTATAAAAATAACACTTACACACAAATAAGTGGTAAACGTTCGCTCCTCATTCTGTCTTTGGACTAACATATCTCTTGGTTGTTTGAACATCTTCTTGGTCGGCCATGATGGACTATTTTCTTACGACCCGTATTATATCCGAGGCCATATCTTGATACTAGCCGAGGAGTTCCGATTGAGACAATAGCTTCGACGAGTATTGACCTTGACCAACGTATTGCGATTTTTCATTCCGTAAACATCATCCGGATAAAAGTTCACCATTTACAGTAAGTTGTATGAATATATCTTTGAATAAAGCAACATTATTAATTCAGTAAGCGGTATATCAAAGGACTTATGCATTAACAAATTGAGTTTTCGAAATTGAAGAAACTGGGTGGGTGGGGAACCACTTTTTTCTGAAACATTGCCACATTTTCAGTCTTAATTAATAGTACTGAAAGAAAACATTTTCTGCCTGTACAATTACCCCATTTATGATAAGTAAACAAGTAGAACATTCGTTGACTGTCTAACTTAGTCACTTCATTTATTTCTTTTACCAGTAAAAGGTAAAGTAATGTTTACAAGTCAATTGTAACCAGCCCCCCCCCCCGGTCCTGGGGATAGCGGGGGAATGAGCCGTGTTTACCTTCCAGGTGGCCCCGCAGTGCCGAGTGACTACGGTGGTTTTTGTTTTCGCACCGAAAATATCAGGGAATTATAGGCCTTACCTAGGATGCCCCTGGGGTGCGGGGGCTTTTGGCAGGGCTTTAACTAGCAGTCTGTTCCCGCAGGGAGGGGATTTTGCCGGGGGGTTTGCTGGACCGAAAGTCAAAGTCCCCGCTATTCCCCGGACCGGGGGGGGGGGCGTGGTTACAATTGACTGGTGCATAATCATAGGGCTCAAACTCTTGACTGTTGGAACACCCATACTTGCAGGGTGCTCATTTCAACTGGGTCAACATGGCAACTGTTTCTTTACCACCCCTAGCTTTTCAAAATGAGGAATTATCATTCTGTTTTGTTTTGTTTTAGGGTATCCAGTCCATGTATGCAGTTGGAGTTGATAGCATGTATGCCATGTACATGTACATGTGTAGGTATTGATAAAAGTTGTATAACATGAATGGACATTTTTGAATGTCAAAATAAAATTGGACAATCATAAACAATAATCAAATATCAACCTAAGACCTGTGCACGTATCCGAAACAATGGATCCAGCTCTTTTTGGAACTATATATAGATAAAAGAGCAAATGACACTTTCAAAACATGTTGGATACGAGGAGCTTTGTTTCATAAACGTTTATACTACCTTAAGAAGGAAAATTGCGTTCTGAAGGATCTATTTTACGTTTTGTGCCACATGCCGTTATCGACATTGTATGAGATATCTTGTGAACTGCAATCAATGTTATCTCTGAAGAGTGACATGCCTGGCATGCTCTACGCAAACGGTATTACAAATTCAGTTTGATTATAAAAAGGACTAACGTTAAATTGATTAAGTAAAAATGAATAAAGATTCAAAACCGTCCATCAAATATATTGATGAGGTTGCATTAGAAAATCAAATTGCAGAGATTTCAGCAATGATTGTAGTTGATGAAAAAATAATTCTGGCTGAAAGAAAGGTTAGCGTGTTGCTAATGTATGGGTGCGATTTAAAGAAAATATACAAGAGGACCCAAAGGGGTGATGGATATGAGGATTTAGCGGTCATAAGGAAGAACGAATTTGCAGCGGTTTCTCCTCGATTATTTTCCAGCAGTGAAGTCTATTTTTTTTATGTTTTTGGCGATTACATTCATTTCAACAGGATTCTTACAGTTGATTCGCGCTGCTTTGGGATATTCTTTCGAAGAGACTACCTTTTCGCAACGTTCTCACCATTTTTTTCTCAATGCTACGTGAAAATGTACCATGAGAAAGGAGTATGTGTGACAACAATATTGCGGCCCTATGAGCTGTATGCCGCAAAGGGATTGTCAAAGATACATGTCAGTGAACAGTTTAGAATGTGTCTCAGTGATGAGAATAATGAAGAGATTCTTGTGTTTCAAAATGACGATTTTAGTAACTTCTGTTTCGAGGTAGCACACAGTTATGCAGTGAATGGCATGGCGGTAAGGAATGATGGCCTGTCGTTTTTCGCATCGAAATCAGGCAACGGTGTAATACTGATGCATCCAGATGGACAGTGGATATTTAATAACTTCTTACGAGAAAAAAGACTGGGAGGAAAATCACTTGCAGTTGCTATTAAGGAATCAGAGGAAGAACAAGTGTTGTATGTTCTTGTCAACAAAATCAGCATGTGCGGTTTTCGTAACTCGTTCAAAATAGTTGCCTTTAAACTGGCGACAACGAGCAGTTAAATGGATACTTTTCGATAACAAATGAAATACTATAATTATGTAACGTATGTTGCTGAGCACCGGAAGGTATGTATGTACATACAGCTTCGTTCGATATTTGTTACAACAAAACAAGGATTTTGACCGTTGAATTAGTGAAACATTTACAGGAAATTGTGCATTAGGTGTCCATGACTGGTATGCAATTCGTCAACATTTGGAGCTCAGCACCCTTTCTACAGATATGTTTTAGTTTTGGAACGTGTGAAGATATTGTTTATGTTCAATACTTGTACTTGTAAATGTGAGATAAAGAGTTTAATATATGGTTATTGGTTTAGTGATAAAAACACTTGGTAAAGTTCAGGTCCTGCGATGAAAGTTTTGCCATCTCCTTGGCTTTGTCTTTATAGTTCATGCTTGAAGACCAGTTAAATAAGGTTTGTAATTTGAATGCAAAATCTTTTGCACTGCTCACCATTAATATGCACTCTTACTTCCAAATAAGCAGTACCACATTTAATACAATTGTTTTTATAAATTCTTTTTGAACTACATACTAAAAAACACTTGAAAATGCACTCATATTCCCAAATAAGATATACCGAAAGTAATACAGTTGTTTTAATCTACCGAAAAGAATTAATAATAATAATCGAAAACCATGGTTCCTATGAAGGATGCCGTGTTTTATTTGAAAGAAAGATGCAGAAAACTCGGCATTTCTACGTATTGAGACGATCGTTGATCACTGTAACTCTTTTCGGACCCACCAGTCATTTTATATTTACGCGTTTTCAGCTATTAACTACACGGTTAAAGCTAGTCTTTTTATCGATAATTTATATTTTCCATAAATGCATTTATTAGTAAGTAGTTAAAGGTTCATCACTCAAAATTTATGCACGTTTAATTGATTTTAAATACGAGTATTACTTAAAAGAAATACAAAAAAAAATGTTCTGTATGTTATCAAGACTTTGCTTAATGTTTGTCACAGGGAAAAAGAGAAACGGAAGTATTGACTATTATACATATGACCTTTTTTACAATCAAACACTGATAATGTCTCTCAAAAATCGATTGAATACTGTAAATTATTCCAACTGTAAGTTGTGTGTGTGGTAGGTTTTATTCTTTGGGAAAACAGGACAACAATCCAGATCTTTATTAACATCATGGTAAGTTTTAACTAATAGGTAATATTGCATAATATGTGTTAATTTGTAAAATAAACATTATTGTTATATGAACTGAATCTGAAAGAAAATATATACCCTAAAATTGCACTAATATTGTTAAGATGTTTACTAGATTTATGAACATGCTGGAATAACAATATGAAAAATATAATGCACATGAATTTCCTAATGCTTGAAATTGAGGTAGACGTTAAAAACAAACAATAAATAACTGATACTGATTACAATAGGGTAAACAATATAGAAATCATGGTTGGTCCGTATTCATCATACAACTTAAAGTGAGGCTCTTATTCAAATCAATGCAATACATGCACATGTATAACAAATATAAATTTTGAGTGATAAACCTTTAACTTCATACTAAATAATGCATTTATGAAAAATATTAATTACTGATAACAAGATTGTAAACTGTGTTTTTAATAGCTGAGAACGAGTATTCTGCACCTTTCTTTCAAATTTAACTTGGTATCCTTTCTAAGAACCACTGTTTTCGACATTTATTCTTTCTTTTTGGTATATTAAAACAAAATATATTAAATATAGTAAATCTTATTTGGGCATAAGTATGCATCTTTAAGTCATTTCTGAAAATTCCCCCCCACGCCAAAAAAAAAAACCTGTTTTAACATAAAATGTGTCTATTGAATAAAGTCAATGGACATAATAGTATTTTTGAAGTGACCAATGAGAAACTTAAATTATAAAAATGACTTTTGTGGCGTTTTGTGTTTGTGTATACATGTATGTTTGTGTTTCTATTTATTTGTCATTTTGTACCTGGCCTTGTGCCCCTAAAAAGGTTCTTTTTTATTTTCTACAACTGGGCTTTCCCCTGCAATTTTGATTAAATATTTAAGCGTGGAATTGACTTTGGAAACTTTGTAATGAATACTGGCCAAGGGCTTTTTGTTTGCTATATATATTATTCCCAACTGGAATGTAGAAATCCCAAAGAACCTTTGAAACACGTTGATTAAATTTGGACAAAAATATTAAATCGAGTTGTTTCTCTGTAAATAGTATAACCAGACTAATTAGTTACTGTATAATTTGAATATATGACTGTTGCCCTCGGGCCCTCCGAAATGTTTAGGTAGAGGGACATAGACTTGGCATTAGTCAGTCCATTCGTCTTTCCTATCGTCTGGCCGTATGGGGCCATTATTACTAGTCTGAACAGAAATTAATGAAACTAATGTCCAGCGGCTATAACCCTTACATCCAGGTGCATGCGCAAGACTTTTATATTGAAATATTCAATTACATTGTACTAACTCTGTCAATGGATTGTATTTCATTTTTGAAATCACTTCTACATGTATCTGTCATACGTTTTTGTCCGGACACCAAACTTTGGCAAATTCTAAGTTTAAAAGGGGCCATGACTCCCTCCAAAATTAACAGCTAGTGAAGAAATTCCAAGTTTATCTGTAGGCTATGAGATTGACCATGGGTACCAAACAATTCAAATCCATAGACCCTGTCACGAGTTATCATCCGGACATCGTTTTGTTTTTGTTGTTTCTAATTGAAAAGTTGAAAAGGACATGAAGAGACCTTGACCTTGGGGCTTAAGAACCTGGGTGTTGTCTGATCATGTCAGTTATGGACCTGTCATGGTTATATATAGAAAAACTGGCAATTTCAGAGCCGTAAAATAGCCTTGACATTATAGCTAGGGAGCCAGGTGTGGTGCACAACACATGGTAGCCTTATAACGATCACTTATGCAAAATAGTTTTTAAATCCCACAAAGTTAGTTCTCAGTATGGCTTATTTAGCAAAGTTGGCAACGATCTGAGTCACGCAGTGACCTTGACTTTGAAGCTAGGAACCCGGGTCTTGGGTGTGATACGTCATCAATTTATTAAGGTCACTTATGCAAACTACTTTAGAAATTTCACCATCAATGACAAAGTAAAGGCTGGGACTGGGAAGCATGACCGATGGACAGCTGGATGTGACATGGAGCTTGATTCCTAGGTAGCCCTCACTTCACTTTTTTAAGAGGAAATATAAATAATAGTTTTCTTGCGTTAAGACATAATGCAAGTGGAGAGGTTAAAGTGTTCTGCATAGCAACGATTGTATCTGTCAACAACCCCAGTATGTTACATGCACCTAAAATGCATGTTACTAGCAAGCATATCAAGAAAATGAACAAATTCAGTGCTATAATTAAACAAATCTTTAACAAATCGTTACTAATACTAATCTATAACAAAAACAAACCAAACGTACATAGAAGACAGGGAGCCAGACAAATTAAACATCTGTATGGTATTCTGATGGATTGGCTTATTTATGGTTTGATTTTTAAAACTAATTATGGAATTACACAGTGTGACTATTTTACAGAATAACAAATTTGTTATATTGTTCTCAATTGCACATTTAAAAACTAATTATAGACTTACACATTATGACTGGTTTACAGAATAACAAATTTGTTATATTGTTCTCAATTGCACATTTAAAAACTAATTATAGACTTACACATTATGACTGGTTTACAGAATAACAAATTTGTTATATTGTTCTCAATTGCACATTTATAAACTAATTATAGACTTACACATTATGACTGGTTTACAGAATAACAAATTTGTTATATTGTTCTCAATTGCACATTTAAAAACTAATTATAGACTTACACATTATGACTGGTTTACAGAATAACAAATTTGTTATATTGTTCTCAATTGCACATTTATAAACTAATTATAGACTTACACAGTATGGCTGGTTCACAGAATAACAAATTTGTTTTATTGTTCTCAATTGCACATTTAAAAACTAATTATAGACTTACACAGTATGGCTGGTTCACAGAATAACAAATTTGTTATATTGTTCTCAATTGCACATTTAAAAACTAATTACAGACTTACACATTATGACTGGTTTACAGAATAACAAATTTGTTATATTGTTCTCAATTGCACATTTAAAAACTAATTATAGAATAACACAGTATGACTGGTTTACAGAATAACAAATTTGTTATCGTGCTCTCAATTGAGCATGCTTGACCAACAAAAGCTTATATGTACATCTATGGACTGTTACAATCCTTTGATCTAAAAAGCATATCACAGATTTCTGCAATAATGCTCAATTTCGAAAAATCAATAACAAATAACATAAAAATATAATTATATAGTTTACAAACAAATCAAAGAATTGCACAGTTTTGTATCTGACTGGTGTCTTCATGTTCTCTGTCAGTTTCATACTCGGACTGGTTGTCATCAGATTCATCTCCAGCCTCACTAAACCCACTGGAAATGTCTGAGTCATAACCTCCAGTATCCACCTCAGACTTGGTAGAATCCTGCTTAGGTAGCTCTTTAGTAGCATGTCCAAGTTCTTCAGTGTATCTGTGATAGTTGAAGGCGTCCTCTGCAGAAAGGGATCGAGATATCCCGTTTGCATCATGGATATGGTCCGACACACACGGTTCAGAATCTGTAGTACTATCACTTACATTTCTAGTTTTTGAGACCCCAAAGTCTCCACTGTGTCTCTTTTCTAATTTCAGCTTTTCAGCCTTTCTCCTTCCATGGACCTCTGCTCTTGCATATTTATTGCCAGTACGCGACATGCCCCTCGTGCTAATGGAAGGAGTGTTGTGCAATGGCAATGCATCTAAACTTGTAAACTCAGAACCATCTGGCTGACATTGTAAGTGCTGTGAATATCTCTGAATCAAATAGTCTGCCTTATTTCTACCATTTTCATAATTCAATGATGAAACGCCATCACTTTTTCCATGTTTATTGCTTTGAAAATTACTCACATCACCAAATTTGACACCCCTACTCACTTGATATCCATTGTTGTCAATGTAACCACTATTTGAAATATTTTGATCTTTGTTGTCAAGGCTGTGACCCCTGTTGCTATGGTGATGACCCCTGTGCAAGTGGTTGTCATGGAGACACTTCTTTAGAAACCCAGTGATAGGGAGGGGCAAGGTCACAGACCAGGGGTCAGGCTCTGGATTGGAGAAGTCCTGAAATACATGAACATTAATGAAAAAAATAATTGACGTATGCTATCATAAAATATATGAAGATACAATGTAAAAATAAACTTCAACCTACTAAGTTACAACCGTTACGTAAGAAAAACACAACTCACTATAAAGAATATTAAAGTAAGTTAAAATGCAGCTTTATAATGTTGTACAGTGTGCCTTTAATCTTGCACCAGTTCAAGTGTTAAATTCAGTACTAAAAGAAAAAGTGAATTTTAACAAACACCAAGAGTATAAATGTTTAATCAGGTTACTAAATAAAATGTAATAATCACAAGTTTCCATGGTAAATGAGGTTGGTATTCTCAATTTATTTCTCCGCTGACCTGTATAAGATGGTATTGTAATAGTTCCTTCATCTCAGGAAGGCCTCTTCTGTCCTTGAACCCCAGCGGTGAACGACCGTCCTGAAAATCATAGTCCACAATCAAAATTGAATAATGTTATTGGACTGTATAATTTATGGTTTACATAAGTAACGAGCATTGTATAGTTGTAATTTGTATACAAGCATCATTCAAATAGAATTTCATTTAATTCAAATCTTCAACTGAGGCTCTTCAAACAAGTTATCATGGCAGTGTAACCATGGAAACCAGTAAATTGCTAAACAACATCATCCTGTCAAATCATACGTCACATACTGTAGATTGGTTAAATTTTGATATAATTTTTTGCGTATTTGTCAGTATTCACTAATGTCGTCAGTCTGAGTTTGAATTATTTTTCAGAATATCAATAATATAAGTAATATCGACAAAAGGAGTTTGATTGTAGAAAAAATAATTTGTAACAGAAACAACCATTTTACTGTATTTTCTGATGTAATACCGTTTGCTTCTTTGGGTCTTAGTCTCAAACTCAGACTCCAGACGTTAGTTAATATGGGCCCTGGAGCCATGATAATAAACAGTCTTAAGTCTGAGTTCAGACTCATGCGGTTACACTGCAAATCTAATTTTTCATAATTATTCTATTTATTATCAATTTATAAATATTGAGCGTCATAATTATACATTTTAAGTTTATAATAATCTACCTTGTCCATGACATATTCAGACATTCCATAGTCTTCCAGTATCCCTATAAGCTGCTGTTCCCTCTCCATTCCATACACATAGTGAAGTGCCGTTCTGAAGTGCTGAAATAAGACAAAAGGCCAATATAGGACTATTTCATTCTACCTTCAAACTCCTACATGCCACTGTCATCCAGTGGCCCTTTAAGGTGTTGATCCTGCTACATCCCATACACATAGTGCCATTCTGAAGTGCTGAAATAAGACAGAAGACCAATATAGGTTTGGTCATAGTACTATTTCACTCTATCTACAAACTCCTACATGCCATAGTCATCCAGTGCCCCATAAAGTTGTTGAATCTGCTCAATCCCATACGCATAGTGCAGTTCTGAAGTACTGGAATAAGACAAAAGGCCAGTATTTATCATATGACATGTAGCTCTACCACCATACTTCTACATGCTATAGTCTTCCAATGTTGCTAAAAGCTGATGTCCCCTCTCCATCCCATACACATAGTGTAGAGCTGTTCTGAGGTGCTTGAAAAAAGAGATACATATAGAATATCATACAATATTTCCATGATAAATTTTGTTTGTTTGTTTGTACAGAAATCCCACTTGGTTAAAGGCATTTACCTTACTAGTGGTGCAGGTTTGATTAATATAACTATGTACACTAAAATGCAACAACATAAAGCAGATAATTTCCAACAAAAACATATTTTGACAACCAATCGTATTTGTGAAGTTTAGGTTAATTTTTAAGCAATCCACATGCCTTAAGGCGACTATAATTTAATTGCTAGATTTTTATTTCTTCCCACCGCCTCTTTTTTCCGCCTCCCCTTAAATTGAATTGACTCAAATAATAATGTTGAACTAGGATTTGTATTTGAGTATCAGTCCGGTACTGTCTAGGGACGGCGTTTATTTATACCTGCAGTGTCATCAATGTATAACATTCACTTGTAAAAAAAGGAAATTTTTTACAGTCATGTTTGTGGTTCACCTAGAAACACATGTATATGGTCCCTTAAAAAATATACAACAGTGAAACAGTCATGTAAGAAAATTTAAAAAAAAAAAATGTCACCCCACCCTCCTATTTAAAAAAAAATGGATGAAAATCTAGCAAAAATTTATATTGGCCTAATGTATGTTGTTTTTTTCAATGGAATTACCATAACCTCCTTGATTTCTGCTATTTGCAGTCTCTCTATTATGTTTGAAATGTTTATTCTGCTTAATTCTGGTAACACAAATATCACAGCTTTCAATAGTACTAAGGTTGTCTGGTTAGCACAGTGTTAAGTGCACTCTCTTCACACCAAGGTGTCCCGGGTTTGATTCCAAGCCTGGGAATATGTGAGTCTGATTTGTCATCACCAAGCCTGCAAGTTGGTTTCCCCTGGGTTCTCCAGTTTCCCCCACAACTCTAGATCACGTACGCTCTTGCACAACATTGTGTCAACAAGAGTGACATAGCTTAAATTTAAACTCTTACAAATTTCTCCATAATTGTAAAATAAATGAAGCTTTATAAACTAATATTACCACAGATATACCAGTACATTCTCAAATATTATGAGAAGCAATGTATATCATCAATAATTGCACGCTATACTTGTAGAATGCAGAGAGTTATGTAAACTTTGTTTTACAAACCTGATCCCTGACAGTGTCCAGTTTGCGTCTCCAGGTGTTGACGTAGTACTTGGCCAGCTCCTCAACCACCTCATGATGCTGTCTCAACACCGCCTTGTGTAACAGGGGCTGACCATCTCCCTCACACCTGGCAAGAAGAATGTGAATTTGCATAAATTCCTAAAATAAACATGACAACTATTCAAGCCTTACTGACCATGATGAGAGTAAAACATCTATCTGATTTAGAACTCACCTGAAGTCAGCATGACATACATTCAAGACCATCTCTGACCATGATGAGGTGTTACGCTTCTTCCTGATCTAGAACTTACCTGCTGTCAGCATAGTAGACATTCAAGCCCCTCTCTGAACATGATATGTGTTAAAAATCTTTCTGATCAAGAACTCAAATGAAGTCAGCAGGACATACATTCAAGGCAATCTCTGACCATGCTGATGGTTAATGTATCTTCCTAATCTAGAACTTACCTGCTGTCAGCATGGTAGACATTCAAGCCCCTCTATGACCATGATGATGAGTAAAACCTCTTTCTGATCTAGAACTCATTTGAAGGCAGCATGGCAGAAATTCAAGCTTCTCTCTGACCAGGATGAAGAGTAAAACATCTCTATGACATAAAACCCACCTAAAGTCAGCATGGCAGACATTCAAGCCCCTCTCTGACCAGGATGATGTGTAAAGCATCTTTATGACATATAACCTACCTGAAGTCAGCATGGCAGACATTCAAGCCTCTCTCTGACCAGGATGAAGTGTAAAGCATCTCTCTGACAGTTTCTGGGTCGCCAACCTCAACAGCCTCACACATCTCTGCCTTGTAGTTCTGTAGATAGAAAAACAGACATGATAATTGTTTTCATGAGGCAAAGGAAAAATTCATGCAGACATTTTTTTTTCACTCAAGTTCTTGACAGACTTCAAGATTTTAAACATTATAGTTAACAAAGTGTTTATCAGTTGGGAGCGAACCAATGCCATTACAGAAAAAAATAAAATGACAAAACACCCACAGTATCCAAGCATATATAATAACATTTGTTCAAGGGTTTAAGCTGTCAGTATCATAATTTTAACAATCCTAATGACTTGCCACACTTTATTTTGTCATCAAAAAGTGTATTTTACAAAACATGAGCAAATCCCTTTAAAATACATAACAAATGCTTATTTACCTCATATTCTTTAACCATCTGTAGGAATGTTAGAAACGAATCAGTGTTGCCAGCCTTCCCTGTTGTCAATGGCAACATAAATGGGTAACCATGGAGACACAGAATGTTTCTGTTGTCAGGAGCAGCATCATCACAACCCCACTCCAAAACCATCTGATTGAAAAAAAAAAATCAACAAATTACACAGTAAGATATATATGGGATATTTAAAAAAAAATGGACATGAATGCAATGCATGAATAAAGAGACCGATCAATAAGAAATCTCTTCCTTAAAATAGCCATTTCCTTTTTTTCTCAGTAATTTTCTCAGAATTATAAGGTAACATTGCATCTAAGCTTATGCAACCATAATAATTCAACATGTGAAAACTTAATATGTTTAAACACGGTGGAGAACCCACATGATTCATTGGTCAAGTGTAAGGCAAAAATTGTAAATAATGGGTCTCGATTTAGTAGTTTTTTTATAAAGATTACTTTTTTAATAGTTGGACAAATGTTTATTTATAAAGATCATATAAAACCCTGCAATAAAAAGCACTTTCAACGGTTATATAGAACTTTCTCTAAAATCTGAAACTTTGTCTAAAAATCATGACAAACTGACAAACTGATTTTGCAGAGTTGAAAATATCAGCAAAGTACATGGCTCCTAACAAATATATTACTAAAACTTGGGTTTGCCGTAATAATTCAAACGATAATCATATTTTCAGCCAGTTTTTTGCATTTTGTAGGTTTCAGAGGCTATGATTTTTTTAAAATAGTTTTTTTCAAAGTGAATAATGAGCAAAAACAAAAATGATAAAGTGCACGGACATTTTAGAATTGATCAAGTACACGGAAGTCTAATCTAGTGATTTAATCTGACTTGCTGATAGTTCTACAGAATCGAGGGTGAGAAACTTAAGCAGTTGCTCTAGAATGCCAAGTCTTTTTTGCAATGGTAAGTTACAAGAAAGTCCCTTGTATTTTCCTGTGGCAAGAATATTGCTGCCCAGTGAAAAACACTCTTCAATAACATACCATTTCATTAAAAATCTTCAACCTTAATAAACTGTTTAAACCCCATAGACTTTCTGGAGGCATGGTATCATTCTCTCTGTTCTTTTTCTATTGGTAAACTAATTTCTATTTTTAACAGAAAGCGCTTTTGAAAAGATGGACTTAACTTCTGTAAGTATAGCCATTCCTTGATCCTAATGAATAACACTCTGCCTATGCAACGCAACCCAGTATAATATTTAATTCAGACTGTAACAAATTTCCAATTACCTTGTCAATAAGGCTAACATATTCTGCAAGGCCTAGACTGAGGGCGTACGTTCTTGCATCCAGGTTGCCCTGAAATAGTTGCACAAATTTTCAATGTTTTCATATATTATTTCTCTGTGATATAAATGCACATGTGTTTTATTCAGTTTACAAACTAAATTTTTAGCTTGGTTGTTACAAAATGTGATAAAGTAAAGGTTATAAGGTTCGGCAAAATTCCATTTTTTTGGATGGAAACCAGCACTAATGTCCATTTTGAAAGGCCATGAGAATGTTCCCCTGATCGGGATCAAAACCACAACCTCTTAGGTGAATCAAATAAACCACTTGAACACACTCACCTGACCCTCACTGTTTCAAATTAGAGAAATTGTTTGAAGCACATTTTTTACAAGCGGCTGTAAGCAGATGTCAAAACTCATAATTTGTTCTCAGTTGGTCAAGGAATTGAACTTTTATTAATTATTAAGGCAGGGTTACTGTTACTAATAAAACATGTTTGACATAAATGTCTTGAACAGTTTTTTGAGTTATGAACAAGGTTAAAGTTTCTGCTTGAATTCTGATTTAAGGGTTATTACTCTAACAATTATTAAAGCTAGAGTTATTGGCCTACAGAATAATTATGTGCTTATTATCATACAGAAAACATGAGTAATAAGTTTCTTGCGAGTATCTGAATGATTTTATAGTTCAATATGGTCATCATAATAACATCCCTATGATACCAAGGAAATATCTATTTATAACACTAAATATGTAAATGTTTCGAAAACAAGACAAGCTAAGATTAGATGTGTACCTGTACCCTCTGTGTGAGAACTACACTGGAGCAGGCATGTAGGATGTGATCAAACAGTCTTATATCCACCTCACAGTCCATACAGTGAAACACAACATTTCTGCCCTGGGAAGAAATCAAAGTGATAAAGAGAATTACAAAAAGGCATAAACAAAAGGCTGTCGAGTAAACTCGTCTGTTCTTGTTTGTTTTACTCAATCAAATCAGGTACATAATTCAATAATTATTTAAGCATGAGATGGGCACCTTGCTTAACATTTAGGTATTGTTTATGGCAACATATGAAGCAATTTTGAACATTTATACCAGTTATAGTCAACATTCAGTCATTAAGTCAGTCATTAAAGTCTTTAAACATTTATGTCACAGAGGCTATCAGCCCAATTAGAAAAAAAGACAAGCTTAAACTTATTATGTTTCCAGCCATCTCATTGCCTGTATTTTATTTCCTATTACAAAGACCCAGAAATGAGCATTTGTCAAACATTCTTGTAACATTTAGGAAATACTTTTCCCTGAATTATAGATTGTTCCAGGTGTTTCTTTTGTTCTTTTATCTTCTGTGGTAAAATTAACAACCTGTTAATAAGAAATCAGTACCTTATAATAGAGCTGGTCAATGTTGTAGGGTTGCCTGGGGATGGTGCGTTGTAGAATGTCCACATCTATGGGAGGCTTGTAGGACAGGGCAGCAAAGTACAGAGGCATGTCCAGCTGGAAAATTGGTGGTCAGTTAACTTTACAGTAAATACTGAATTATATCATACACACTTTTTTATCTTGATAGTAAAGGCAGCAATAGACAGATATGAATTATTCTCAAGGTCACTTTCTAGGTAGAAAGCACTGCTGGTGTCCATTTCTAGAGACCAAGAAAATGATTATGACCTTTGTCTCCAGTTTATATGAACATCTTCTGCAAGAAAAGATGTTACAGTAACACAAGGCAATGTCTGTATGAACTTTTCCCATACATTCCATCAATTCATACCTCACTGTCCCCCTGCACAGCTGTATCAAGCCGGGCCCCGTGCTTCAGGAGATGATCTACCATTGGTTGGTCCCCCTGACACATCGCATAAAACACTGGGGTCACACCGCCATCAGCCTGAAGTCATCAGATTTATTATTAGAAAGGGGTATAATACCATGGGGCAAAATTCTCGAAAAAATAAGCTAACAGGCTGATGTATCATATATGATTTAATCGAATTACTTGGGTTAACCTGACTTTATAATCTGTATCATAGTATAGTTTATAGTATTATCTTCAAAACATTATGTTTGAAGTCTCAAGGCTCTTTGAAATTAGACAATTACACAACTTGTACCAAAATAAAAATAGTGGGCTAAGCTTGATTCAGTTATAAGTGAAAAATTGGGCCCTAGTTATAAGATAAGCACACTAATTTAAATTGAGTTATTGGCATGTTTCAAAGTGTTGGCCAAGGGGCATATTAAAGCCAGTTACCTAGTGTTGTGCCTTGCTTCAAATTGTTGGTCAAAGGGCAACTTTCAGCTTATCACAGAGTTATGGGCTTTGTTTCAAATTGTTGGTCAAAGGGCAACTTTCAGCTTATCACAGAGTTATGGGCTTTGATTCAAATTGTTGGTCAAAGGGCAACTTTCAGCTTATCACAGAGTTATGGGCTTTGTTTCAAATTATTGGTCAAAGGGCAACTTTCAGCTTATCACAGAGTTATGGGCTTTGATTCAAATTGTTGGTCAAAGGGCAACTTTCAGCTTATCACAGAGTTATGGGCTTTGTTTCAAATTGTTGGTCAAAGGGCAACTTTCAGCTTATCACAGAGTTATGGGCTTTGATTCAAATTGTTGGTCAAAGGGCAACTTTCAGCTTATCACAGAGTTATGGGCTTTGTTTCAAATTGTTGTTCAATGGGCAATTTCAGGTTATCACAGAGTTATGGGCCTTGAATTAAATAATTGGTCAAGGGGCATATAAAAGCCATTGACAGAGTTATGGGCCTTGCTTCAAATTGTTGGTCAAGGGGCAGATTACAGCATATCACTGAGTTATGGCCTTTGTTTCAAATTGTTGGTCAAGGGGCAACTTTCAGCTTATCACAGAGTTATGGGCCTTATTTCAAATTGTTGGTCAATTGGCAAATTTTAGCTTTTCAAAGAGTTATGGTTCCTTTTTCAAATTGTTGGTCAAGGGGCATATAAAATCCATTGACAGAGTTATGGGCTTTGTTTCAAACTGTTGGTCAAGGGGCAAATTTTAGCTTATCACAGAGTTATGGGCCTTGATTCAAATTGTTGGTCAAGGGGCAAATTTCAGCTTATCACAGAGTTATGGGCCTTATTTCAAATCGTTGGTCAAGGGGCAAATTTGAGCTTATCACAGAGTTATGGGTCTTGCTTCAAATTGTTTGTCAAGGGGCATATGTAAGCCAGTGCCTAGCTTCAAACTATTGAACGAGGGTAATATTTAAACAGTGACAGAGTTATGGGCCTTGCTTTAAATTGTTAACATATGTATGTGCAATGTTTCATGTGAGTCCTGACTGAGACTATCGTTTTGCATGTTGCCCAGAACAAAAAGGCTTTTACCCGGATGTTTTTCTTTAAAAATCAGAAAAAGCTTAAAATTAGTAAATTCATAAAATACTGGTACATCAACAAGTACCAGATAATAATGATATCTGTTAATCATGAATTTGTCTTCAAATGGTAGTTAAACAAACCATGTTTTTCAAGTTGACATTGAGGGTTAACTTGGATTTCAGCACATGGTCCACCAGCCTGTAGTCTCCAGCCAGAACACCATGGGCAAAGTCCTACAGAAATAAATCAAGGTGATGTTTTTATACTATATCTATGGGCAAATCACTGAATCACATATTTTCAAATCTAAATAGTATAAAACATAATCATGTTTGGTAAGGACTTAAATTTCAGCATACTCTGTATTTTCCTGAAGTTAACAGCCAGGACACTGTGGGCAATGTCCTTGGTTGGACACAGTTTCAACCCAAACAAATAAACACATGTCATGACTATCGTACACATATAATTCTCACAAACTGACATCATCTATAGTAACTTGTGCATCAGAGGTGTAAACAAGGGCAACAGGAGGGCTAACAACAAAATATAATTGTAATTGCCAGAGTTCTAAATATAATTTTTACTGACCAAACAAAGGAATTAAATGGAAATGAATCGCTTTGTATATTCAAATTCACTTATGGTGGCAGTACATGCATACATTTTTACAAAATTGCATGAAATTTGGCAAAAAAATTCTGATTTGGAGTCTTATTGAAACCCTTTATACATGGAACTTTGAGAATTGATCCATATTACTAATGTCAACTAGTAATACTAATGGAAAATACTTCTACTAACACAAGCGAAAGAAATTAGGTCTCGTATCAAATATATATAAAACCAAACAAGAGCAACATGGCTTTAAAGTCAATGTTGTCTGATGTTGTTTTGAACGAAAATCGAGCATAACCTAACAATTATTATAGTCCTGGTTACACATAATTATGCATGAGCTAAAAAAGGCCATTTTAGTAGCTGCCAGCCATTGTCTTTTTATTCCATGGACAAGGGTCATAATTTAATAACTATTCAAGACAGAATTAAAGGGTTTGCTGCTTAGATGTGTATTACCTCTGGCTACATGTGTACCAAGTTTGAATTAAATATATTGACTGGTTTTGAGTTATGGTTGGTTTTTCTAAGATATGTTAACATGTGTACCAAGTTTCATTTGAATATCTTGATGACTGGATTTGAGTTTTGGTTAACGTTTTACCATGATATGTAAACATGATTGTGTACTAAGTTTGAACTAAATATATTGACTGGTTTTGAATATGCTGTAAGTTCTTCTAAGATATGTTAACATGTGAACCAAGTTTAATTTAAATATCTTGACTGGCTTTGAGTTTTAGTTAAAGTTTCTCTATGATATGTTAACATGTGTACCAAGTTTAATTTAAATATCTTGACTGGCTTTGAGTTTCAGTTAAAGTTTCTCTATGATATGTTAACATGTGTACCAAGTTTCATTTGAATATCTTGGCTGGCTTTGAGTTTTGGTTAATGTTTTACCATGATATGTAAACATGATTGTGTACTAAGTTTAAAGTAAATATATTGACTGGTTTTGAATATGCTGTAAGTTCTTCTAAGATATGTTAACATGTGTACCAAGTTTAATTTAAATATCTTGACTGGCTTTGAGTTTAAGTTAAAGTTTCTCTATGATATGTTAACATGTGTACCAAGTTTAATTTAAATATCTTGGCTGGCTTTGAGTTTTAGTTAAACTTTCTCTATGATATGTTAACATGTGTACCAAGTTTAATTTAAATATCTTGACTGACTTTGAGTATTAGTTAAAGTTTCTCTATGATATGTTAACATGTGTACCAAGTTTCATTTGAATATCTTGACTGGCTTTGAGTATTAGTTAAAGTTTCTCTATGATATGTTAACATGTGTACCAAGTTTAATTTAAATATCTTGACTGGCTTTGAGTATTAGTTAAAGTTTCTCTATGATATGTTAACATGTGTACCAAGTTTCATTTGAATATCTTGATGACTGGATTTGAGTTTTGGTTAATGTTTTTCCATGATATGTAAACATGATTGTGTACTAAGTTTGAACTAAATATATTGACTGGTTTTGAATATGCTGTAAGTTCTTCTAAGATATCTTAACATGTGTACCAAGTTTAATTTAAATATCTTGACTGGCTTTGAGTTTTAGTTAAAGTTTCTCTATGATATGTTAACATGTGTACCAAGTTTAATTTAAATATCTTGACTGGCTTTGAGTTTCAGTTAAAGTTTCTCTATGATATGTTAACATGTGTACCAAGTTTCATTTGAATATCTTGGCTGTCTTTGAGTTTTGGTTAATGTTTTACCATGATATGTAAACATGATTGTGTACTAAGTTTAAAGTAAATATATTGACTGGTTTTGAATATGCTGTAAGTTCTTCTAAGATATGTTAACATGTGTACCAAGTTTAATTTAAATATGTTGACTGGCCTTGAGTTATAGTTAAAGTTTCTCTAAGATATGTTAACATGTGTACCAAGTTTCATTTGAATAACTTGACTGGCTTTGTGTTTAAGTTAAAGTTTCTCTATGATATGTTAACATGTGTACCAAGTTTCATTTGAATAACTTGACTGGTTTTGAGTTTTGGTTCAAAATTTTCTGTGATATGTAAACATGTGTACGAAGTTTCTTTTGAATATCTCATCTGTTTTTTTTCAGTTATGGCTAAACGTTTTTTCATTGATAAGCAGACCAGCTCAAAATTAAAATAAAATCTCATTTCTACATGGTTTACATGAATTCAATATAATGAACTGTAACAATAAATTATGCAAATAGGTTTCTTTGGAACAATTATCTGAAGTATTAATTGTATTGAATGAAGCGTCTGTTGGAGTTATACTGGTAAGTGAAAATGCAAACTTTAACCGAACGCCAATGCAAAATCAATTGAATCTTTTTTTACTATTTCAATATTATGCAGGAGGTAAATAAATAAAGTTTAAGAGTCTAATGCAACCAGTTAACTGTTTCTCATGAATACAAACAAATATATTGACCAAAGCCAGATTGTGGCTTGAAGTTAGTTAACTAAACCTACCATTGAAGGGCCAATGCCTGTGATGACTCTGATGATGTTCTCTGTTCCCTTCTCATAGGCCAGCTGTACCACAGACATGCCTTCCTGTGAACATATAGGCCAACAGTAAATGAAACGAAATCGCTGCAGAGCGAACCCCGAGCGTTTGACAGCTGTTGGTTCTAAGCCAAACAAGGGGCATAACTCAATGATTATTCAAACAAGAGTTATGGGCCTTGCCTTACATGTGTGTATTGCTGCTGGCAACAAGTGTACAGATTACAAGTTTCATTGAAATATCCTGAACAGTGTTTGAGTCAATAATGCCAAAAGCTGCAGGTTTTCCTACTAAAAAACGAAGCACCTTTGCAAAAAAGTCAGCTTTTTTCAAAACCTGTGCCTTCCTAGTTAAAAGTATAAGCTGCGATTAGTTTAGTCCAATAA
This sequence comes from Mya arenaria, assembly GCF_026914265.1. NCBI lineage: Eukaryota > Metazoa > Mollusca > Bivalvia > Myida > Myidae > Mya > Mya arenaria. The sequence continues at coordinate 47,017,942 of NC_069129.1, forward strand.
TGCTCTGCTTTTGAGTTGCTTTAAGCAAAGCTCAAAGCACTGCTTTAACAAAGCTTTTATCTGAATTGGATAGACTGCTTCCCAGTATATCATACAGTATATGTGAGTGAGATCCCTGAGACATGGTACCTTGATAATGTTTATATGGCACCACTGGTTAACCAGTCTTCTCACTGTGCCTACATCATCAGAGTTCACTGCCCTCCAGATGCCAGGCTGAAAAATCACACATAAAAATACAAAACAGAACTCCCCTTAGAAAAGGTTTTACATTATATTCTGAAATATTCATAGACATTTTTTACTTAGACACCATCATGTTTGTCAGTGAAAAGACATCAGATAAAAGATACATGACTGTGTAACTGGGCATTTAATATATTATATATATATATATTGAATACCCAGTTACACAGTAATGTATCTTTTATCTGATATATATATATCTGTATAGCAGCACTTATGCTGTCTAGCTATCAAGCTAGATTTTACAGTGAAATGGTAGTCTTGTGGAGCCATGGTCATGGGTTTGACATGTTTTTAAAAGACGTTCAGTAGAGTTGTTTCATGTTTTGTTCATTTTGACCCAATACCAAGATGTCATCAATCACCATGTGCCATTGAAAATGTGTACCATGTATTGGAGGACACAGGCCTTCACATCTCTTTCAAGCTCCCTCGTCTGCAGCACATATTGCAGCACATCAAGCCCTTCCTAGAACAGTAGAATAATATACAAGATAGGTGTATTGGTTAGAAGTCAACATATGCTAGAGAAATGGATTTTCTCTTAGTTTGCCAGTTTTCGCATTAAAAACACAATTTCAATAAGTGCTTAATAACGACATTAATTTTATGAGCGATTGCAAAGAATTAAACAAAGTGTAAAAAGACTCAACAAAGCTACCATTTTTATCAATGTTTCCTTATTATTTAAAAGAGTACCAGCCTACTTGATTTCTAAGACAGATATCAGCTCCACATCTAAGAAATGCCTTCACTACATCAAGGTCAACATCCACTGCCTCCTGAAGGTATCTCATGAAGGCAATGTCACCATCCTGTAAAGGTCAACAACATGCATGTGCTTTTGATGAAATGTAGAAAATATGAAAGCATGTAAAAAAAGTAATAATCATCTGTTTCAGACATGGATGGGAAAATCCGACCCTTGGTCATGTTTAATAGCCTGGATCAGACCAGATCTTCATCACTGATTTGTACCAGTTACAGTAAATGGTTCTTGATATATATATTTATTGCAGATTTTAAAACTTGAATGTTAATGTTTATCGCTATAAAAGCGCTTAAAAACATAAGTTACTTCTTGATAAATATTAAAATTCAGAGAAGCCACATAAAAATTAAAAATTCAAGATATACCTTATCAACCATGTTGATGTCAGCTGCATGAAGCGACAGGGCATACACCAGCTGGGCACCAGTAGCACCTGAACATCGGTCCTCGAGAACAGAGTCTACAAGCTCATTATAGGGATTACACTCCTGAAACCAGATTGTAATTATTACAGGGCATATCCCCTGGATTTTTTTTTTTTTCAAAACTTGCTTAAGGTTGACAGTGGAAAGCATCAATAATATTATGAGTGTGAAATTCCATGATGACTAAGTCCAAAATTATTGTAATTTGAGAGTATTTCTGTATTTATTCTTATATTATAAATGCAGATATTGCGCAAATTTTCATTGTGGAAAAATCCCCTGGTGTAATATCAAATCCCCTGGAATTCAGATCAAAATCCCCTGGGAAGCCTCTCAGAAATATGGCATGTATGTAAACCTGATGGGCCACAACATGAAAAAATACAATATAATACCATACAAAACTAAAAAAAATCACAAGGCACACAATGTATAACAACACATTTTGCTGTAAAAATGAAAATTTCTTTTTATAGAACGAAAGACACTATTTCAAACCAAGGCTTAAAGGAACATTGTAAAATTCAAACAATTAAGAATGCATGTTATATGTTTTTAGTACAATCTTACTCAAAATTACCAGGAATATCTTTTGCTTTGCGCTGTTGTGTTCAATGTCATGTAGAATATCTATCGCTTTCTGTCTGTCACCACTTCCAACTGCATTTATTAGGTGTTTACTCTCTGCATTCATCACATATTGATCTTCATCCATTCTGAGGACTAAAAGTATATTAGGTAATAAGGTGTGAATTGATCCACACTACAAGAAGGAAACAGGTCATGAGTAATATCAGTTCTAATTAATTTTACCATATGGTTAATGAAAATAACATTTTAAAAGCGAAATTAAATACCTGTATATAAAAAATTTTAAATCAAAAAAAGAGATAAGTAAACAACAACAGTTACTGGTACAAAATATGTGTTTTCTATGTCAAATTTTACACAAATCTATTTAAGGTATACAAGAAAAAATATCATTTATGCTTTTTCTATTCAGATAAAAAATCCAACTTTTGAGCACGCTGCTTGGATGGTAGCTCAGCACACCTTGTTTCAAGCTTACGTACATCATGTATGTGCCCCTATCTACATGTAGGTCAAATTTTTCTTCTCACACTAGAAACACATGTATGATAGATATTATTAATCTGAACATACTTTTATAGACGCACTATTGTGTTGTTGACTGCGGGGAAAATGTATGGGAATCAAATCCTCATTCGGGCATACACTTTATTTCCCTTTAACTGGTCATTGCATGTTGTGTCAGAAGTGGGATTGGAGTTAAAATTGAACTGAACATCTTTAAAATGAGCATGTCAACAATTGATTTATTTTCATTATTTCTTTCAAACCCTTCAAGTAACTTTAAAATAACGAAGCTTTAAATAATCCACATAAGAAATAAAACTCACTGATTACTGTTGCTTATTGCACATAGAATTTTGACATTTTTTCCCACCATCTGTCAAAAATTCATGCAGGGAGTCTGGATTAAAAATAGCAAATTAATGAATAAGAAGAATTTGAAAGATAACAAAAAATAAAAAAATTGTACTCATCATTTCGATAAAAATTTATTTAATTTATTTCGAGTTGATTTGCATTCAATTATGTATTAATAATTTAGTTTTTATATTGTTTATATATGATTATATTGCAGCCTCCCTGATATGAAAGTACTTCCGATTACAACTTGTAAACTTCCGGTCAAATTTGGAAAACGTGTTGTGCACCTTAAACACAAAACTACACCAAAATATTTAATTTTAAGTTAAGGTAGTAAGTAATTATTGAATGTTTGTATTGTTTTTGTTCTCGTCTGATTTTGTTAATATTACTCAATTGTTGAAAACAGTAGTGTGTTTTTAAATATTTAATTGTTTACGTAACTAGATCAACTTCGGTTGAGTTTAGATTTCGGACAACATTAGAAATTAGCTGTTTGTACGCTTTGCTTATAGCCCATTGGTTGACTGTCTATTGGGACTGGTAGTCGTTGGTTCTGTTTCCACAGTTACAACCACATCATATCAAAACAATTTTACATATGCAGTGCTCAGTAAGAAAATGGACAGTTCAAATGGCAATTGGGCCGGTTCAAATCTGAAAAAAGAAATTAATTTTAAGTAGAATAAGTAGTAGCTGTTCGGTTAGTTTACTAATTGAGACAGTTAAACCGAAACTTATTGAGAACGTTGCATATGTATTTATTACTTGAGTGTCCTTAAGGTTACTAGTACAGTGACTTAGTCTAGCTTTCTTGTCTTTCTTCCCGCTCATATTCAGCGATGGTTTGCAAGGCTGTTATTATAGCCATTATCAGATTATCTGTGTCCAGGTGGTGGAATTTTTTGTTCAATTGCTTAATTCCACGTGCAAGAAGTCCTAATTTGAAGCATTTGGGTCTGCCAATGGTCCAGTCACCATATCAAAATACGTAAATAAATGAATAATAAAAAAAAACAATATCACCTTGTTCTAGTGAACTTGGGAATACTCACAGTCACTCAGTTAACAGATAAGTCTGGGTAAGTTGCCTTCCATGTAAAGACCTGTGCATCATAATGTGCAGGTTAATGAACGAAGAGGCCATTTTAATATATTACATGTAGATAGGGTACTTTACAGTCTTTACCAAAACCTCCATGTTTCTTACAATATCTCTGCTGTCTCTTCAGAATAACAAGGGATTAACCCTTTAGAAATAAGAATGGGTTACTTTCATGGTCATTAAACAACACAAGTCAGTTTCCTCCAGCACTTTGTTTTTCACCTCAGACTGTGTTTTCAACCTCAACATTAGACTTATTGTTATACTGTAATACAATATGTTAAAACTTATTTATTACTTTTTAAAACTCTAAAAACATGCAATGTATAACTAAGTTAACTGACTCATTTCAGAAGTCAAAAAATTGAGGCATTGCATTTTGGCCACTACAAACAAAGATGGTTTTATTAAAGGGGGTAGCTGTGGTCATTTGCTTAGATTTCAATTTCTTCTGTAGAATTGTCCTTATATCACAATACCATCTTTTTATGAGGACTCTATGTCAGAAGTGTACCCCCAAAAAGTTGGGAATATGGTAGTCAAAACATTTTATTGTTCAATTATTGTTCATTATTTTTAGATGGAAGGTGATGTTGAAAAAGCAACTACGTTACTTAAAGACATTCATCAAAAGTGTCGTGATTTTTCAAACCACATAAATGACTTGTGCACCAAGGCCAAAAATGGAGAGTTTAACACTTCAAAGGTGAGGAATACTTAAAAATGTTGTCATTGGATTTAAAGCTGCACTCTCACAGATTGAACGTTTTGACAACTTTTTTATTTTTTGTCTTGGAACGAGCCATTTTTTGCGAAAATCCATGGAAACCACTTATATAAGACTGCTGAAAGTTAGATCATAGATTGTTATATTTAAGTTAAAAAATGATGTTTTATGCATTTTTCTTAAACCGTTAGTAACGGTTTAAGCCATAAAACATTATCTGATTTTTTGTCAGCAAACTTATATCATTGGTTTGCAGATATTTATGCAAAAATTTGCTCTTTCCAAGACAAAAAAATAAAAAAGTTGTAAAAATGGTATATCTGTGAGAGTGCAGCTTTAATATTAATCAGTGATTCTTAAGTTCAGTATTGAGAGCTTTAGCTTAAGACTATTGTACAGTCGGTTTTTCAGACAGTTGCATAAAAAAATAGTAGGAAATTACCTTGAAAATTGAATGGAAACGATTTCATAATATGTCTAAGCCCCTTCATCTGGCTTTTGGTATAAATTCCTTATAACCTCAGCTTTCTTCAGGATTGACAACCTAGCTGTTGGAACCCCAGTTAATGGGGGGGGGGGGGTTAAAGAAATTCTTGTCAAATGGAATTACCATTTATAATGATCAATGGAAATAATAACAGGGAAGCCCTTGGAGAAATTAATGTGTACATGTTTTTTACTTTGGTTACTTAGGTTATTAAACAATACACATGAATATATGCCATATTTTGACACTAACAATACAAAATGTCATTTAATTTACCACAGTAAAAAAGTCACAGTCACATAACCACCATGCTCAGGGGCAATATTCACTGTGTATCTTAGAATTACAATGTTACCTTAAATTCGCGCTTAGAATTGAGGATATTTTTTTAGAAGATCCTTACTAAGTTTGATTTTTACGTAAATCTTTTTTTAAGACCAACATCAACATTTAATAAAATATCAAAGCACGGATAAGATTAAAAGAATGGGAACAATATAAGATAAATGTTGAAAACATCCCGAGGAAATCATTTAAGGAAAACAAGAATTTGCAAGTCAGTGATAAAGAATTTCTGAGATTATTCTTAACTCAGTAGTTAAATATGATGTACATACATGTATATAAGTTACATTCATGTAACTGTATTATTGTTGTTTTATGGTTTGGAATGAAATATGGAGTAAAATCCAGTACTTATAAACCAGCAGCATTTACTAGAACTTTTAATGTTTAATAAATTTCTGAAAATTTTCTTAAATCAGAAGTTAAACATAATGTGCATATATTTAATAATCATATTATTGTGTGGTTTGGGACTGCAATAAAATATGGAGTTAAATTTAGTTCTTATTTTACTACAGGCAGCATTAACTAAAACTTTCAATGTTTTTATCAGGGTATCAGCTTCCTGGAGGTGAAGTACCAGCTCTTGTTGAGTTACCTTGTCAATCTGACGTACCTCCTGCTGCAGAAGGCTCGGGGACAGAGCATCAACGGAGATAGGGCCGTACTTAGGCTCGTGGAGATCAGAACAGTTAGTCATAGATTTAATATAAGTTGTTATATCAAGGTAAATTATGCTTGTTGAGTAGAACATTGTTATTTAAGTTCATATTATCTTGTAGATTTTTTTTATGTACAGTTAAATTTATTATTTGTAATATCAACATCATTCTGACATGCATATTGAACATGAAGAGCTTAGTATTTGGATGTCATTTCTGAATATCAAATAGATAATTAATACATATTCTTCATCTTAAAAAGCAATGTATATCAAAAATAATTGAATCTTTTAATTAATTTAAATGTTTCAAGAAAATTATCTTTTGATTAACCATTAGAACACATAATAAATTATGTTCATTTTTGTATACACATTATTGTAATGATTATTGTAATTATTGTAAAAATATATAAGTTATATATATGATGCAAAATATGTCTGAAATTGTTTAGGTGCTGGAGAAGATGCGACCGATTGACCAGAAGTTGAAATACCAGGTGGATAAGGTGGTCAGACTTGCCGCCACTGGTGGGGCAGGTAGGGTGTGGCTATGCTTGATTCTTTCTTCAAATAGATTGCATATTATATATGATAGGGGCGTAGCTAGCCCTCTATTCATGTGGATTCATAATTGTGCTATGGGGTCCGGGAGCCCCTCAGAAAATTTTGTAAAGCAAGGTGCAATCTGGTGCATCCTGGGCTTTCTGAGGTGCTTTATTTTGTACTGGAAAATGGACAGCTTTAGAATCATGTAGTCAACTATGCATACTGTAACTTAGGCTGATATATTATTATTTTTGTCAGAGTCATGTGGATTCAGCCGTATACTCGCATATAGGCAGCTATGTATGATATATTGATATACTTACTAAAGAATGTAGTTTAAGGCTTCTTCTTTTCTTTAGGAAAAAGGTGAAGAATGTTTTATTGCCGTGATGTTATTTGCAACATTGTCGTACTCAAATTTTAATATTGTACAGCTTTTATATAACAGTTGTAGTAAAGGTCATATTTTATTTGGTATTGATATAATGATAAAAACAGACATTATAATATATATAAATGCATATGACTATACATCACTGACACTGTCTGGAACTGCATGGCATTGCATTGAGTTTATCCTCTGCACCCCAGTGTACCATAACCTATATGATACCCTGGGCAAATCAGCTGTAAAAATCTGGTACTCATGAATAATTAATAAGGTGAAATCCAGTCGCTTGATTGGTAGCATGAGACACACCTCATGCGGTGAGGAAATGGCCGAGAAGTTACTGATGTAATCTCGGTTTGAAATAATCCAATGGGATCACAGCTTACAAATTGTTTGAGGCAGGATATTGTTAAATATGCCGATAGCTCTTCACAAAAGAGATTCTTTCCTTTTTGTTATCGGCTTTTTAATTGGTCGGAAAATTCTTATGGATATTCAAGATTTACAAAGTTTCCCTAGCCAATTTGCGCAGGGTATCATATAGGTTATGATACGCTGGGATGCCAAGGATGCATTGAGTTAAGCCCCTTGATCAATTTAGGATAGGACATATTATGCGCTTAAGTAAAATGGCCAGCTATTTTGATTTTGTTCATTTCAACCAAAACTTATGCCATTTATAATGTTTTTATTGAAACAACAGAGTACATTGTCTATATTGAAAACCTGCATGAAAGTTACGAGACTTAAACTTTATTTTTCCCATTCTTAATGGTTTTTAAGTTGGACAGTTTAAATGTACACCTCGGTTACTAAACAAGTTTCCACCTCGTAACCAACAACTTAACTGTTTTCCATTCACTTGTATCTCTCAAAGTTTGGCCCCAAAATGCATTATCAATTAAATCAACATAAAAGCACTAAATTATGATACCATATCTTTATTAAGATGTCTCCTTACTGAATACAGTTGATCTTTGCCAAAGTTCACCAATTTTCAGGCCAACCTAATCAGCAATGATGTTCTGAAGATCAATTATAACTTAAAATTGATTGGTTGTGCCTGGAATCAGCAGCAATCTATTATGGTTGTGCCTGGAATCAGCAGCAATCGATTGTATTTCAATATTTGGTTATAATCAATCATTGAAAAAAATAAAAACTTTAAAAAAAAATAAAGTAAGTGTTCAGATGTTATCTGTAACAAAATGGCTGATGAAAGCCACAATGAGCAAGAAAATGAATTATTTTTTATACAAAAATAATGACTCCAATCATAGACATAACATATATGCATATAATGATTAAGAGTTTATATTGTGCATGAATAAAACTACAATTCAGGTTCTATCTAGTATTTTAAAAAAGCGATGGTACTAACGATAATCGGTTACATGAGTGGAACCGATTATCGATAGTAAAATTGGAACCGATTCCCAACACTACTAACCAGTAGTGATTGTGAAATGCATTCAGGTTTAATAAATGCACCTGCAGTTTTGCACCGAAGTACCATTGTTTGGCTGACCAATACATTTTTCTCAAAGGTTGCTAATTGCCAGTTATTAGTTCATTAAATGATTCAAAATACTGTTTTTTTTTCAGGCTCTAATGATCCAATGAGATTCAAGGCAAACCCTGACAGTCTCCAAAGCAAGGTAAGCTGTAATGGATTCATACCTTTTAGCATTATTTCACAGAGTGAATATGCTTCAAAAACCATTCCATGCAGACTGAGTTACTGTTTGCATTTTCTAAGTACGGGTGAATTGTGGAGGGTGAATGAAGTCTAGTGGAATAGGAGGCCACAATTCACCCCGTGTCTTGTGTGTTTAAAGGGACTAGACACCAGTTTGTCCAAAAATCGGCAAATATAGTATTTCCTCAAAAGAAGCCTGGAATTGTCAATGCGAGTTAGTAGGAGGCAGATTATACATTATTTTACATAACATGATTAACAGAATAAACGCAACAATCATGTTGCTGTCTTATCTGAGTTTCCCTGTTTAAAAATGGTGCATAACGGTTTTCCAGTTTAAATCATGTCTGTATATGAGTACAGATAAATATACTGATGCTATTTTTAAACCTACTTGATTTACATGGTAGACAACCCCAGTAAATTTGAATTGGAAAAATGTGCAAAAACTGCGAAAGATAGTTCTGGTCTTACCAGGGAAATGGACATGAGGGTGACTGGTATTAGCTTTTAGCTGTCTAAACAATTGAACTGAAATAGATTAATATTTATAAACAATTAATAATTGTTAAGCTGCTTGTACTTTTTTTCCATGCAGTTGGAGGATGAATCTGGCAGTGGTAGTGGGTCGGAGGAAGAAGAAGACAAAAGCAAGGTGTACAAACCACCAAAACTGGCTGCAGTACACTACGGTGAGAGTTAATATTTAATGTACACAAATTTAATGTGCAAGCTTATCTGAATGTAAATTTTAAGATATTTGAATACATTTTACATGCTCTACAAGTTCAGTATGGTATGAAGGGTTTTAGCTGAAGAGATATGGAAGGGTGCTGCACTCTGTCCATTTCCAGTAACACCCTTCTGTCCTCATGGAGACCAGAATGGGAACCCTTTTGACTTCATTGATATTACTGCTATAGACTGTCAAATATTTTTTTTTGTATTGTCTAAAACTTATAATAAGATTATAAATACATACACACTTTACATATCTGGCAGTTTAATCCTAATATTACATGGATTAAACACAATTTCTAGCATTTTCTGACAAATTCATTATGTTTTAGTCCTTCATAGTTTGATGTGCTCTTTTTACACTTAGCACCCTGTCCCTTTTTCTACAACACCCTGTCCTTTTAAAATTCTGGCTTAAACCTGAGTATGATTTCACCATAAGACTAGGGGGCAATTAAGTTACTGTTATAGGAATCAAATTGTTTTTCTTAAAATCATTGGCCTGAAAAACGGTATACCAGGTAAGGTCAGCATAGCAGTTGGATTAAATGCAGGTGAATTTTGCAAACTTGATCTGTCCTTGTGTTTTTATTTAAGCAGGATTTTCTCAGGCCTTTTGAGAGTCTTTCAAATGTTTTACCATGGTGACAGTCATCGAAATTAGTCTTTTGGATGAACAAGCCTGAATTCATATACTAGTGCTTGGCATTACCAGTGCAGGGCTTGTGCATTTCGACCATTGTTGTGAGATCATGCGTATAATGAAAGAAAGTATCAAGCGGCATTAAATTAAAGTAGGGCTTGGAACTTGCTTGGAATATCCCCATGATATAATCATATAAAATTGCATATGTATCTGACATTTTAGATGGAGATGAGACAATGTTGGAGAAGAAACAGCGCCAGGTGGATCACCTCCGTAAACGTGCCCTAAACAGCGACATTCTGCAGGATCTCCGTGAACAGTATGATGAGGGGCCACAGGAGATCAGGGTAAGGGAGATTTGTTGTATTTAAAGTGGGGATAAGCTAGGAAACTGGATAGTAGTTGTTGTTTGAGCACTTCCGTAAATATGCACTTAACTGTAACATTCTCCAGGAACTCGAGCACAGGGATCAGGGTATGGGGGGGATTTGTTGTCTTTAATCTTGGGTTTAAGGCAGGATACTAGAGAGTAGTTGTTGTAAGAGTGCCTCTGTTAGCATGCGCTCATCAGTGACATTCTTTGAAACCTCTGTGAAGAGTCAAATGAAGGGCCACTGGAGATATGGAGATATGGGTGTATGGATATTTGTTGTCTGTAAGGTAGGGATTATGCTAAAGTAGTTATGTCCCTTGATCAAGAAAAAAAACAGATGAGTGTTTGCCTTTGCTGTTTGAAAGTGAACTGATTGGATTGGGGTTCTTTTTTAACATTATTGATAATTCCCTGGTATAAACTGGTACATGGCTTAAAATGTTTAGCCTAAATTTTGACAGTTTAATAGTGTAAATCCTTTGGGTTTGTGCTTACTATGATAATTACATACACATATAACTTGTAAACTTTTATTGCAGTATTTCCCATAGGTGTCTTATAGAAAACATACCAGTATAAGGGATCTTATGAAAATGTACACAAAATTAGACTTTTTATTGATGTATTCTTTTCTTTGAATTCATATCGATTTGTTGGCTTAATCAATGCTAAGTTTTGAATTTTGTACATTTGTTTATTTAATTTCAGGAAACGCACGATATGCACAGACTCAAGGAAAACAAAAGAGCTAAAGAGAAAACTAGGTAGGGTTTTAAAACTAATGCTGGTAAATTGAAGATATAAATGAACTCAGACATTGATGATAATTTTTCATTATTTTATTTCCATCACGATTAAAAGAGTGTTCTGTATTTTATATGCAATGGATAACTTCTATTTATGACTTCTACTATTCTCAGAATATCTTTATATAATTAAATGGACTAGTTAGGGTTGATATTTATAAAACAACTCTGAAATGAATAAAATGATATTAGATGTACTTGTGGAAATAGAATGATAATAAATATACTAACTGAATAAAAAAAACTGGTGTGTAAGAAAACAGCTAAGGGATCACCTTTTTGCCTGTACCAATTATTTGCCAACTGTTAATATGTTTTGAGCTATTCCATTTTTTTCATACAAATGACATCTTGAGTTGAAATGAATCTTCAAAGTAGAAATCTAGATAATAAACATTCAGTTAACATCTTTTTTAATACCAATAATGCTTTTCTTGGGAACAAGTTTGAGTTGAAGTACTGTTAGTGTAGTTCAAGTCACAGAATTGGAAAAATAACCCACAAAAAGATCCCCAGTCCATCTACAAGGGTAGGGCATATGTCTCTTATAGGACAATTTAGTATTTCTTTTTGTGGAAAGTTGTCATTTTGTACCACTCAAACTTTACAAAATGAAAGATATCTCGCCCCAAAATTCTTGTTTCAACAGAGCATTATGTTCAGTTTTATAGGAAATAGAAAGAAATAAAATATATTGTCAATCAAAATCATTTTTGGAGATTTTTTTTTTATAATTATAATTTTCATTAGTTTCAGTACACTGTCATCTCAGTGGATTTTACTGAGTAAATTTGGCACATGAATTAATTCTTAAAAAAGCATACATGATAAATATTATGTACTGATTCGTTTTTAGATCAGCGGCCTAACTTTCTCCCATTTATTAAAATTCAGTAATTTTCAAGTATTTCAAGAAAAACCTCAATTTGTGGGCAAAAATGGATCCCTAACTGATACTATATTTGTATCTTTAAAATGGAAACTTAAACTGGCAATTTAAAGGTGCACTCTCACAGATTGATAGTTTTTACATTTCTTTTATTTTTTGTCTCAGAATCAGCTGATTTTGGCATCAATGCCTTCATTTCAGTCATTTAAGATAATTCACAATAGAACAGATCTTAATTGTTTGGAAAAGTGCAAAAAAAACTCATTTTTTCTGAAAGCGATAGTAACGCTTTTAGCCATTGTAAAACATCAATTTTCGAATGTAAATATAAAAGACTGCATTTTGGTTATTTGTCAGCAGTCTTAAATCATATATAGTTTCCAGACATTTACGCAAAAAAAGGCTCCTTTCATAACAAACAAAAAAATGTTAAAAAATGGTCTGTCTGTGAGAGTGCAGATTTAATCTTGAAAATTGTCCTATGTAATGAGGGAGTTCCCCTCTATATCAAAGTTGGATTGCCACTGGTTAAACATTTTTTTTTACAAGTAATCAGTGAACTGATAGATAATTTCCTAATCGTGCACAGTTTTGTTTTCTCGCTAGTATATAAGAGCCTCCCCACAAAATAAATTCCTTGTTTTGTTTTTTTTAACAAATAAACATGCAAAAGATTGTAATTTAGCAAATGGGTATCAAGATTTTCATAATTTATCACAATTTTTTGTGGAAATATCTTCCAGTTTGAAATCAAATATGTTTCACAAAGATAAGATGATAAAAACTGGATTCTCCTTAAATTCAAGACTTCCGTTATCCTTTTATGTAATTTTTCATCTGAAAGTAGTGAAATTTTGTTATTAAAACATTGATTATTGTGGCACAAGTAATACTTGTATTCAATTGTAGTCACGTATATTACAATAAAAAAAATGCAATCTATGAAACTTAATACTTTTTCTGAGGACAATAGGGAATTGGTGTTATTTCATATTTAGTTACATATAACCTGTGTAGTTATGGCTATATGAGTGTTTAATTTCATAAAAAAAATAATTCTTAAATAAAAATAAACTAGTAGACAGGATGAGGTTCAAATCAAAACAACTACGCATATGTTAACAACTACGCATATATTTCCCTTTTTATACGCCCGAAGGGTCGTATTATGTTATGGCCTCCATCGTCTGTCCGTCTGTCCGTTCGTTAGCAATTCCGTGTCCGGGCCATAACTTGGTAACTAATAAAGCGATTTTTCAAATAACTTTATACAAATCATCACTACATTAAAAGGATGTGTCGCGCGCAATTTCCAGGTCCATACCTCAAAGACTAGAATCACCATGGGGGTGCGTTAGCAAATCCGTGTCCGGGCCACAACTTGGTCACTAATAAAGTCATTTTCAAATAACTTTATACAAAGCATCATTACATTAAAAGGATGTGTCGCGCGCAATTTCCAGGTCCATACCTCAAACACTAGAATCACCATGGGGGGGACGTTAGCAATTCCATGTCCAGGCCATAACTGGGTTACTACTAAAGCAATTTTCAAATAACTTTATACAAATCATCTCTACATTAAAAGGATTTGTCAAGCATGCTTTCCAGGTCCGTACCTCAAAGGCTAATTTCACTGGGGGGCGTTAGCAATTCCGTTTCAATATTGGAAGTTTAAGCCTTTGTTGTAAACACTTTACACCTAGTAAGCAGTATACTAGCATAACCTAAATGTTTATTAAAGACCTCAAGCCGAATCCTCTTCGGGCGTATAATGCTCCGTTTCGCGGTGCTCTTGTTCAATGATGTGAGCCATCCTTCAAAAACTGTTCGCTGAAATTGGCCGACCCATTATTTCTCTGGAAAGTTTTAACTATTTTTCAACATTGGATTTTCTCTTTACTTTCTAGTTTGTTTGTTCATTGAAGAAAAAAATTGACATTAAATTTTCATAGAACAAAAAACTTCAACCTATGTAAGCCACTATGCCAAAAACATTCTAGATATCCACATGAAACTCAGTGTACTTGTTGCTAGAAATACTGCACACAAACAAGGCTCACAACTCTGGCTTCAACAGTTATTGATTTATGTCCCTTAGGCTAAAAAGAACATGACTGAGCATTTGCATCAGCATCTTATGCTCTTGTTAAAATGGGTTGAGTGATGACTTCACATTGAACAAGTGAATAATAGGCTTAATGAAAGAAAAAGCTGCCCAATGGATTATAGCATTTCTAGGGTAGACAGATTGTGTTAGTCAATTGAGCCCATATCAGTCATCAGAATAAGATTTCTTTAACAAGCCAGGGTAAACAATGGTGTCAGGGATTTTCCTGACCGTAGCGCCACCTAGCGATTGCTCAATTTAATAGCTCAGGGAGATACATGTAACTGACCGATGTCCCCCTTTCTAACACTGCATTTAACTGACCTATGTCCCCCTTTCTAACACTGCTGCTTGGTATCAAAGTTTTTAATAAGCCCTACTTAATCATTCTCATTCATCAGAGGTTTCATAATGATAAATCTAACTTTGTATGCATAGCATCATCACTCTGGTGTACAAAAATGTACTATATAAAATCAAGATTAAGAGCAACACCTAAAAATATTTTTTCCAATGCAGAGCTTACAAGCTTGTGCTTTTGACCACAGTTTTATTAGCTTTTTTCAAGTATGGCCTCTTTCAAGCTGCACTCTCACAGATTGGCTGTTTTGACAACTTTTTAACTTTTTGTCTTGGAATGAGTCAATTTTTGCATAAATGTCTTGAAATCAGTGATTGTGAGACATCTGAGAGAAGATCAAATCGCACCATTTTATCATATTTAAGTCTGAAAAGTTATGTTTTATGGCTAGAAGGGTTACTCACGCTTTAAGTGTTCGGCAGTTTTTCAAACAGTTGAGAACTGTTATACTGTGATTTATCTTATATCACTCAATTGAAGGCATTGATGCCAAAATCAGCTGATTCTGAGGCAAAAATTAAAATAAAAGTCAAAACTGTCAATCTTTGAAAGTGAATGTTTCCCTACCTCTGTCATGATTAAAGATCTGCATGTATTCTATTTCAGATATGAGGAAGACAACTTCCTGAGATTACCTACGATGAAGAAGGATCAGGTAGGTTTTTGTTGCCATGGTATTTAATCACTGCATTACATATATATTGTATTTTCTTGTCATTAAATTGTGTATAATTACAAGCTGACATGAAACTTAAAGTGGTTGAATACTTTAAGTTTCACGTTCTGCTTAAGGGCACAATTCAAGATGAGATTTCCTGTTATTTGTTGTTACACATACTGATGTACTAAGATTTAAGGTGATAATTATTTTGTTTTGCATTAAAATTCTATTGCGTCAGCTGACATGTGTTCATGGTTAAAATGTATTAAAGCAAAGATTTAAAATTCACATGAACGTTCATTTTGAAAGGGATTTTTCCATTGGAAATCCAGTCTTCATTTTGATGATAAAATTGTAAAACCAAAATTTCTTCTAATGAAACCTTATTTCCAAATTTCATAAACATTTCATGATGTTTTAGTTTAAAGAACATTTGACAATAATTCTTTTTGATTTTTGACTTTGCAATAAAAAATCCCCATCAGAATAAACTGAATTACCAGGTGATGAATAGAATGAATTTTTTATCCAAATCAGGAGGTATGGCATGCATGATGGAATATAGGACATAAACAAATTTACACAGGCAGACAAAAGCCCTTTGAGAAAAATTAATAATAAAAAAAAGAGGGAAATACCCTATCTATAAAATCCTGCGCTCCCTCCTCTTTCGTTTAAATTATGCCTGAGAAACAAAAGAAAGTTTTTCCTAGCCTAAAGTAAGTGTAAGATTGATTCTCCATGTACATGTGTGAAGCATTTTATGCATGTTTGTTGTGTATATATTATTAAATTTCAAGAAGTCTAAGACATTGTCTGAGTATGTATTTGCAAGCATACACACCTACACTACACTCTTATCTCAATATTTGCTTTGTTGCAGATAAATCCTTTCTGTATTATCTTAAAGCTATGCTTACGGAATATTTTTTACAATCAACCCTAAGCATTCTTGCATAGTTGGGCAACATCCATGCTGATTGCTGTTAGATAATCCGATATTGCACTTAACACTCTTACACAGTTTGGCAGCATGTGGCCTATATCTTTAATGAACACCCTTACACAGTTTGGCAGCATGTGGCTACCATATCTTTAATGAGCACCCTTACACAGTTTGGCAGCATGTGGCTACCATATCTTTAATGAACACTCTTACACAGTTTGGCAGCATGTGGCTACCATATCTTTAATGAACACTCTTACACAGTTTGGCAGCATGTGGCTACCATATCTTTAATGAACACCCTTACACAGTTTGGCGGCATGTGGCTACCATATCTTTTATTAACACCCTTACACAGTTTGGCAGCATGTGGCTACCATATCTTTAATGAGCACCCTTACACAGTTTGGCAGCATGTGGGTACCATATCTTTTATTAACACCCTTACACAGTTTGGCAGCATGTGGCTACCATATCTTTTATTAACACCCTTACACAATTTGGCAGCATGTGGCTACCATATCTTTAATGAGCACCCTTACACAGTTTGGCTGCATGTGGCTACCATAACTTTTATTAACACCCTTACACAGTTTGGCAGCATGTGGCTACCATATCTTTAATGAGCACCCTTACACAGTTTGGCAGCATGTGGCTACCATATCTTTAATGAACACTCTTACACAGTTTGGCAGCATGTGGCCTATATCTTTAATGAACACCCTTACACAGTTTGGCGGCATGTGGCTACCATATCTTTTATTAACACCCTTACATAGTTTGGCAGCATGTGGCTACCATATCTTTAATGAGCACCCTTACACAGTTTGGCAGCATGTGGGTACCATATCTTTTATTAACACCCTTACACAGTTTGGCGGCATGTGGCTACCATATCTTTTATTAACACCCTTACACAGTTTGGCAGCATGTGGCTACCATATCTTTAATGAACACCCTTACACAGTTTGGCAGCATGTGGCTACCATAACTTTTATTAACACCCTTACACAGTTTGGCAGCATGTGGCTACCATATCTTTAATGAGCACCCTTACACAGTTTGGCAGCATGTGGCTACCATATCTTTTATTTACACCCTTACGCAGTTTGGCAGCATGTGGCTACCATATCTTTAATACCATATTTTTAATGAGCACCCTTACACAGTTTGGCAGCATGTGGCTACCATATCTTTAATACCATATCTTTAATGAGCACCCTTACACAGTTTGGCAGCATGTGGCTACCATATCTTTAATGAACAAACTTAAACAGTTTGGCAGCATGTGGCTACCATATCTTTAATGAACACACTTGAACAGTTTGGCAGCATGTGGCTACCATATCTTTAATGAACACCCTTACACAGTTTGGCAGCATGTGGCTACCATATCTTTAATGAACACCCTTACACAGTTTGGCAGCATGTGGCTACCATATCTTTAATGAACACCCTTACACAGTTTGGCAGCATGTGGCTACCATATCTTTAATGAACACCCTTACACAGTTTGGCAGCATGTGGCTACCATATCTTTAATGAACACACTTGAACAGTTTGGCAGCATGTGGCTACCATATCTTTAATGAGCACCCTTACATAGTTTGGCAGCATGTGGCTACCATATCTTTTATTAAAACACTTAAACAGTTTGGCAGCATGTGGCTACCATATCTTTTATGAAAACACTTGAACAGTTTGGCAGCATGTGGCTTCCATATCTTTTAGGAACACACACAACTTGGCAGCATGTGGCTACCATATCTTTAATGAACACACTTGAACAGTTTGGCAGCATGTGGCTACCATATCTTTAATGAACACACTTGAACAGTTTGGCAGCATGTGGCTACCATATCTTTAATGAACACACTTGAACAGTTTGGCAGCATGTGGCTACCATATATTTAATGAACACACTTGAACAGTTTGGCAGCATGTGGCTACCATATATTTAATGAACACACTTGAACAGTTTGGCAGCATGTGGCTACCATATCTTTAATGAACACACTTGAACAGTTTGGCAGCATGTGGCTACCATATCTTTAATGAACACACTTGAACAGTTTGGCATCATGTGGCTACCATATCTTTAATGAACACCCTTACACAGTTTGGCAGCATGTGGCTACCATATCTTTAATGAACACACTTGAACAGTTTGGCAGCACGTGGCTACCATATCTTTAATGAACACCGTTACACAGTTTGGCAGCACGTGGCTACCATATCTTTAATGAACACCCTTACACAGTTTGGCAGCACGTGGCTACCATATCTTTAATGAACACCCTTACACAGTTTGGCAGCATGTGGCTTCCATATCTTTAATGAACACCCTTACACAGTTTGGCAGCATGTGGCTTCCATATCTTTAATGAACACCCTTACACAGTTTGGCAGCATGTGGCTACCATATCTTTAATGAACACCCTTACACAGTTTGGCAGCATGTGGCTACCATATCTTTAATGAACACCCTTACACAGTTTGGCAGCATGTTGCTACCATATCTTTAATGAACACCCTTACACAGTTTGGCAGCATGTGGCTACCATATCTTTAATGAACACCCTTACACAGTTTGGCAGCATGTGGCTTCCATATCTTTAATGAACACCCTTACACAGTTTGGCAGCATGTGGCTACCATATCTTTAATGAACACCCTTACACAGTTTGGCAGCATGTGGCTACCATATCTTTAATGAACACCCTTACACAGTTTGGCAGCATGTGGCTACCATATCTTTAATGAACACCCTTACACAGTTTGGCAGCATGTGGCTACCATATCTTTAATGAACACCCTTACACAGTTTGGCAGCATGTGGCTACCATATCTTTAATGAACACCCTTACACAGTTTGGCAGCATGTGGCTACCATATCTTTAATGAACACCCTTACACAGTTTGGCAGCATGTGGCTACCATATCTTTAATGAACACCCTTACACAGTTTGGCAGCATGTGGCTACCATATCTTTAATGAACACCCTTACACAGTTTGGCAGCATGTGGCTTCCATATCTTTAATGAACACCCTTACACAGTTTGGCAGCATGTGGCTACCATATCTTTAATGAACACCCTTACACAGTTTGGCAGCATGTGGCTACCATATCTTTAATGAACACCCTTACACAGTTTGGCAGCATGTGGCTACCATATCTTTAATGAACACCCTTATTCAGTTTGGCAGCATGTGGCTACCATATCTTTAATGAACACCCTTACACAGTTTGGCAGCATGTGGCTACCATATCTTTAATGAACACCCTTACACAGTTTGGCAGCATGTGGCTACCATATCTTTAATGAACACCCTTACACAGTTTGGCAGCATGTGGCTACCATATCTTTAATGAACACCCTTACACAGTTTGGCAGCATGTGGCTACCATATCTTTAATGAACACCCTTACACAGTTTGGCAGCATGTGGCTACCATATCTTTAATGAACACCCTTACACAGTTTGGCAGTATCAGCACTCTTGATATGGAGGATCGCCATGTTAGATAATACAGTATTGTACTAAACCTCAGTTACGTGTTTTCTGCAGCAAACTCGGCAGCATGTGGCTACCATATCTTCTCTCAACACCCTGACACACTTTGGCAGCATCAGCGCTCTGGATATGGAGGATGGCGATCATAGTGTAAGTATTGTGGAATTTAAGTTCTTAATATGAAAAGAATTGGATGGTGTCTTAAAGAATGACTCATTTCCTGTTATGGATCCCGTGTTTACTGCCCTGGGCTGGTATTTATAAAATATCTTAAGTCATTTCTTAACTTAAGTTGATTTCCTAAAAAAATTCATAGTCAAATTAAAAGAAAAGTTTAAGTGTTTTTTATACAAAAGTATGTATTTTGAATCAAATAAATGATAGTAAAATATTTTAGATATTATGAAGTGGTATTATCATACGATAAGTGAGATATTTAATTCAAAATTGACTTAAGTTAGGAATTGACTTAAGATGTCAATGAATACCTTACAAGGTTTCACAGCAGTAAGCCACAATTCCTGTGTATTGTTTATGTGCTAATGGCCAATTAAGGCTGTGTTCAAAGATAATCAATCTGCCTGCGTTGTTGATCACATCTGATAAGAGTCACCACAACCAATGAACAATCAGTGTAGTTCCCAGGTTTTGGGGGGGCGGGGTTACTTAAACTAGACTTTAACGAGGGGTTTGAAAAAATCATGACATAATTATGCTTATCTACTATACCGAAAAAAGCGTACATAGTAGATTCGCATGTACATGTACACTCAGTAAACTTTGTTAACAAAGAGTTCATTGTCTTTATCAGTAATGTATTATAAGGGTTTTAAGAGTACATAAGAGTTAAATAATTATTATATCTTAATCAAGATTTATGTGATGGCTTGAAGTGGTTCCATTAACCTCAAACCTCTTCAGAATTGACAGATGGAGACTTGATTATTCTGATGATGCTAGAAATGGTTTCTTTTGCAAGTTCCTACTGAAACCCATATGGTCCGAAACATTCTATTTTACCAATATTTGTTTCATGTTTTAGGGTGTCCCCAACAAACGAAGGAAAGCTGAAAAGGTAACTACATGTACAAATTTTATGATATAGAGCCAATTTTATTTATGGATCTTAGTTTTTTTACTTCAATACTTTTAAATCTGTAAAATGCGATGTATAACATTCAGATGTTAAAAGGAAAATTGTTACGTTGGTGTTTATGGTTCATGTAGAAGCACTTCTATATGGTCCACAAGAAGAAAAAGCATGAACTAATTGAACGCTGAAACAGTCATCTAAGAAAAAAAATGAAATGTTCCCCCCTCCCCCCTCCTCCCCCACCCCTAGACCAAATTTAAAAAGAAAAATTGGATGGAAATCCATGAATTAATTTATATTTGCCTAAATGTTACAAATGTCAACCACAGCTAAAAAGAATTAACCATAGTAATATGTTGAGGCGGCACCTGTGGATATCCATCACTTATGGCTCTAGTTAGTACTTGCTCAAGTAAAATTCACAAAAATATTTTTCAAATTAAAAAAAATAAGACACCAAGATAGTTTAAATTTAGGACTAAGATTGACTATTTATGAATTTATGTGCCCCTGAAGTTTTGTTGTATTCTTTAAAAAAGTACATTGTCATATTGTTAAATTTTCTTTTAAAGGGACTAGACACCAGATGATACAATTGCAAGAAAATTGTCAAAAACTTATTGATATTGTATTGTACAATGCATTGAATCTTACTTACTGATGTATCACATCGCTCATGACGCATGTACCTTTCGCAGTTCTTGCGTATTTTTCCAATTTGAAATTTACTGGGTATGTCTACCACGTTATAAATCCCAGTGAATTCAATTTTAGCATAGGTACATGTATTTCTACTAATCACATGACTTTTATATGCTTAATATACACCTTAGACTTGGAAAACATTATTTGATATTTTTAGGCAGGTAAACTCAAAAATGAAAATATGATATATTATTTTAATCATGTAAAATTATGTATTATAGGCCTCATATATGGGCCTCATAATAGCTCCTATTGACAATTCTAGGCGTGTTTTCTGGAAATAATGTTTTTGCCAGTTTTGGGACAATCCGGTGTCTAGCCCCTTGAATATCTATTGTCATAACCATTGCTTCTGTTTTAAAGTAATGATTAAGATATAACACACTATTTTAATATTAAATTATACTTTATACATTCTTAAATACACTTTTAATCGTTTTAAGCCTTAATCCTGACAGATAATTACATGTTCTAAAAAAAAATGTTTCAGTCAAAAGGAAAAAGCAAGAAAAAGGGAAAAAAGGGTGAGAAAAATTTGCTGTTTTTCTTTGCTCTTGTTTGTAAAAGTGTAAAGAACGGTCATAGTGTATAGTAGTGCTATAGGGGTTGTGTCTCTTAAACATGCATACTTTTTATGTCCTGTCATAATGGTTTTGAAGGTGAATGGTTTGTGGTTTCAAATCAGGCTGATCCTGGTGGATCTGCTTGATCCACTTTTTTTGTTTACTTTTTCTAGGCATTGTTTGTACTCCTATACCGGATTTGGTATCTAGATCAAATACACAGTGGCTACATTCAACTGATTTTATTTTTCTTCTTAAAAACATCACTTTTTTCTAACCTTGCTTAATGTTTAGTACACATGTGGAACTATCTCCCCATATGTGGTGTTCGGGGTCGTGAATCAGTGTTATTTCCCATGCAAATTGGTCAATAGTCTAAAGAATTCATAGAGAATTTATTTAGTATTCTGTGACCATAAGAAAAAACGAAAAACGTTGATAGCTGCTTGCCGTGCTCATGTAACTGTAACATTCTTGTTTTTCAGGTTTCAAGAGGAAGAAGCGACACTGAGCCGAATCGTTATGATGAATTTAAGGACTTAATAAATTTGTTTATGGGAGATATGAGTGCATTGACACTGTCATCAGGAAATGTGAACTTAAGAAAAGTACTGATGTCTATCATGGACGGCACGTCTATAGTTTACAGTGTTATACAGTGTGAATTAGTCAACAATAAACATGTAGGGTTTTAGCTTATGAGTTTTGGAAGGGTGCTGCATTCTGTCCTTTTCAGGGATGTAATTTGTCTGTGGTTGCGGAAGTCCACAGAACAGGGCCCCAGGGACCCCTCTAAAAAAGGACCCCCCCCCCCCCCCCAATTTTATTTTTTTTGAAAAAATCGAAATATATATATGTTTTTTTAAGCTGATAAAAAAGTTATTTGGGTTCTTTCGGTTGTTTATGATGTTCCAGTTTGCTTTAAATTTGGAGAGGGTAGGACCCTCAAAAGAGCTTCAAAAAAACAGTTTTTCTTCTTTGGCAGTGTGCTTTTGACTCAAAAGCGCCCCAAGAACCCATGGCCGAATGGTTTCAGCCCTCCAGCTGCCAGGTCAATCTCATCCCTGCTTTTTGCTAGCACCATTTTGCCCTCATAGACACCAGCATGGGCACCCTCCTACCGATTGGCATAGAATTAAATGCTTCAGATAGTCTAATATTTCTTTTGATTTTAATAAAACTTATATATGATTATAAACACATACAAATTAGACACATTTGACAGTTGAAACCTAATATTGCTTTAATTGGGCACTATTGTTTAAGTGATACTCATATTTAATATTTTACATTTTATAATATACATTAAAGTTGAGTAATAAACTTTTAATTACTTTCTAAATAATGCATTTATGGAAAATTTTAATTACTGATAACAAGATTGTAACTGTGCTTTTTATTGCTGAAAATGCACAAATATTAAAAGACTGCAGGGTCCTTAAAAGCTATACAATAATCAACCATCTTCTCATAAAGTAGAAATACCATGTTTTCTGCACCTTTTTCCGTCATAAGAACCATGGTTTTAGATGTTTATTCTTCCTTTTTGATTAATCAAAACAATGGCAATAATTGTGCAACTGCTTATTTGGGAGTTAGAGTGCATCTTGAACAATTTCTGTGAAACTCATATGGTTCAAATTCTGTGCCCATTTGTTTCTTAGCACCCTGTAACTTTTCTGCAGCACCCTGTCCTTTTTAATCTCCGGCTAACACTGTAAGTCTTCCTTATTGTTACAGTATCGATGTCTGCCCTAAACGTTATATAAATTCAATTTGAAAGTATTGGTACTAAGGTTTAAGTTAATTGTACTTGTGTCAGGAAATTAATATCAAAACATGTGAAAGTGTGTTAAGGTCTTTATGATAAAGATCGCATAGTTGGTTTGTACTTGGTTTTTAAAGTAACATCCTGTTAGATCTTGAAAGCGAAAATGAAATGAAATTCCTTAAAATTTAAAATAGATATATCAAAAAAAAATATCTTGTGATATGGCTTGTAATTATTTTTTTGAATGGGATTTGCTCATGTTTGGCACCAAAAATTAGTTTTCCCGGTAATGCATGGGAAAACACTTATATTGTAGTTAGTTAACTCTTTGATACTGAAATTGCAATTCAACAAAATTCAAACAATTCAAGTTTAAAAAGAAAATCGTGGAGGTCAGCTGGTATAGTCGAGAAAAAATGAGAACCGAGAACCACTTGGCCACATGGACTTATACATAACCTTATTGGATATTTTAACATTCATTAAATACCTTGAAAGCATCATGTGATAATGTCAATCAACCAATCACGCTACAGCCTTTTGCTAAAATACGTTAGCAATGGTTTTGAAAATCGTGGACTTCAAAGATCATATTTGAGCATAAATGAACATTTGTTGAAGGGTTCCAGCTGTCAGTTTCTTAGTTTTAACACTCCTAATAATTTGACTGACTTGATTTCATATTTAAAAAAAATCTAAAAAGTGCATTTTACAAATTATGAGTGAGTCCCTTTTATTGTTTTCAACAAATTTATTTACATTGCACACATTCCTAAAATACAATCAAGGGTGAGAGTGTTAAAGCTGCACTCTCATAGATTGAATGTTTTGCAATTTTTATCCCCCGCCTATGAAATAGGGAGGGGGATATTGAAATGGCGTTGTCCGTCTGTCCTTCCGTCCGTCCGTCTTTCCTTCCGTCCGTCCTTCCTTCCGTCCGTCACCTGCGTTTTCTCAGTAACTAGCCGGTAGAATTTCATGAAACTTAAAATAAATATGAACCAATATACTGGAATGATGCCCGTCCAGAAAAAAATTTGATTGGTCAATTGTCCTTGGAGTTATTGCCCTTGATTTTTTGAAAAATGCACATTCACAGCCATTTCTCAGTCACTAGCTGGCAGAATTTCATGAAACTTAAAATAAATATGAATTACTATACTGGGATGATGCCTGTTCAATTTTTTTTTGGATTGGTCAATTGTACTTGGAGTTATTGCCCTTGATTTTTTGAAAAACTCATTTACAGCCATTTCTCAGTAACTAGTTGGTAGAAATTCTTGAAACTTGAAATAAATATGAACCAACATACTGCGATGATGCCTGTTTATTTATATTTTGGATTGTGTAATTTCTATATGAGTTATTTGCCCTTGATTTATTAAAAGATCCATGTTTGCAGCCTTTTCTATGCAACTAGCTGGTAGAATTTCATGACACTTGGAATAAATAAGAACCAACATACTGTGATGATGCCTGTCTATTTTTCTTTTGGATTGGTCAATTTTCCTTAGAGTTATTGCCCTTGATTTATTAAAAAATCATTGTTTGCAGCCGTTTCTCAGTAACTAGCTGCTAGAATTTAATGAAACTTTAATGTTATATGAACCAACATCCTGCGATGAACTTCTTCGGTGAATTTCTACGGCTACATTTTTATCTCAACTATTGAGTACGCTCTCAACAACGGAGTACGACTACACTTGACAGTCAATGGAAAACAATGATTGATGTTTCTGAGTAAGCAGTTTCGGAAAAGACAGTTTTATTTAATCATCCCTCTGATTTATTTCGTTAAAATTTTTTATCATAAAGTAGTCCTGGTCGATATTTTATAATTTGGCTCGGAAAGGGATAAACCAATGTGCTTATCTTAGTCTTTCTGAGATTTTTTTTAACCTTCAAACACAAACAAGCCATCAAGCACAAACAAGCCATCGTTGGCGGCGGATATCTTTTCACTGAAAATGCTTGTTTTATATATATTGTTTTGGAACGAGCCAATTTTTGCGAAAATGCATGGAAATGAGTGATATAGGACTGCTGACAAAATATCAGATTGCAGGACTTCATATTTATGATCTAAAATTGTTGTTTTATGCATTTTTCTTTAAGTGTTAGTGACACTTTTAGCCATAATTCATTAATTTTCGAACGTAAATATTAAAAACTGCAATCATGTTCTTTTGTCAGCAGTCTTTTATCACTGGTTTTCAGGTATTTACGCCAAAATTGGCTCATTCCAAGACAAAAAAAAAGTTGTCAAAATCATAAATCTGTGAGGGAGCAGCTTTAAAGATTTTTGACTCTTTTCACCTGAGAGTTGGTGGGTTCCATCCCCACTACGGCAACTTTCTCATGGACTCTCAAAATTGATATCAGTATTGATATCTATATGCATAAAACAGACTCCAGCGCCATTCTATAATAATAAGCTGTTGGCATTCGTCACACTTTTGCCTTTCATCACAATTAAGCAAGAAGAAGTTAGTATAACCTAATTAAAACCATCGCAGACTGTTTAATCAACTATGTGTATAAATTATACACATTTGCTACTGACAAAGCCATTTTTGACTGAAATTATAAAAAGTAAAAAAATAATAATTAGAACCGATTTTATAGCTATTTTCTGTTACTGAAATCACCTCGGCCTGGTCAAAATCGGTAACAACAGGCAGATTATAGCAGCCTCATGAATAATGGTTTGTGCAAGATTTTGAACTCTACTTAGTGCAGTTTGACATAATGTCTCCTTAAAGGTTTTTATGTAACGATTTAAGTGACAAGTACTAATTTGCAATTGTTTCAAATTTATGAGGTTCCATAGGTCATGCATTGTAAACACTTCAATCGTTCAATATAATCGGGAAATGGGTTTTGCTGTATTAATTTCCTTTCGATTTATGTTTGTTTGTTTTTCAATAGTGCATTGTCTATTGAAGTGGAGATTTAATTCCTCAGATTAAAGTTCTCTGAATTTTGATTGTTTTGTTTTTAATCAATTGCCTCTTTGATGACAATTGATGAGTTATCTACAATATTACTTGACCTATAGAACACCACTGTCTTTCCACTGAAAAGAATTGTTTAAATGAGAACTTTGTTTACCCTTTACTTCATTATGCCCCCCCCCCCCTTTCCAAGAAGAGTGGGTATATTGTTTTGCACATGTTGGTTGGTCTGTCAGTCCGTCCACAGACCGTTGATAGACCAAAGCTTGTCCTATTGATAACTCAACAATTCCTGGACCTGTGGTCATCAAATTTGACATGAAGGTTGGGCCTGACAAAAGAAAGACCCATGACGATTTTATGGGTCATTGGGTTAAAGGTCAAGGTCACAGTGCCCTTTAACCTGAAAAGGTTGTCAAAGCTTGTTATTATAACTCGACAATGCCTGCACCCATGGCCCTCAAACTTGACTTGGTTGGGCCTGACCACTAGATGACCAATTTTAACTCAACAATTCCTGGACATATGGTCATCAAAATTGACATGAAGGTTGGTCCTGACCAGAAGATGACCCCTTTTGATTTTAGGGGTCATCGGGGCAAGGTAACAGTGACATTGAATGCAAACTTGACAATTCCTGGACCTATGATCAACTTGACATGAAATTTGGGCCTGACCAGACAAGAGGTCATCAGGTCAAAGGTCTATGTCATTGTGACCTTGAACACATCAGGTTGACAAGACTTCTTCAAGTGATTACTCAACAATGCCTGGACCTATGGTCATCAAATTTTACACCGAGGCTGGGCCTGACCAGTAGATGACCCTTATTGATTTTAGGGATCATTGTGTTAAAGGTTACGGTCACAGTGACTTTAAATGGGAAAAGGTTGTCCTAGTCATAACTTGTCAATGCTTGCACCCATGACCCTCAAACTTGACTTTGAGATTGGGCCTGACCAGTAGATGACCCCTATTGATTTTAGAGGTCATCGGTTCAAGGTTTGGGGTGACCAGTAGATGAACCCTATGGATTTGGAGGTCATAGAGTCAAAGGTGAAGGTCACAACTCATATAGGTCATTCGGTCTATGCATATTTCATTCCATTGTCCAAATATTTCTGACAACATGGCACTCAAGTGGGGCATAATGTTTGACAGACATCTCTTACTTGATAGGAGTTGCAGCTGAATTGTGTCCTATGACCTGTGGCGTCCTAAAATTAAAGTACAGTCGAGCCCCGATGGCTCAAAATCGCTTGGCTCGATTTCTTTGTTGGCTCGAACTGAATCTAAAGGACTGATTTCGAAAATGTGAATGTAAGAATTACCGCTTGGCTCGTCAACTCCCCGAGGCTTGAGGTATTTTCGCCTGTCCCTTGGAGCTCGAGCCAACCGGAATAATTTCATATACACTCCTCAAACTTCAAGGTATGAGTCACCGTGTAACTTTGTGGCTGCAAATGTACGTTTAAATGATTATTTTGCATATTATCTAATTGATCGGTAAGTATCATAAAACGCTTTAGGCTGAGTAATATTTCCCCATCTTATCATCATGTGTTTCACACTTATCATACATAGCTTATAGGGAAGTCTCTGATTCCTTATCTGTATTTTTTTTATCTTAAATATCACTTCAGAGCAATTCTCTATCATTTGACATCTACATTATGAGTATAAACTGACAATATTATTCTGTCAGGGAGTTGAAATTTGATTTTGAAACGAAGCAGATCTCTGCATGTTTAAGGATTTCGTTAATTATTTTTGACACTTTGAAATTGTTAATAAAATTTAGACATTAGGATTACCATATATTGCCAGGAATTCAAAACTTTGTAACAAAGTTATTAAATGTTGGATAACCATCACATTTAATAAGAGTGGAAAGCAGTTTGGACTAGAGATTTCCATTAAAGGCTGCATGGGGTTCTTGAGATCCTACCTGTGTCTTATGTAAGTCATCATGGGAGGTGTCTGAACCTTCCTTTTCTGTTGCATTTCACTCAGGCTTACAAGAGTTATGGTCTTTGAAAATGATCTGAAGAATCTTTTGTTGCATGTAGCTCAAAAGGTAATGCACTTACACCCATGACACTTCATGGGATGTTGGTCCTCTTGGAGTATTATTTACTTACAGCGACATTTTACTGAATCTTTGACACTTAAATATTAAAAATGGTCTGATAACAAATAATGTTGTGTGACTTGCTCCAAAGGGATTGCACCTTCACTCATGAAACTTCACATGAATGTTGATCAGCATGGGAAATTGTGGGCTTGCAATATTTTTTATGTTAAATTTTGTCTGACAAGAGTTATTTTTCTAGACAAAGTTTTAAATTGTCTGAAAAATATTGTGTTATATCAACATGTGTAGCTCCTCAAGTATTGCATCTACACACATGAAACTTTAAAGAGTTCATGGTCAGCATGAGATCTCATGTACCTGCCATTTCTTTACAATTTGCATTGGTATGACCCCTTCAAAAAACGGGGGGTATATTGCTTTGTACATGTTAGTAGGCCGTAAGATCAAAATTTGTCTGATTGATAGCCACTTTACGCTTGGTCCTAGGGTCCTCAAACTTGTTAGGCAGGTTGTTCATGACCAGCAGATGACCCCTATTGGGTTTGAGGTCAGTAGGTCAAAATATATGGCTATAGTGACCTTAAACATAAAAAACTGTTTAAATTGGTAACTACAGTATGATTGTTTTTATGGTTCTCAAAAGGGAGGTTGGTTATGATCAGCAGACGACCCCTATTGATTTTGAGCTCAGCAGGTCAAAGGTAGTTTCATTGATGACCTTTGGCAACAAGTTTGTCTAATTATACCCCCCAAAACAAAGTTTGGGGGGGTATACTGGAATCGGGTTGTCCGTCTGTCCGTCTGTCTGTCTGTCCGTCTGTCTGTCCGTTTTTTTTTGTCCGGGATTCATCTTTGTCGTTATTGAACAAATCTTTTTCAAACTTTCAAATATTAATGACCATGATGTAAACCTGTGCCTCCGTGGATTTGGTCAGAGTCGCATGATCCTGAGTGGAGTTGTGGCCCCTTAATGAGTTAAATTGGGCAAAATTAGCTTTGTCCAGGATTCTTCTTTGAAGCTATTGAGCAAATCTTTTTCAAACTTTCAAATATTAATGGCCATGATGTAAACCTTTGCCTCCATGAATTTGGTGGGAGTCACATGATCCTGAGTGGAGTTGTGGCCCCTTAATGAGTTAAATTGGGTAAAATTAGTTTTGTTCGTCCTACTCCTTCGTCATTTTTGAATGAATCTTTTTCAAACTTTTAGCCATGGTGAGAACATTTGCCCCTGTGATTGTGGTTGGAATCACATGATCATGTCTCCAATTATGGCCCCTGAATAAGTTAAAATAGGCAAAAATTATACAGCTTTGTCTAGCCTAATCCTTGGTCATTTTTTCTATAAATCTTTTTCAAACTTTCAGATGTCAATGACCATGATATGAACTGTTGAATATGTGATTTGGTGCACCTGTATTAATCAGAATGTTTGCATGGCCTTAAAAAGACCTTTAATTGATTTTGTCCTTAAAAAGACCATCAAAAGTCCTGAAGTTAGGTGCATACAGGCCTTAAATTTGTTACAAAATTCGCTTTGGTGGCCTACTCCTTTGTCATTTTTCAATATATTTTTCTCAAACTTTCAGCTATCCGTTGGGGGGTATTCGTTAGCCTTTGGCTTACAGTTCTAGTTGATAATTGGAGTACATTTGTGCCTAAGATCTTCGAACTTGGTAGGGAGGATGGTCATTACCACCATATGACCCCTGTTGATTTAAGGTTGTTGGTTTGAAGGTCACGGTCGTGGTGACCATTGGAGACAAAAAGTTTGTCCGATTGATACTTAGGGTATGCTTAGTCCTACGGTCCTCAAATTTGTTAGAAAGGTTGATCGTGGTAAGCGGATGACCCCTTTTGACTTTTGAGGTCAAATGTCACGGTCGTGGTGACCTTAAACACAAAATTTTGTCTGATTGGTAACTAGAGTATTCCTTATCCTACGAATATCAAATATCCTACGGATATCAAATTTAAAGGATCACTCCTTTTAATTTGGAGTTGAGTATGTCAATGGTCACGGTCACGGTGACCTCAGACAAAAAAAGCCTGTCCGATTGATAAGTGCATTTTGCTTGGTCATACATTCCTCAAACTTGGTAGAGAGGTTGGTTTTGATCAGAAGATGACCATATTGATTGTGATGTCAGTAGCTCAAAATTCTACGTCATGCTGAATTTGCTCACATAAAGCCTTACGATTGATAACTAGAGTATGCTTGGCCCTACGGTCCTCAAACTTGGAAGGGAGGCTGGTAAGACCCCTGTTGGCTTTGAGGTCAGTAGGTCAAATGTCACGGTCTTGGTGACTTGGAGACAAAAAGCTTGTCCGATTGATAATTTGGGTGTGCATTGGTCCTATTGTCCTCATAATTGGTAGGGTGGTAAGTCATGATCAGCAAATGACCTCTATTGATTTTAGGTCAGTAGAATAAATGTCAGTCTTGTTTACCTTAAAGGCATAATTTAAGGAATGTTTGGCATGATAATCCCCTGCTGTGCATCTTCTGCTAATTGCACTGGTGTCACAATCGGGGCCAATTTACTGTATGTTGGTTCATTGGCTTAGGACTATTTGAGGTCTAATATTATTATAAAACCTCCATAACTGCACAGCTCGATACTCAGATTGGAGATCTGGTAGGAAGGCACCAGGCAATTAGACATAGAGGTTGTGTACTATCCACCGATTTAGGGGGGGGGGGTCACTTGAAGAAGGCTTAAACTAGGCCTTTAAACACAGGAACCTGTCCGATGATTGATAACAAGTGTATGCCTACAGTCCTCAAACTTTGCAGTGAGGTCACGGTCGCAGTGATCTTGAACACAAAGCATTTCAGATTGATTGATTGAGTATGCTTTGGGATATCGTTGTCAAACGTGAAAGGGAGGTTGGTCAAAGTTCAGGACCACAGTGACCTTGAACACGAAATCATTGACTGATCTACAGCTATACCTTTTATCCTCAAACCTGTAGTGATGTTGGTCATATCCTTAAATTAACACACAGACATCCAATGTAAAATGACAAATTGGCTGTTAATAGAGGGGTGGGTGGAGGGCATACGTGTTTTACAGACATCTCTTGTGCTCTAAAAATGGTTGTCCATCCGACAAGACCAAATCGGGGGCATTTGTCACCTGACTGTGACATCTCCTGTTTAGCAAGAGTTAAGACCCTTGCATTAGTGAAAATTAATTTGAAAGTATTTTGTCAAATATAACGCCAACTATATTACACCTACACTCATGAAACTTCATGGAAATAGAATATTGGCCGACATAGGCTGAGGTACACCTTCCATTTAATTCGCATTTTACTGCTTACTTCCTCAACTCGACATGTCACAATATTGTAGGTATCCATGCGGCGTGCTGGGCGGGCTTAAAACATGCAGACAGACCGTCACATTTTCATGTCAAGTGCTATTGTTGTCAACTAAATGTAATATTATCATCCGTCTTGAGAGGCAATTAGATGCCAAGCAAAGTATGCAATGAGTGAAAATTGCTGATAGGAATTATCAACTCTCCTTCATCAGGCATTTAAACCCAGGGCTTCCTCAAACACTCGACCTCATAAGAAATCTGCACCAGCATAGCCTGCCTTTTGTGGAGTTTTCCTAGTGTACATTTGAGGCAACAGTTAACAAGACTCTGACGAGCGAACAGTAACATCGATAGATGAAGACTTTCAGATAACTTGAGCGAGCGTCAGAATGCACTTGAAAATTTTGTTTGTGAAATCGAATAAGCTTTTTCTAAACTGACCAATCTAGCTCTTTGATTCAAACTAAATAATATATGATACATCGAGTCAGAAATACTCAACCTAAAAAGTTATCGTGCGGTTGATAAGGTGACACCCATTGTCTAAATAACTTTAAGGATTAGAGGGATTCGTTCATGTGCTGGCACGAAAACTAATTTTCCCGGTTATGAATCTGAAAACACTTATATCATAATTAGTTTACCCTTCGATTTCGAAATTGCAAAAAAACCTGGTTGTTGAAAGAACCAACCTCACACTGGTACAGTCAAGAAAACCATAGAAAACCAGATCTTTATCCACTAACCCACAGGGACTCATTCTTAGCCAATGTATATTTAAACTTTTATTGAACACATAGGTAGCACCACGTTATCATATCAATCAACCAATCACACTACAGCTTTTTGTTAAATCCCGTTAGTACCGCATTTCAAAATTGTGGACTTCAAAGATAATATTTGAGCATATATCAACACATTGTGATTGGTTAAAGCAGTTAGTATCTTAGTTTAAACATTCCTAATGATTTACCGCACTTTATTTCGTAATAAATAGTGTATGTTTAAGGTATCCCATCCCTATGTACATATTTTGGGGTTACAGCTAAAGTGTTATGAGAAGGCTGCTGTACCCTGTCCTTGGTAGAGCCATCAGCGCTCATCGAGCCTTCTGCCCATAGTACTTCAATTAAACATCTTCCTAGCATTTTCTGTAAACTTACAGAGTGTTCAAGTCCTTTACAGCCCGATACAATGTATAAGGAGTAGTTCCTAGTAGCACCTAGAAGTTTCTAGTAGCTCTTAGCAGCTCTTAATAGCCTTTTATCGTCGGCAATCCCGGTACTCTCTTTGGCTACACTTCATACATACTGTGGGAAAGTTTACTGACAAAATTCCGTTTTAATGACTATGCATGAGGCAGGGGGGGGGGGGGGGCATCTTTTCTTCCAATGAAATCGCATGTTACAATTAAATACTCTTCAATAACCCTGTATTGTCAGTTGTCTTCGCAGGCGAGTGGTCTAAGTGCTGTTTAGATATGTGTTGAGTGATCTGGCGGACCGAGCTCATGTCGAGCTTTCGCCTGAATGATTTTTTACGGGAAAAATAGTAAGAGTGTATGTGCATATTCCCGCACTGCGGAACCAATTAAACCGCCTCATTAATTATTCATGATTTCAAGATTTTCTGGCAAAAAACGCCTATGGTACACAACGAAGCATGACGCAGTTGATGATACAGTTTATTTAAGTTCCCTATAAAATGGTGTGTTTTTGGCCCACGAATCTCACAACATAGACACATTCGGGAGCTTTACAAATTGGCATATTAAAGCCATATTTGGATCAAAGGTGTTCATGCAAAATGGCAAGGCCATACTTTTGAATAAGTGCCTTACTGTGGAACAAATGCCTTACTGTGAGACAAAGGTGCTGATGCAAAATGGCAAGGCCTTACTGTGGAACAAATGCCTTACTGTGGTACAAAGGTGCTGATGCAAAATGGCAAGTCCTTACTGTGGAACAAATGCCTTACTGTGGTACAAAGGTGCTGATGCAAAATGGCAAGGCCTTACTGTGGAACAAATGCCTTACTGTGGGACAAATGCCTTACTGTGGAACAAATGCCTAATTGTGGGACAAAAGTGTACTTGCATAACAGCATGGCCTTACTGTGGAACAAAGGTGTACCTGTATAACAGCATGGCCTTACTGCGGAACAAAGGTGTACCTGTATAACAGCATGACCTTACTGCGGAACAAAGGTGTACCTGTATAACAGCATGGCCTTACTGCGGAACAAAGGTGTACCTGTATAACAGCATGGCCTTACTGCGGAACAAAGGTGTACCTGTATAACAGCATGGCCTTACTGCGGAACAAAGGTGTACATGTATAACAGCATGGCCTTACTGCGGAACAAAGGTGTACATGCATAACAGCATGGCCTTACTGCGGAACAAAGGTATTCATGCATAACAGCATGGCCTTACTGCGGAACAAATGTATTCATGCATAACAGCATGGCCTTACTGCGGAACAAAGGTGTACATGCATAACAGCATGGCCTTACTGCGGAACAAAGGTGTACATGCATAACAGCATGGCCTTACTGCGGAACAAAGGTGTACATGCATAACAGCATGGCCTTACTGCGGAACAAAGGTGTACATGCATAACAGCATGGCCTTACTGCGGAACAAAGGTGTTCATGCATAACAGCATGGCCTTACTGCGGAACAAAGGTGTTCATGCATAACAGCATGGCCTTATTGCGGAACAAAGGTGTACATGCATAACAGCATGGCCTTACTGCGGAACAAAGGTGTACATGCATAACAGCATGGCCTTACTGCGGAACAAAGGTGTACATGCATAACAGCATGGCCTTACTGCGGAACAAAGGTGTACATGCATAACAGCATGGCCTTACTGCGGAACAAAGGTGTACATGCATAACAGCATGGCCTTACTGCGGAACAAAGGTATTCATGCATAACAGCATGGCCTTACTGCGGAACAAAGGTGTACATGCATAACAGCATGGCCTTACTGCGGAACAAAGGTGTACATGCATAACAGCATGGCCTTACTGCGGAACAAAGGTGTACATGCATAACAGCATGGCCTTACTGCGGAACAAAGGTGTACATGCATAACAGCATGGCCTTACTGCGGAACAAAGGTGTACATGCATAACAGCATGGCCTTACTGCGGAACAAAGGTATTCATGCATAACAGCATGACCTTACTGAGACACAATGGTGTACATGTAAGTGCAATGAGTGTACGACACAATTTCGTAAGGTACAAAAGATAAAACAAAATCAAATCAATGTTAAGAGAATGTCACAAATAAAATAGAGTTTTTGCTTGCAAAATCAAACAAACATTGCCGTACCTAACATATAAAGACAAAAGTATTTAAATAGATAGTATAGCTACTCAGAAATGTCAATATAACGCCACATGCCCGTAGTTCATACCGGTATGAGTAACTTAGCACAGGGGTTCTTAAGTTCAGGATTAATCATGAAATCAGGATCGAGAGCGTTTAACTTCAGACTCTTGTAAAATATTTAAAAAAATGTTTAACGCTCGGATATTTGCATCCAACACAGTAGGGAGTAGCTTGAAATGAATATCAATAACTTTTGAAACCATTTCAAAAGGGTCTAAGACCCTTTACCTTGCTTAGGCATGAATCCCTCATATTCAAACGGACCCCTGCAATTCATTTCCGAATTGTTTGAATCCCTGTTAATACTACATTGGGTCGATTGTACCGAACGTTGTTAAAGTTAACAACGACGTTAACGTCAGCGTTGTTAACCTTAAAATA
Organism: Mya arenaria; assembly: GCF_026914265.1. Lineage (NCBI taxonomy): Eukaryota > Metazoa > Mollusca > Bivalvia > Myida > Myidae > Mya > Mya arenaria. The sequence continues at coordinate 47,054,144 of NC_069129.1, forward strand.
TTTACTGCTTTGGAAGTTTTAAGAATACACTTCCGGTCCCAATTTCTCGAAACTTCTTATAAATATCTTATGACAGGATTAAGCTAATCTCACTATTTTTGTTGCTCTATAAAATGCGTATTATCTAATTTTTAAAGAGATTTTAGAAATTATGTAGGAATATTCTAAATAATAATGACAATAAAATGTTTTTATTTATCAAAATCCATTTTTAGTATGTATTTAGGCTAATTGAAATAAGCGACTTAAGCCTGTTAAGCTTAAGTAGTTTCGAGAAATCGGGGCCAGATCTGCATTATTCCTAGCAAGGCTGTTTCATCTGTACAATGTATTTCTTTTATTTAAAAATATGTTAGCACATGATCAAATAGTTGACGTTTCAAAGTTAACTACGATCTCGTTCTGAATAACCTGCTCCGTCTCTCTCTGTTTTAAAGCGAAGTCACAGTTTACTTTCAAGGTGCATTCTCTTTGTCATTAGCACATCTTAAACCTTTCCTTTGATACAATGACACTTAATAGTCGATTACTTGACACCCCTAAGTATTTTGGAGTTTGTAAAGTATCTTCATCATTTTCATATGAACGCAGCGTTATATTCAAAGTTTGAGGACAGCAATATGACTTTGATACTAATATGAAAGCGGTAATAAGTGTTCTTAGCTTTGTGCGTGTTCTGCGTCATGCCTCCGTAAATAGGATCACCGGACAGATCTAGAAAAGCTCAGAAATCCAAAAATCCAATAAGTGATTAAGTCGATTATAACCGCCAATTTTCCATGAAGAAACGAAAACACCCACCAAATTTCAATTCAGTCATTTTTTTTTTTTTTTTTTTATAGAAGCTCGCACATGCCCACTAGCTAGTATAGAGGTGTTCGATCGGCATTTTGCGCCGAATACTAAGAAAGTTATCATTTTATTTTTTGTCCTATAAACGATAAGTCGGCGACGTGCTGCGCCATGCCTGCCGACTTATTTGTTTAAAAGACTAATAATAAACACTATATGTTACTCGTTTATAACCAGAGGGGCTTCTGTTATCATGTATGCGATGCAACAGTAATTATTGTTTATTTTAATTACGTTCGTTAATGTCTTAAACATAATTTACATTTGGTTACGTTACAATTAAATCATTAATTCATTTAATAGATGTTTCAAAAGTCTTCCAGCTTAAGTAATAGGTGTTTCTTTATAAGTTTCTAAATTGATTATATAAAGTTGCGTTACTAACTGTATCCATTTTTTTCTGTTTAATCTTTAAATTGGAGGAATTTTCTCAATTTTATTGATATTTGATATTGGAGAGGGACAATAAGACATCCTGGTTTATTGAAACGAACTTTTTAACGATCCTGATCAATATAGCGATATCATTGTTATCATTTAAGGTTTTATTACTTTAACATTAGTTCAAATCCATGCATGTTCTTTCATGTTGGGTTTTAAGTTTTATATCTGTAAGGGACTTTCCCTGCAATAAAACAAGGGTTGTTATGATTAGATTAGATACATTTAAAGGGACAGAGTATATGTTGTTGCAAACATATACATGTATATATTAATTTTAATGGATTAACTCGTTTACCTCATATGACGTTAATAATGATAGCAACAAATAACAACATTTGATTTGTGTAAGAAAATAATAAATAATATCCCTTATAAATGGGATTTTTCAATTAACACCCCAGTTGATTAAGCGCCAACATATCGCTCTTATCTTTTGCATCTGTATACAAATCATATTCTTCTTTTTATCTTCTTTTTATCATAAGAAACAAATGAGTTAAACATAATAATGCAGGCGCGTACGCAGCTTTTGGCCAATTTAGGATTACGCAGATTTATGACGGACAGCTTATAATTCCTTTTACCCCCTAACCCCCACCCTCCAGCCCCTTTGGTTTTTATTTCAAATTCGGGGGTTTGGTATGACAAAACCAGTCAAAATTACATTACATTACACACTTGCGTACAGTCAGCTACGCGCCTGATAGTGTATTAAAATAAAAACAGTTTCATCAACGTATATTATGCCCCTTTAAACTCATGATAACATTTTTATATTCTTTATTCTAAGTTTGCTAAGATTTAACTATGGCTGTGGTTGAACAAACAAATAGATTATTTATTTTAACGTGCTATCTCTCCCGTTTTTTTCAACATTGATTTTTTTTACAATTTAAGTAAAGTTAATACTTTTTTTTGTTAAAAAACCCAACATATGACGTCATGAATACATTTGTATGCAAAAACAAGCACTTTACATACATTAGTTGTCAACATAATTTTTGTCCAATGAGAAGGCAGTATTATTCAAATTTGCCAATAAATGTATTTCAGTAAATGTGCAGTCCGCCGTTATTGATTTAAATCAGGTGAATCGATAGATATAAACAGTGGGTGGGTAGATAACACAATAGTTGGTAGACCACACAATCAAGTTAAAGATGAACTCTTACTCCCAAATAAGAATTACCACAATTAATAAAACTGTTCCAATTTACCGAAAAGGATGAATAAATGTCGAACACAATGGTTCTTGTGAAGGATACTGTGTTAAATTTGAAAGAAAGGTGCAGAAAACATGGTATTTACACCTTGTTAGACGATAGTAGATAACAGTAAATCTTTTAGCACTCACCAAACATTTTTTTTTGCGTTTACAGCTATTAAACACACGGTTACAGTCTTGTTATCAGTAATTAATATTTTCGTTAAATGCAGTATTTAGTAAGTAGTTAAAGGTTTATCACTCAAAAAATATTTTTGTTATACATGTGTATGTATTGATTTTAAATAAGTCACTTTAAAGGTTGTTAATATGTACATACTAACAACCGTTAACCATTACATTGCACATATTTTGTCATCTTAAGGCCACCATATCATTACCTTTATCATGATAACACGATGACTTTCATTTATTCAGTGTTTGCTAAATGCGATAAACGCCTGTTTAAATGTGTAATTATACCTGGGAAGAATTATTTTCCTTATTCAAAACAGTTTGAATTTATATAAAAAACATGTTCACAAATTTGAATCCGGAAGATTATACCGGTATTCGATGTGAAATATTAAGTGTACTAAACGTTAAAGCGAACTCAGACAGTCATAGTTTTCTTAACTTGAAATTGACAAGTGTTTGAAGCAAAATACGGAAGTGAAATCGTCTCTATTTATAAAGGATACTTGATAAACTCTCTTGATAGCTGACCGTGCTAGGCGGGTTTAAAGACCAAACGTTTAATGTAATGGATATGGACGAAAACGGGCTATTTTTATTTTCCAATTTTCGAACAGAATTAGTGCACTCTTAGACCTGATGAGGTTTTAGCAAGAAACGTGTCCGCGTGTAACATAAACAATCATCGCACTCTTATGACGAAACCTCCGGACCAATCATCGTGCCGCATATAAAGTCTTGGATTTCAAGTAGAGCTTTATTTTCACCAAAGATTGTCAGCAGCAACTGCGGATTTGGTCTTAGACGGAGCATCGCGCTTCCTTGGACATAGAAAGTAAACTAATTACATCTATATAATGACATAGTTTACGAACATCGGGACTTGTAAATAAATGTGATTTTCCAAGGATTTCGTCGACAAAAAAGCAACGTGCTCATTTGAAAAAAGTAAAACGAATACATCGGATAACAGATTCGTCTAATAATAATAATCATTGTGATCTGGTTTCGTTGACATAGCAGCAGTACGTTCCTTTGGACAAAGTACATCTGGCGACAGATCTCAACCACGTGAAAATCGAGGCTTGCAACCAATTGGACCAGGTTTCGTCGAAATTGCAGCACTGTGCTCATTTGGATGTAAATATTTTCTGATTATATCTGATGGACTTGAACTTGCTTGCAGTTAATGTACAGTGTGTTCATTTTCGACGTAGGAACTTGAAACTAGTGCGATTAATGTAATTTTGCAGTGAATGTGCATCAACATAAAGAAATAATAGGACGATTCATTCTTTCGGGACTGATCAAATAAGCAGTATTGAAAGTGCGTTGCACTGTGTGTTTTTTTCAAGTACGTGCACTTTAAACATGTATTAACAGTCTGGAATGAATCCAGCTATACGTATATCGAAAACCATTTAAGAATACGGTATAAAAAAGTATTACGTGTGAGTGTTTTGTACTTTATATCTGTTCTAAATAAGAAACCTTGGTCAAACTATCATGACATATGTCAACGAACTCAGCTCGTGAGAAAATATATTCAACAAACACGGACTTTGATATGACTCTCTTCCGTTTATGATTTTAACGGTGTAATGGACGTCAAACACTTCAGTCTAGTATTGATTGTTCAGATAATGACCTAAAGTACCGTGTTATAAATATTTCCCCAAACAAAACAACATACCAGTGTCGGGGAGTAAGGACAAGATGGAGACTTCAAACTTATCAAACTCGTGGAACTATTCAGCGGACGATGAGCTTTTACGGAGCCTTACGAGGGAGCGATTCGCATTGTCGATTCCAGTATTGTGTTTTATTTGTTTATTAATGCTCGTTGGATTAATCGGTAACTTCCTAGTGATATGTACATACGTAAAACGCGTGTCTAAATCTTCAACAAACATGTTTATATTTTGCTTGGCAACCTTTGACCTTATTAACTGCACCATAGCGTTGCCACTGGAGATCTACAATCTCGTGAACCCGTTCACCAACGAACACCGCTTTATTTGCAGCTTTCATAGGTTTTTCGGCTTCTCCGCCGATCTGTCGTCTGGTTTTATAATCGTCTGCATCTCTTTTGACCGATATCTGCGAATTGCCCGTCCCCACCAAGGTCTCAGTGTCAAGGGGGCGAAAATCGCGGTTCTTGCGACGTGCATTGCATCAATAGCTATCTCATCTCTGTCAATATTCGTGTTTGGAACAAAAGTAGTCACGTTTGAGAAATATCCGAACATTCACGGTCATAGGTGTGGAATTTCGGATAGCATAAAGGACACTGTGTGGCCTCTTTTCTTCAACATAATGATTTTAATATCATTCGTCGTTGGAGTTATAATTCTTTTGACAGTGTACATATTGCTGGGAATTAAAGTTCGACGTTGGAGCAGAGGTCGCAAATCTAAACAAAATCGCGTCGTGCGTTCCTCGGAGTATTTTCAAACAGCTATTATTTCGGACGATACCGGAAGCCCGGATTCTCCGGAACCAAGATTTTCTGAAACATTCACATTTGTACCCGCCAGACCTGTTCCTAACGCGGAAGAAAATAAGAGCGGCTTTAGCGATGGCGAGGCGGCAGAAGCTAAGAATGACTCGTCCTTCAAAAGGCCAGTGTATGTGAGAGAACTGTCACGATCTTTAGATAAGAATCAGTTCTGCAAAATAGATGACGGTGCCTCCGTACCGTTCCATAACAACGGAATGCAGACACTTCCGGTACGGAAGCCGCGGAGGGCGACATCGAACGTCGGTAGGAAGACGTCCATGCCGAGCCTACAAGAGCTGAAAAGGCGCATGAAAATCAGTCGGACAACGGTCATGTTTATTTCTGCAACAATCGCCTTCGTTGTCAGTCACTTACCATACGCTGCCATAACAATTGTGGAGACGGTCAATCAAGACTTTACAAAACATATGTCTCATGTGGGATACTCGCTGTTTCTGTTCGCTAAGTATTCGTTTGTCGTCAGTTACGCTGTCAATCCGATCATTTACAGCTTCATGAACGCAAAATATCGCCGGGAGTGCAAATTACTTCTCGTCGAAATTTCAAAGGCGATCAAGTGCCATACAAGGAGATTGTACTTTCCATAAAATTGTTTTTGGTATCTTTTTTTTATTGATCCTTTATTGTGTTTTTTTATATTTATTAAGTTTTATGCTGCACTCTCAAAGATTGACCAATTTAACAACTTTTTATTTTATTTTTTGTTTTTGAATGAATCAATTTTTGGCGTAAATATCTGAAAAACAGTGATATATAATACTTGTAACATAATGTCAGAGGTTTTTTTTAACATTTACGTTCGAAAATGTCTAAAAGCGTTACTTACGCTTTAAAAAAGGAGTTTTTGGCATAAAACATCAATTTTCGAACGTAATTATAAAAAAAAACAGCGATCTGATCTTTTGACAGCAATCTTATATCACTGGTTTCAAGACATGTACGCATAAGATGGTTCATTCCAAGACAATAAAAAGTGGTCAAAATGGTCCATATGTGAGTGCAGCCTTAATACAATGTAGTTTACAATTCTGCAGAATACTTTTGCATGTCCACTACTCCGCATTGTTTCTGAAGTTTCCCATTTGATGCATAATAAAGTTAGAACACTTTGATTCGTATAAAGATTTAAGTTATTCCGTGCCTGTCTAGTTCAATTACTTTAACCATTATATATTTTACAACGATTGTGATGGAAGCTATGATAGCTTATACTAAGTCACTCTCGTTGGCACGATGTTGCGCGAGACTGTGTGTTAAGTTCAATTGTGGATGCTAATGTGAATGGTCCTGAGGTAAAGGTGACCGCCTCTCATCCGAAGGGACGTGGATCATTCAGAACACCTCGGCCATTTGGAGTTGAAAAAAAAGATGGGATATGGCCGAGGTGCTCCAAAGGAACGAGGATTTGAGCCCCACCAGGCGAACATTCTTTTGGACCGTTAAAGCTGCACTCTTACTTTTGTTTTTTTGTCTCAGAATCAGCTGATTTGGCATCAATGCATTCAATTCAGTCATTTATGATATGGACAGATCTCAATTATATGAAAAAGTGCCGAAAACCTCATTTTTCTTAAAACGTCAGTAACGCTTTTAGCCAAAAAACATCAATTTTCGAACGTTAATACGAAAAACTGCGATCTGATCTGTCAGCAATTTAAGATCACTGGTTTCATGACATTTACGCATAAATTGGTTCATTCCAAGACAACAACAAAATGGTCAAAACGGTAAATCTGTGAGAGTGCAGCTTTAAAGGGAAACCAATATTATATGGGACCATGCATAAAACATAAAATTTTGAACTTAAATATGAAAATCTGAGATCTGATTTTGTCAGCAGTCTGATATCACTGTTTCAATGCAATTCGCTTAAATTGGCTCGTTCCAAGACAAAAAAAATAACTAAAAAAAAAAAAAACCGTTAAAACGTTCAATCTGTGAGAGCGAAGCTTTAAAGGCGCACAGTATGGGTTGATGCTTTTTTCATTTTATTTTAATGCATTATCGTGTTTAATGCATTTGACTTGCACGATTAAACAGGTATATTAAGGTATAAATTAAGGTACAGACGATGTTTGGGCGCCTTTTCAACTTGGAAATATATGGACACGTAGCTATTAATAAAAAAAGAAACATTTATGAGGGTTAATATTTTTTCTCTGCACCTAAACCATTTGTTTTTATTTTGTCATTAAAGTTGATTAATTTAATCCGAAAAATGCATTAACATTAAAAACTTTTTTGAATAAACCTTTACTGTGCGCCTTTAAAGTATTTGCTGTCTGATTTCTATTGTGTAAAATAGATAAAAGTACATCATACATAAAGCTATTACATTTGGTATAATATAAAACCCTTTATTTACACATTATCGGAAGTCATTGACATATTTTGCTAATCTTACAGGCCTCGAAAACATGACTGTAATATTAGTTTTGGTAAAAACTTATATTTCTGCACACAAAACCATTCCAATGATACCAAAACAAAACGGGGTCACCACGCATATAATACTTTTATATATGTATGTGTCGGATAACTTGGTTTAACTAGAGTTTCTTACAGATATTAATACATTAATCATGTAAATTGAAGCTGGTAAATAACGAATAATATGTATATAGTGAATTTAAAGCTGAACTCTCACAAATTGACATTTTTAAAAAACAATTGTCTCAGAACTATTTTGGCACCAGTGCCTTCAATTCAGTCACATAAGATAACCCACAATAGAACAGATCTGAATTGATAGGTAAATTGCCGCAAATTTCATTTTTCTAAAAGCGTTAGATACGCTTTTAGCCATAAAACATCAATTTGCAAACGTAAATATGAAAACTGCGATCTGCATTTTTGTGGTAAGATTAAATCCCTGGTTTCCAGACATTTACCTAAAAAGTGGCTCATTCCAAGACAAAACATAAAAGGAAATGTCAAAATAATCAATCTGTGAGAGCGCAGCTTTAAATACTATAAGGAAAAAACGCTTTAAGAAAAACGATTTTTTTGACAGTTTTACAAACAATTGAGGTATGTTCTATTGTGGATTCACGTTTATGACTGAATAAAAAGGCATTGATGCCAAAATCAGCTGATTCTGAGACAAAATTTAAAAGAACTGTCAAAAATGTCAATCTGTGAGAGTGCAGCTTACACAACCGTATAAATCATGCAGTGTTAAGAAGTAGGTCACTCTTCTGTACACGTACAAAAAACATAGCTACTTAAAGCTGCACTCTCACAGATATACCGTTTTTACATAAAAAAAATTGTCTTGGAAAGAGCAAAAGTTTGCATAAATATCTGTAAACCAATGAAAAACGATTGCTGACAAAAGATCAGATCGCAGATTTTCATATAGCCGTTTGAAAATGGATGTTTTATGGCTTAAACCGTTACTAACGGTTTGAGAGAATTATTTTTTTTAACTTAAATATACAAATCTGCGATCTATTTTTGTCATCAGTCTTATATAACTTGTTTCCATGCATATTCGCAAAAATTGGCTCGTTTCAAGACAAACTAAAATTTAAAAAAGTTGTCAAAAAAAAACCCGTTAATTTGTAAGAGTGCAACTTGAGCTAGTTCATAATACATGTTTGTGCGAGTCATGGACCAGAAACGTCCTAATGACTAAGCTCAAGGGGAGGAATGCAGAACGCTCAAACATAAGAAAATAGAAACAGTCGTGCGCTGCAGCCCCAGTAACAAAGCACGCGGTGGACCCTGGGACAAGTGGTATACAGTGGTGTCAAGAGGCGGCTTCCGACAGCCATTTCTCGCCCACGGCCCGACGAAACCACATAATAGGCTTCCGGTTGTGACGAAACTGGTGTTCAAGTGTTTTTTCTCGTTTTTCAAATACAAGGGACTATTGTTATGGGGTTTGTAATTGGTCTGACACATCTACGTACTTGAAATAGTTATTTAAAAGTTTTCATTTACTTGTTATTTTTTTCGTTCTGAAATAATAGCGCCCTCTAATCAACCATTTTATCTTACGATCGAACTTTCGATTCCTTTATTCTTGGCTGGCTGTAGCTTAAACTGTTTTGAAATAAATAGTTCATCTAAAAATGTTGTATTAAGTTTATTTGAATTTACAAGTAAATTCTGTTTTTCGATTTCTGTCGTTACCGCTGTATTCTCATGAATGTCCCAATTTTGAGATTGTATCGTAAGCTCGTGGAAAAAATATCTCCATCGTCTTCAGACTTATCGGAATAAGCAGCGGCAAAAGTTCAAAGGGAATATACCGTAAATTACCAAGGTTAGGCAGAACTAGAAAAATAAGTCGATGGACACAATATTTTGATTTTATTTTCAACTGTATATGTCCTGCAAAGTTTTCATCAAAACTTACAAGGACAGTCAATCAAATAAATTAAAACTTAATATTATTTACAGCATGGATACATATGAATAACATAAATGATTATTTCTATATTTAAATAAATAAATAAATAAAGTTCATCATAATTGTATTCGATATTGGCTTAAACAGCAAGATTTTACTCTTTTATAACCCCAAGTCAATCAAATAAATTAAAACTTAATATAATTTACAGCATGGATATAAATTGATATCATAAATGATTATTTTTTATATTTCAATAAATAGAAATTCGTCTTAATTGTCTTTGATATTGGCTAAAACAGTAAGATTTTACTCTTTAAAAAAAAGTCAATCAAATAAATTAAGACGAATTATTTACAACACGGATACATAATGATAATACGAGTGATTTTACTATCATAATGATTTAATAAATAGAAGCGCTTCTTAAATGTCCTCGATACTGACTAGAACAGCAAGATTTAACTCTTTTCAAAAACCCTCTGGTCAAAAATGCATATAAAATAGGGTTTCCAAGAAAACAAACAACATTGAGGCGCAACACAATTTCGAACACTATATGATAGTCCGCGTAAAGCATTTCACATGTAGATCTGTTCACAAGCAAAAATAATTGTAAACAAAACCCAGGAAAGTAAAAGAGAAACAACATAACGGCTATTAATATCATCGAAACAATTCTACATGACGATCTTTGAGTTTTTGACCAAGAGGCGATGGATGGTGTTTTTGAGACACGCCTACCATTGGTGGCGTTGTTTTCGTATTTTACTTTTATACAGCTTTGAGGTGGCGGTGGCACAGATCCTAAGTCTGTTGAATGGAGTTCAGTATTCGCGCTTCCGGTTAATTGATGGTGGACAGTTTGTCCCCGTACAGTTCCATAGGGTACATCGACGAATTCAACCCGGGAGGCACGTACTGTCCTGTTTTCCGGTTCCGGGGGCGATGAGCGGCGCTCAGGGGTAGGGGAGCTTTCCTCATCACTTTCGCTGTACACACTGGACACCTCGTGGCTCGACGTTGCAGACACCAGCTGTGACGACATTCGTATGATTTTCTTCTGAGAAAGGACACGGGCAAGTTTAGAGTATATGATCGTTAGCGCGACCATGCAGCAGAGAAGACACGCTAAAATAATAACAATAAACACAACCAAAAATAAATGACCGTTTAAGTTAATATTCAAACTTCCGACATTGGGGTCGCTTCTTTCCATGGTGTTAATGTCCGATTTCCTTGCTGTACTTTTGAAACACAAATGGTCGACACTTGCATAGTTAGAGTGATCACGATGACTCAGGTCGTGTCTGAGTTCTGAAGAATGGACCGCGATGTAGGGAAGGGTTACAATGGCCGCCGCCGCCAAGAAAACGGACGCAAGGCCGCAGCTGTACTTCCGGGAGAGACTGGTTTGTGGATGACGCACGCGCAAGTATCGGTCAAGAGCAACGCACACGACGAGGCCTCCTGACGTCACCGTGCCAGTGAACGTAACGTACTCCTGAATAACGCACAAAACGTCCATTTGTTCAGTAGGTAAAACACGCAGCAGTTTCACGACTTCGATTGACAGAGCCCCACAATTGACCATGTCACAAACAGCCAGACATGTTGTGAGGAGGTCTGTTGACTTCTTCAACGTCTTGGAAAACACGACAACGACAAGGGTGTTCAGAAATAGTCCGCACAGAATGATTCCAACGTAAATCATAATTTTCAAACATTCAGAAACAGGAAGGCTGTGCAACACTTCACCTTCACTTAGCAATGTAACGTGTTCTTCAGAACTTTTCATTTGGGTAACGGTGACTTCCATGAATCAGTAATGTTTAAGATACTAACGCCGTCTAAAAAAGTGTTTTATTTTTCCCCTCCGTTGAACACTTGTCTCAATATGACGTTCACTCGAGTCAAGAAACGTCTAGATCCAGTAGCTGGTTACGTTATATGTAAAATATTTCACAAAGACCGACAGTTTTTTCAATACTTATACTTCATCAAATCTCTCTCTAATGTTTATAGTAATTAAAAACAACGATCTTATATATACAAGATGTTTGGGATTTTTTCCGTTGAAGGGGGCGAAAGAGATTGTAAAGATTGTTCAAATTCCACTGTCTTATATAATTTTAGATCATGATTACAATGGAGTTCCCACGTACTATTAATAAATGTATTAAAATAGCATTTTGTTACTCATATGATGTTCTCATGCGCTTCAGAAGGATGCGCCATAATTAAATATCAAGTGTTTTGAAGAGGTTTCTGTGACCACGCGCATATTAAACATTTATTGACACGAAGACACTGTTGTTTCACTCATGAAAGTAGGAAATTAATATCATTACGTCATCTTTTCAGGGTGTCCATACAAAGCTATAATTGTAATGGTTATTTTTCTACAATTTCTGAAACTTGAAAGTAGGAACTTTATATAATAATGCGTTGTTGTTTGTTTGTTTTTCAAAAATGTGTCTATATATCACATGTGTGTTTCTTTCAACTCATTGGTTTTACGCTAAGCGACGTGATTTGTATGGCCTTGACATATTTTTTCTGTGATGGTTTATTTATTTACTGATGAAGGCGTAACGCCAAAAATTTTAGTTAAAAAACAATCAAATAAAACATCACCTAATTGTGTGGTTCTGAAACTATTTTTTCATATATATTTTTACTAACTATTTTTATTGATTGATTGATTGATTGATTGATTTATCTATTAATTTATTTCAAATTCTTTAACTAAATTTATTATTATCAATTATTTTTTTATTTATTTATCTATTTATTTATCAATTTATTTATTTAGTTATTTTTCTACCTATATATTTATTTATTTAGTTATTTATTGAAAAATTATCATAAATAAAATAACAATAATAATAATAATAATAATAATAATTATAATAATAATATTATTATTATTATTATTATTATTATTATTATCATTATTATTATATTATCATAACTACTATAATTACAACTATTATTATTATTATTATTAGTAGTAGTAGTAGTAGTAGTAGTGGTAGTGGTAGTGGTAGTGGTAGTGGTAGTAGTAGTAGTAGTAGTAGTAGTAGTAGTTTGCTTGTATCATTATATATATTTATTTATTTTTGCAACGGGTTTCGCATGCCGCTTCTTCTAAAAACAGGATACAACCGATGACCTTAACCTTACAGCTTAAGCTTTAAAGGGACCAGACACCAGATTGTCCAAAAATCAGCAAATACAGTATTTCCTCAAAACATGTCTAGAATCTTCAATGCAAGCTAGTAGGAGGTTGCTGTCTCATCTGAGTTTACCATTTTAAAAATAGCGCATAATGGTTTTCCAGTTTAAATCGTATATGTTTAGACATCCTTAGTCAATTTAGAATTGGGAAATTGCGCAAAAACTACGAAAGATGTATGCGTCATAAGCGATGTGATACATCAGTAAGTAAGATTCAATGCATTGTACACAACGATGTCAATTTTATGTTAGTTTTTGACAATTTTATTTTTTCTTGCAATTGTTTCGTGTCAAGTCCCTTACTAAGCATGATGTGATTTATTTCAACCACTTAAAATTATGCAAATGGTATGCATTGTCCTTGTTAAGAACATAGCAACACTTTACAGAACATCGTGCACTTGAGGTCGGGATATATAAAGATGACCATGAAACTCTTCACGGATGTTGCGCATGCAACAAAGAATCGATTTACTTCGGATTTACGCAGTTATTTTAAGTCAATTAATGTGTCATTTATGTGAAATAATTGACAATCACACCATCGGTTTTCGACATGAATAGATTTTGTTGTTGTTTTTCTTGTCGTTGCCATGGAGCTCAGCTAGCCACAACAATGCGCGTTAAGGGATTTTTTTCAACGTTCGGCCATTGATTATGTTCCCTTATCGTAGACGTCGCCAACACAAAAATCACCAAAGACTCTGAAGCGGCTGTTTATATGGACTCGAAGCTCTGCTAACTAATCATCATCCCAGGATTCTTTGGCTATTGCGTACAGAGCCCCCCCCCCCTTTAAAAAAAACTTATTCAATGTCATATACCGGTCGTGTACCAGAAGTCTTTGATACCTTCACTTAGTGACCTCCTTTTTAACCAGACAGAAACTTAGATTTCACAGATACACCAAGTATCTTCAGTGTGCGTATACCACGTGATTAGCTACGTCACATATGCTTTTCTTCACCATTTTAAATAAAACAAAGTGCAGTCTATGTCGCTTAAAGAGCCCCGCCTTCGTGTTTTTACCGGAGTTTGAGTAGGTGTTTAGTTTCCTCAAACACTTCGACAAACCTTTTTCCAAACTAATATTTTGACAGTGCTCCATCAGGCGGCGGATTAGTGAAAAGTTTTGTCGAAGTGTTTTCAGAAAATAAACTCTCACTCAAACTCTGGTAAAAGACCGAAGGCGGGGCTCTATTAGCGGCGTAGACTGCGTAATGTTTCATTTAAAATAGTAAAGAAATAGTAAAGAAATCATTGTTTCAAGTCTTCGTTCAAAGCAAAATATTGCCTTACGACGCAGCACTTATGACGCAATATTACCACACTAGTGTTAAATATCAATCGATTTCTAAAAATATCGTCTCGAAGAGTATGAGAAAGCTTGTCTGCACGCTTACCTTGTGCCGCAGTTTCATACTCGCGATGGTCAAACGACTTTTGAGCTTTTACATAGACCTACAACCAGGCCAAGTTTCATCATAAAAGATTGAATGGAAACTTTGGATTATTGTGGTGTTGTTTGTTACTTGACCTAGTGACCTGCTTCTTGACAGGACATAAGTTACATCCATTCTTGACCTTTTCATAATGGATTCATTATGGCCAAGAATTTTGAAAAAAACGGTCGAAACTCGCTGTATCGAACTCTGTTATCTCGTTGCTCCGGCTATACCGAACTTGTTTCATTTTTTTCAGTTTAATTATTAACTTGATATACTTCGCTTTTATCGAATGATCGTTATCACAAATATTTTTAGAGGCCCAACGACTTCAACATAGCGAGTTTTGACTGTAACTAAACTTTAAATTATTACTTGCATGTTATCAAACACAATGCTGAAGTCAGACCACATTCCAGTGCTGTGCTGAATTTTTTTATAAGCATTTGATACATTTTCTAACGTTATACCATTGACCTCCTTTTGTGCAATTGGGTGAAAGGATACACTACTTGAACTTGCTGTACCTTTCTTAACAAGAGTTTGAGCGAACGCCAACTCTCATCAGTTGTTTTTCAGTTGAAAAGGGGCCATAACTCAAACATAATTCGAAACAGGGTTATAGATATCGCTGTACCGTGTGTGTTGTCTCTGGCAACATGTGTTCTAAAATTGATTTGAATATCTTGAATGGTTTCTGAGTAATGACCATGGTTACAGGTTTGCACACCGACGACAACGCCAATAAAGACACACACACCAATAACGACGTCAATGCCAATAATGACGTCAATGCCTATAACGACGTAGACACCAATAGAAACGTCATCACCAATAACTAACTCAACGTCAATAATGACGTTAACGCCAATAACGACGCCAACACCAATAACGACGTCAATGCCAATGACGACGCCAACACAATAATGACACCAACAAAATAACGACGCTAACGCCAATAACGACGTCAATGCCAATAACGACGTCAACACCAATAACGACGCCAACATCAATAATAACGTCAATGCCAATAATGACGCCAACAAAATACCGACGCCAACGCCAATAACGACGACACGGATAACACAAACAAGAGCTGTCAAAAGAGACAGCGCTCTCGACTATTCCGCCGCTTTTCAGTGAAAGGATTGAAATTTTTTGTCGAAATATGCATGGATCACTGTAAAATTAAATTAGAATGATGCCATTATTTGAATTTAATGCAAACTAGAGTTATCTAACTTGGTTAATTAAGTAGGCTGGATGGTTGAGTACCATTGTATTAAGTCGCAATTCAATACATCAAGTAGTTGCTGAGATATTAACCTATGTGTGCTTACATGCAAAACCTTAACCAGAATTTCTAAGTAAAATAATAAAAGCCCATTATTTGCATTATATTCAAATTAGTGTTATCTTACTTAATGAATTTAGTAGGTGAGATAGTTGGGAATATATATCTAAAGTTTCAATGCAATACATGATGTATTTGCTGAGATATTGACTTAAAGCTGCACTCTCAAAGATATACAATTTTTTATTTTTGTCTTGGAAAGAGCAAACTTTTGTGTAAATATCTTCAAACCAATGATATAAGATTGCAGACAAAAAATTAGATCATAGTTTTTCATATTTCTGTTCAAAAATTATTGTTTTATGGCTAAAAAAATAAAAAATTGTGATCTAATTTTTTTGTCAGTCTTATATAACTGGTTTCCATGGATTTTCGCAAAAGTGGGCTTGTTCCTAGACAAAAAATAAAGAAGTTGTCAAAACGTTCAATCTGTGAGAGCTAGTGCAGCTTTAAAGGAGCTTACATTCTAAATCTTAACCAATGTGTGACGTCGACGCCGAAGCAGACGCCAGGGTGAGTAGTATAGCTTTCCATATTCTTCGAATAGTCAAGCTAAAAATGGACAATTCTTCCAAAACAGACCAACCAAATATTCAAAAGAAAATCCAAAGGTTATAATGTATTTTAATACTTTTAAAAGATCTTCCCTTGTCAATCACAGTTTAACTCCATCATTCAATAAATATAATAAATAAGTTAAAATTACAATTAAAAAGCTTCCAAACACTAGTTTGTTAAAATATATTTTCATAGTTAAAATACAAATTACATTTTAGAAATATATCTGAATAGTGCCGCTTCTGTTTTACCATCATTTCATTTAATAGTACAATTATCTTAAATCATGCATATTGCTATGACCAGAAAATAAATAAGAAACACACACACACACACACAACATATTTTGTACATAAAGTCTGGGATATGTTCAGTCTGCGCACACCGTAAAAATCTTTTGAAAAGAGCTTTAAAATGGATATGAAATCAAAAAACAAAACAAAAACGCCATATACATTTTTTTACAGAAACATCTTTTGCACCATTTGCAAAACAACACAAAAACTGATGAGTATACATCTAGTATGAGCATTACCCACTAAGGAAACACTTGAAATAAGTCCAATCAAATAACAATCACAATTCAATTAAATAGGAAATAAAAGATGTACAACTACATGTACCTTGAAACCACACTTTTTAAAGCTTGAAAGCTGCACTCTCACAGATTGAACGTTTTGACAACTTTTTTGCTTTTTGTCAATTGTCAAAGAGCCATTTTTTGCGAAAATCCATGGAAACCAGTAATATAAGACTGCTGACAAAAATTTAGATCACAGATTTTTATATTTAAGTTTAACAATTGATGTTTTATACATTTTTCTTAAACTGTTAGTAACGGTTTAAGCCATAAAACAATAATTTTCAAACAGAAATATGCAAATCCGTGATTGGATCCTTTGTCAGCAACCTTATATCATTGGATTGCAGGTATTTACGCATAAATATGCTCTTTCCAAGACAAAAAACAATAAAGTTGTAAACATGATAAATCTTTGAGAGTGCAGCTTTAATGCTATTTAATAATAACAAATGTCTATTTTGAAACATATACTTCCAGTTTCTATGCTCAGTGAAAAGAGACTGACCTAACCCTAACACATGACCAAGTTTGCTTTAAAGTAAATACTTGACAACAGTTATAACTTGACTTTGTATTGAATATGGAATTGATTTTTTTTCTTAAAGCTACACTCTCACCAGTGGTTAGTTTTGACACTTTAAAAAATATTTGTCTCAAAATCTGCTGATTTGGGCTTTAATGCCTTCAATTTAGTCATATTAGATAATTTTCAATAGGTCAGATCTCAAATGTTTGGTAAACTGCTGAAGATTTCATTTTTCTTAAAGCGTTAGTAAAGCTTTTAGCCATATAACATGAATTTTCGAACATAAATATGATTAAGTAGCGACCTGATATTTTGTCAGCAGTCTTATATCACTGATTTCTAGATATTTCACGCAAAAATTGGCTCCTGAAAGGACAAAAAATAAAAAAAGCTAAAAACGATCAATCTGTAAGAGTGCAGCTTTAAAAAGTATACTTATTTGTCAACCTAATATTACTTCAGTTAAACACTATCCTTTTTGGTCAAATTAAAATGCCCTTTAATCCCATGGTACCATGTCCCTCTTCTGCAATACCCAGTCCTTTTTAAAACTTGCATAAAGCCTAGCATAATGGCACTAATTTTAAAAGTTACACTTAAAGCTGCACTCTCACAGATTGCACGTTTTGACAACTTTTTTATTTTTTGCCTTGGAACGGGCCAATTTTTGCGAAAATCCATAGAAACCAGTTATATAAGTCTGCTGACAATTTTAAAACTTAGATCGCAGATTTTTATATTTAAGTTCATAATTGATGTTTTATGCATTTTTCTTTAACCGTTAGTAAGGGTTTAAGCCATAAAACATTAATTTTCAAATGGTATTATAAAAATCTGCGATCTGATCTTTTTTCAGCATTCTTATATCATAGGTTTGCATATTATATGCAAAAATTTGCTCTAACCAAGACAAAAAATAAAAAAAGTTATAAAAATGGTAAATCTGTGAGAGTGCAACTTTAACAAATAATTCAGTAAGTCACTCATGTTTGAGTCACTGTGTCAATATTCACCAGGGAACATCAAGCCCACAAGAGTGATTAATAGGATGTTGTAATAACCAGGGGTGGTCCAGTTTTTGACTTTAGAGGGGGCAAAACTTAAGGACGTCAGCTGTTCACTTGTACCCTTCCCTCAGAACCTTCAGACTATTTTGGCTTGAAGTGGTGGCAAGGGGGTTTGAGGGTACCCTGCCAAGAAAAAATTAATGATTTCTTGTTTGAAATGGTGCATTTTAGGCATATTTTATTACTTTTTTCTCCAATATTACAAAAAAACAGGGAACTTGGACGATTTAAGGGCGGTGCCCACCATGTATAATAAAAATAATACCTTTCTTATAATCGGCATGAATGCGTAGACAGTCTTCAATGTATATTAGCTATCGGGAATTGCTAAACAGCCCTATCAATAAAACTATTGACAACTTAATGGAAAGATGGTGGTTGTTATTGAAAGTAGGCTTTCTAAATGATAAAATTCAGAATCTGCCAAGCAAACTCATTGGTGGAGGCATGAGTGTAAACACTAAGTGGTATTACATAAGGTTTTAGCTAGGGGGTTATGCACCAGTTGATTGTAACCATGACCCCCCCCCCCCCCCCCCGGTCTGGGGAATAGGGGTGAACTATGATTTATGCTCCAGCCAAGCCCGGGTAAAATTCCCTGCGGGGATGAACTGCTGGTAAAATCCCTGCCAAATGCCTCAGCACCCCAGGAACCCTAGGTAAGAACTGTTCCCAGCTATATCTGGCGCGAAGACAAAACCACCGCATTCACCCGGCATTGCAGTGCCACCTGGAAGGTTATCCCCGGTATATGGGGGGGGGGGGTTACAATTAACTG
The DNA here is from genome assembly GCF_026914265.1 of Mya arenaria. Taxonomy (NCBI): domain Eukaryota; kingdom Metazoa; phylum Mollusca; class Bivalvia; order Myida; family Myidae; genus Mya; species Mya arenaria. Next base: position 47,073,268 of record NC_069129.1, read on the forward strand.
GTGCATTATTGGAGGGTGTTGCAACCTGTTCTTTTTTGGAAGATCATGGAGACCAGAATGTGCAACCTCCTGCCTCCAAAGATTTAAATGCTCTTGATAGTCAAATATTACTTTTGTTTTGATTAAAAGTTGAAATGTGATTTTGAATTCATTGAAACCGACTTTAATTATTTAGTAGTTGAAACCTAACATTACATAAATAAGAACTACCATATTTCTAACATTTTCTATGAAAATCATAATGCTTAAATCATTCATAGCCCAATACTATGTGCCCTAGCTTTTGTCCCTTAGCACCCAGCCCCTTTTCTTAGGCATCCTGTCCTTTTTTAAAACCTGGCTTTAAAAACCCTATATAACAGTACATGTAAATAAAACTTAAGAACATTTGTACATGTAAGTTAAATAGTAGAGATCACAGATATGTTAATGTGCTATTAATAAATAAATAATTTAAACAAATATTGAGAAGTCAAAAAGATAAAATACATGTTTATACAATCATTTTCTTAAAATAATTATTTCTCACTACAGTCTTTAAGCATAATGCTGTATTGATAGGGTAAATAAATTACCGACATACAATCTAATTTTTTTGGCACAATATAAACTCTTCTACACAATTCAAAGCTGCACTCTCACAGATTTACCGTTTTTACAACTTTTTTATTTTTTGTCTTGGAAAGAGCAAATTTTTGCATGAAAAACTGCAAACCAATGATAAAAGATTGCTGACAAAAGATCATAGCACAGATTTTCATATTTCCATTCGAAAATTAATTTTTTATGGCTTAAACCGTTACTAACGGTTAAAAAAATGCATAAAACATCAATTTTTGAACTTAAATATGAAAAATCTGCAATCTAATTTTTAGCCAGCAGTCTTATATCACTGGTTTCCATGGATTTTCGCAAAAATTGGCTCGTTCCAAGACAAAAACTAAAAAAGTTGTCAAACGTTCAATCTGTGAGAGTGCAGCTTTAAGAGGGTACTTTTATCAAGTGTAAATAAGTGAATATTGTTATGCTCAAATTAAAAATCAAATTCTAGCATCAAAAAACTAAGAAAGGCATAAATATGAGGAGGATATCACACAAGTCATTCAAAATGGATTTTTTTAAATGGATGGAAATGTGCCTTGGTTATGCTGATTTTTTTATCAATTTTAGTAAACAGGTTTAATCATTTTCATATTATATGTGAAATCATATGTACATTTTATTTGAGTTTTACTTTTATGATGCAAAAGATTGACTCTAAATTGGAGCACGCAAATATTCTTTAATATTACACTCAATGAGAATACACTCTTAAATTGTTCCTGTTCACATCATAAGTACTATTTCATTAATTTACAGTGGTAAATACATAAAATTCTCTATATAGCACCCTCATTTTTACGTAACAAATTATCACACTATTAAATGAATGTTTACAAGATATAATGTTGTGATTTCATGCTGGTAACATCACATATGATTTCATAATAGTAATTATATTCTTTCAAACATATTCAAGACATACCTTAAAAAATATTTTGTATGTTGTAGCTTTGTAGAGTTGACTTGCATTTTTGATAATATAACAGCAACCATATTACATGTACTTGGATTTTTTCTCTGATTTGATTTATCACAAGATTGCAACACTATTTTAATAGGCACATTTTCTCTGAGGCTTGCCATGACAGACAAAATACCACAGCTAAATAAACTGCTCTTTCATAATTTAATTCGTTTATTGACGGATCTAGTATCATCTACAGATTCTAATCTGTCTGTAGATCTAGATAGTCTTTCAGCAGTCGAGGCAGGGGTAAGAGATTGATCCCTTTTGGAATACTGCCAATTGTTTTACAGTTTGCTTGCAGTTTTTGTCTTACGACACACCTACATAACTGCTTCAAAGAGGATGTTTTCTTAAAGAACTTGAGATCTATCTTATCAGCTAGTTTTGGCAGAAGATTGTACTTTGGTCCCATTGGTACTGGCTTTCTGGGTTCATTTACTTTGTCATCTGAATCATAACCTGAAGAAGTGATAATGTGTGTACAAGACGTCAAGTCAATTCCTGGAACTGCACGCCTGATGTATGTCAAACATGTCCATACTTTCGCTTCTTCTGCTGCTAACTGAGCACAAATATTGTCACTAAAAGCTGTGTTTTTAAACAAGAACAGCCCATTCAGATCATCAATAACATTCTCTGTGGGATTCCGTATGTGGTCTTCATAACTTGAACTGTTTGCTTCAAGACTATGAAATGGATCAGCTCCATATCTGAGCAATATCAGCACAAAGGCAGGATCACGTTTGTGTATGGCAGCAGAAAGAGGGAGAATACCTGAATTATGTCCAATTTCTTTATTGATGAGATCTGTATTCTTAATACTAGCAGCAAACTGACTATCACTGATAACAGTGGTGTTGATATTGCATACATGGTTCAGGTAGTATTCAAATGTTATGTGAATATTGGCGGCATCTTTTTTAGGGTAGAGGATTTCATTCCCTGAGTGTGAACGCCTGATTAGATTTGCATCCAGCAAGGGACTGAACAACGCACTTGTGTCTCCGCCACAATGGAACAATTCTAGGAAAAGTTCACCAACTGGATAAAGTCGACTTTCTCCAATTTTTTGGTTATAACAAAGACGTATAGCTTTTTGCAAAGCAATGTGCAAACTTGATGAACAATCATGACATGGTTTCAAATGACATTGTTTAAGAATTTTATTTTGTTGTAGCGCTTCCTCTGTTTTTTGTCGGTGAATACTTAAAAGGTGGTAGATTTTTGATATGATGGCAGGTCTGTCCAGTATTTGTGTGCTGATGTTATGTTTACTGTTCTGTTTGTGTCTTTCCACTGGTGTGAACATGGCTCCATATTTGTACACAGTAATGTGGGCAACAGGGCCATCATATTCCTCAAACAATGTCCTTCTTCGTCTTGACATCACAGACACTCTCTTCTCAACGACAGGTATATCTTTTTTAACAGCAAACACTGTGAATATCACCGTTCTGCACCTAAGACGCCCGCATCCTGTTTATCTAGCGTCTACCTTTGTCACAATCTTCGAGGTTGAAAGGACGCGAGTTCAATGAACCTTGTTTTGTCTATCTCGTCTTCTTTAAACACACTAATATTTCTAAACATTGAAAAACAGTTCCAAGTTTAAAAAGCAATGGTCAATTGCTATTTTGCTCATTGCAAAATCAGGTTTCTTTGCATGTTTTCACTCACTCGTCATAAGTCACAAACGACAACAAACAACTGTCAAAATTAACAATAGCAAAATCACTTGCCCTATTGTACGAAAATGTAAATAATCAAAACGGTAATTTCTCCTACGGTTAAACTATAATTCGGTAAGTCCCAACAAGACAACCAATTATATGTTTATATGTATACCCCTCCAGCCAGGACCTGAACTCATTTATATCATTCCAAATGTTGAATCTCAGCACTGGATCGCAAGCGCGCGAATGCTACCCTACACAGAGGACATAAGAACAAGAAGAGGAGAGAGGGCACCTCGCATCATGGTAAGAAGCGACTGACCCAAGAGCCGTGAACAGTTCGGTCAGTACCGCCAACTCATAGGAGCGAGGAAGAGACCACCTTCAAGAATTTCTCAAAGTCTAGCGACTCCAAGTCCCGGAGTTGGTGAACATACTGACACCAAGATGCTTTAAAAAGGCAGTGGCGTAGCTGCATATAGGCCTTGTAGGCATGGGCCTACAACATTTTTGAAAAATGGCAAAATTTCAATAACCCAGAAATGCAATAGAAACTAATAGCTACACAAACACTTTGAACAACTCAAAAGTTTGTTTTATTTTAACCAAAGCAAGTTTGGTGTTTATTTAAACTTCATGCAGTGTTTATTGCTTGATTTTATTGTAATCATTGCAAGTATGTAATGTGCATAATTTTAAAGTCACATGGAATCATCGGGCCTACATGGACGTTGTAGAGAGTGACTGTATAGAAATGATGATAGCAGAAAAATGAAAATATTTTTACTGATGTTATATTAACAAGAGTTCATAATTCGTGGGAAAAATAGTGTTAAAGCTGAAATCTTGTCCGCAAATTCATTATCAAGTGGTGAACTGGAACACGTTTACACAAGACAATGAGCGGAATCCTGTTGCGGGTCGACGCCTGATGTACGTACTCCTTAAGAGTAGCCAATACCATCATCTTTTGCATGGCCAAAACAACCATAGGAGACATATTGTATCCAAGTACTCTGAAAGTTCTTCAACATCCCCACTGCTACTGATGATTAACGAGGTGCTGCGTATTATTTAACAACAGGTGCCTTTTGATTTGCTATCGGTGCACTCAACGAAAATCACGTGGTCATAAGAAAACAATAGAAGGAAAAATTCACGTTCTAGAGGAGACCGCTTCATCGCCCACATGGCACCGCTCCATCGCCCATATGGCAATGGTGGACGCCGATTATACCGCTCCATCGCCCATATGGCACTGATGGACGCCGATTATACCACTCCATCGCCCATATGGCTCTGGCTGACGCTGATCATACCACTCCATCGCCCATATGGCTCTGGATGACGCTGATTATTCCGCTCCATCACCTAAATGGCGCTGGATGACGCTGATTATACCGCTCCATCACCTAAATGGCGCTGGTGGACGCTGATTATTCCGCTCCATCACCTAAATGGCGCTGGTGGACGCTGATTATTCCGCTCTATCACCTAAATGGCGCTGGTGGACGCTGATTATTCCGCTCCATCACCTAAATGGCGCTGGTGGACGCTGATTATACCACTCCATCGCCTTAATGGCGCTGGCGGACGCTGATTATTCCGCTCCACCACCTAAATGGCGCTGGCGGACGCTGATTATTCCGCTTCATCACCAAAATGGCGCTGGTGGACGCTGATTATACCACTCCATCACCTAAATGGCGCTGGTGGACGCTGATTATACCACTCCATCACCTAAATGGCGCTGGTGGACGCTGATTATACCACTTCATCGCCCATATGGCACTGGTTGATGCCGATTACACCGCTCCATTGCCCATATGGCATTGGTGGACGCTGATCAAAAGTTCCAGTGAGTCAGCACTCAGCATCGTCTTTCCCGCTCAAACATGCAGCACCGGAGTGACTATTACCTCGGAAACTGCATCGTCCCCAATCGAAACATCACCTCGCCTAAATCAGACAATATAACACATGACAACAGGTACAGTCCCTTCTACACTACTACTGGCGATGCATTTGTCCTCAGAGCCCTGCTGATATAAAAACCTATTTAAAGGCGGCACGTGGACCATGAAGATAGAAACTATTTTTTCCTCGAATGCGTGTGCCTACAAAACAGACGATTTTATGAAGGGGGGTCATTGCCGGGTGCGCCCCCCCCCCATCCGTTAGTGACGTCAATATTGTACATCTCGCGCGGCAGTCAAATAAGTAATAATTATATGGTTAGACCAGCTACCATGTACGTGTCGAGTATATACTGAACGTAGTTGCAGCGATGGATAGCGAGGCACCACGTGGCACAATATTACGAGGGCAAAACTAAAGCGTGGCGGGAACGAGACATGCGCTCGAATTTGATATATTTCGGTTGGCATGTCAAACGTGTCATAGCGGTTTTGCATCAAGGTGACACCGTGGCTAGCACGTGGCGATAATGTGGCTCTCGAACGAAAGTTTTAAATCGTTGTTCCCAGCGTTGACCGATTAGGCCATTGACTTACCAGCACGAAGAAGATCAAGATGAACAGATTGCATGGTTTTGAAGTATTTGTTTATGATACGAACATATCATGTTCTTAATTGATTTTAAATGAATTATAACTAATCTATGTTTTATTTATTCATTTATGCAATCCATCATCTGCAGTTACAGTCATGCATATTCGGCTTGCTTAAAATTTTATTTAGCCAAATGTTCGGTTTACTATTCATGGTTGGTAATTTGAAAATTAATTTGGAGATACATTCGAAATATGTTATGTCGAACTCTGTTATCTCGATGTTTTGGTTATGTCGAACTTTTTTCGTTTTTTTTTGTATTGTTAAACACATTTGAATTTCGGTTAAATCGAATGTTCGTTATCTCGAAAAATTTCTCTGGGTCTCGTTATGACGAACATTCCGGCTCTGAACCAAGTGAAATTCACGAGAGGTGTTTCCGATTTTCATGCAGTATTCAATTGTATTCTCGTCTTATATCACTGCAACAACAGGAATTAGAGTCAGTGTTTGGTCTTAAAGCTGCACTCTCACCGATTGAACGTTTTGACAACTTTTTTTTTATTATTTGCCTTGGAACGAGCCATTTTTTTTTGCGAAAATCCATGGAAACCAGTTATATAAGACGCTGACAAAAATCAGATCGCAGATTTTTATATTAAGTTCAAAAATTGATGTTTTGCATCTTTCTTAAACCGTAAGTGACGGTTTAAGCCATTAAACATTAGTTTTCGAACGGAAATATGAAAATCTATGATCTTTTTTTTGTCAGCAATCTTAAATGATTCGTTTGCAGATATTTACACAGCTTTTAATGATATATTTAAGTCATTAAATGACCAAATACTGACAAAAACAACAATTTCGGACAAAGACCTCTCACTAATACTATCATTAAAGAAATGATCGGCATTACGGATACGCCCAAAATCAATTTTGATCTCTGTTTTCTTTTACACAACCGGCAGAATCTAAACATTTTTGATAAGCAATCAAAAAGAGATCGAGCAAATAATTAATGCTGTCAGTGCGATTTTCAAGGGTGTGAAATGTTTATAGAACCCAACGTAAAACAGTGACTGTGATTAGAGTCAAGATCATGCACAGGCTGCATATAGCAACAATTCATCGACTGTTCCAAACATATATCAACAAAGTTTGGTAAATGCATCAATAAAACCCAACCATTCTTGGGTTAACATCCGAACTCAGTCAAAACAACTTTTCGCTATTTATTTTCTGTCAATAACGGCCATTTTTCTTTGCGAGCGCCTGGTTTTCCGATTAGGAAAATAGTCGAGGTGTTCCGATTGGGAAAATTTTCGAGGTGTTCCGATTGGGAAAATGGCCGAGGTTTTCCGATTGGGTAAATAGTCGAGGTGTTCCGATTGGGAAAATGGCTAAGCTGTTCCGATTTAGAAAATGGCCCAGGTGTTCCGATTGGGAAAATGGCCTAGGTGTTCCGATTGGGAAAATGGCCGAGGGTTTCCAATTGGGAAATAGCCTTGATGTTCCGTTTTGGAAAATGGCAAAGGTGTTCCGATTGGGAAACTGGCCGAGGTGTTCTGATTGGGAAAATAGTCGAGCTGTTCCGATTTGGAAAATGGCCAAGGTGATCCGATTGGTAAAATGGCCGAGGGTTTCTGACTGGAAAATGGCCTAGATGTTTGATTGAGAAATTTGCCGAGGTGTTCCGATAGCACTAGAGGGTAGGTACAACTGGGATATTTGGAGTACTGGTGTTAACCCAGGAAGGATTGAAAGTGTATGCCGAGTACGTAAAAGAAAACGCTAAAAAACAAGAGGTATCGGCTTGAAGACCTAGGGTATTGAGCTCTTGATGTATTTTTGCACACGCACACACCAACGCACGCACGACACGGCACGGCACGACACGCACGCACACACGCACTACCACACGCCCACACGCCCTCCCCACACACAAAGCGTGTTTCACCATCTCTGATATTGCCAACTCTGCCAGTATGCACCAACATCACTAAATCGTACACACACACACATGTATTAACAAATGAAGCAAATTGTTATATACCTTTCATTCCGTTGCATATTAGAAAAAAAATTGAGTCAAATCTTAATATTAATCTCAACTCACTTTAAAATATAAAGTCAAAAGTTACTAAAAAGATGCACTCACACAGATTGACCACTTTGACATTTTTTTTATTGTCTTGGAATGAACCAGTTTTCGACTAAATATTTGGAATCCATTGATATACCTATTACTGATGACAACATATCAGATCGAAGTTTTTAACATTTACGGTCCAAAATTTAAGTTAAATGGCTAAAGCGTTACTAACGCTTAAAGAAAACTGAGCTTTTCGGCATAAAACATCAATTTTCGAACGTAAATTTATACGTTAAACTGCGATCTGATCTTTGATCAACAGTATTATATCACTGTTTACCAGAGTGCAGCTTTAAAAGCAAGCGCCGAAACATCAATTGAGTACAACACTTTGTTTAAGAGAAATTTCTCAAGTTCGTTTTTGAAATATTGACACGAAGTTTTATCAAGATATTCTATTAGAAAATACGCTTTTAAAAAGAGTAAAGTGGTACATATTTTAAATCATAGTAGGTTTTTATGTGGTTAAATGAGGCGATATTTAGGTGAGATTTGACTTTAATATGTTTATCATATTAAAGATGCACTCTTACTCCCAAATAAGATTTACCACAATTAATACAAATGTTTTAATATACCAAAAATGATGAATACATGTCGAAACCAATGGTTCTTATGAAGTATACCGAGTTGAATTTTGAAGAAAGCGGCAGAAAACACGCTATTTCTACCCTATGAGACGATAGTAAATCACTGTTAATCTTAAAGCACTCACCAAACATTAGATATGTTTGCGTTTTCAGTTATTGATACACGGTCAATATCTTGTTATTAATAATTCTTTGTTATTAGTAATTAATATTTTCCATAATTTGCATTACTTAGTAAGTAGTTCAGGTTCATCACTTAAAATTTAAATTTGCCATGCATGTGTAAATACATGTATTGATTTAAGGAATGAATGGCGGGGTTGATGTCATTATCGGGTTATGAACGCATTTGGGTTGGTCAATGTGTGTGGAGGACTCCACGCGTACTTTGACCAACCCAATTGCGTTCATATCCCCGATAATGACATCAAACCCGCAATTTATTCCTTATATTTACACCAATAGTTCATTATTTCATTCAAGAATTGTTAAAAAATACTTCATTTCATTTAAGGAAACCTTTCAGTAATCCTATCTTACCCATTCTGTAAATAGAACGACCCGACTGTAACCGGAAACATTTTTCAAATGACGTCACAATAACGCGGGAAAAGATCAACCACTTGAAATCACTTTAAAACGTAAAATTGAAACACTTCTGGCAACAATACATTTAAAATGTAATAAATTAACACTTTTAAAAATGTTGATTTATATTTTACGGGTCCTGCTGACACAATACATAGAATAACAAGATCTCCGTGGCCTAGTGGTTGAGCGTCCGCCTACGAAGCGGGAGGTCGTGGGTTCGATCCCTGACCGCATCATACCAAAAGACGTTAAAAATTGGTACAAGTAGCTCCCTTGCCTGGCGCTTGGCATTTAAAGGGTAGTGCTTGGAAAAGTGGTGTACTCAGTACTGGTTTAACCCAGGAAAGTTGTACCCCATGTATCGGTGCTTTACACCGAGCACGTAAAAGAACCAAGGGGTCTCTTCGAAAAAGAGCTAGGGTATCGCACCCGGACTTCCTTGTATCCCACCACTGTCTCTTCAGCGTGCTGTCCCTTCAGCAAAAACAAAGGACCCCGTTGGAAATAAGTGCTTGCACTTTCACGGGTTATCCTTGACCGCAAGGTCTAAAGAAATACATGTTAACATACACACACAATAGTGTTCATGTATATAGTTATGCAATGAATTACGATCCGAACATATCCGAAGATGTTGCGTTCATCGATTGATAAACGCAATTGCCGAAAGGCAGTTCATTGAAGGAATGGAAGTTGGGGTGTAAATATTTTGAATATGAGTCTCACTTTAAAAGAACGAAAATAGAATATAGAACTACTGTGCCGCAGCTAGGAATATGTTTATTAAATTCATCAGCTTTGTAGGTCGCTAACGAGTATGATTCATTGTAGTAATAATAGAACAAATTAATCAGACCCATTGTTTAGATTATTTACTTGGGATATGCAAGATACGTATACAAAATATATTTAGCATGGTTACCATGAGAATGTTTTGTGTTTTGATTGGCTGGCAGCTGCGAGGGCCTTGGGCGAAAGTAAATTTGGTCAGTAAGTGAGGTGCGAGTGAAAAGACATGAACGAATGTTTGGGCTTTGGTTAAATAAATCGGAATACGTACCAATGTTTAGTAAGTTATATTTTGTAACATTTTTGTTTTTTATAAATGAAGTTAATCTACAATATATAACGGAAAGGTTAGTTAAGGCAATTTTGATAGCTACAAAACTTCAGAGCATTTTCGTAACTTTAAGTATTTTTGAATGTCCTGAAAATACTCTGTGAACATCTATTTGCTATGTTAATTGCATTATTTGGATTATTATTGTGTATATGATGTATGTGTCTTGATTATTGTGTTTGGGTTATTTCAGATAACCGTTCATACGTTCATACGTTCATACGTTCCAACGTCCCTTAGCGTTCAATTACGTTCTGTTATGCTGACTGATTGACTTTTTGATTGTATGGAATAAATGTGAACGAGTATATTACAACGAGTTCCGGTTTATTATGTGAAAAAGCAGATCCCGCGGTTTAGTGACTTTGAAACCGCGACAGTTATTAAACATTGAAGTTTGCAATGTGCAAAGTGGATTAAGTGCTTATTTGGATTACGATGTCAACTGGTTCGATACGTGACGTCGACGTCTCTGAAGAAGGCAGTAAGAGAGCAGCGATCGACGGTGAACAGCTAAATCATGATCTAGCTAGGAATTCGGCTTTGTTAGACAGGCAGTACAAAACTGCAGAGCTACGTATGGTGAGCGAGAGCGTGTCAAATTACACCTCGCTAATTGGCATACAGAAAGAAATACGAGAACAATACGAGGTTCTGGCTGTTACCTATGAGAGGCTTATCAGCTCGTTAAGTGGGCAGGGCAGAGATGAAATGGGAGAGTCGTTTAAAAGGTTACAAATGGAATTTGTTGAAAAGAATAACATGATTATAGACTGGTGCCGGAGCGTTAGACAAGAACATGAGACTGGCTCATCGGTGTCGTCCAAAAGTAAAAGAGATATTTCTATGCAGAGAAAACTGTATGAACTTAAACTTTCACAATTAAAGGAAAGACAAAGACTTGAGTTACAACAAAAGGAGTTAAACATGAAAATAGAAGAACAAGCATTAATCAATGAAATAGAACGTTCAAAACTTGAAGAATCTTTATGTGACGAAGATGACTTGCCCAGTTTGGCAGACATCAAACCTGTTGTTCAATTGCCAATATTCACGGAGCAACACGATGACACAGATGATAAGAACAACTCTGTTGCAGCGTTACCTCTCACTGAACAACCATCGAGGGGGATAACGTTTGGTGACGTTGTAGGGCAGCAGAACGGCGGTGCTGACGAACTGACGGCTAGGTGTGGAAGCGGGAATGCACCTCGAGGAGACGGCGGAGATGGAAGCATTTTCCAGGGGTTGCAAGCGATGGCCAATACCATCCAGGAGAGTTTTAATTTACCGAGACCTGACATTTTAACTTTTAGTGGTTATCCGGCAGATTATTGCGAATTTATGAGAACTTTTGAAACAAACATTGAGAGTAGAGTTACTGATTCTAGGTCACGTCTGTCTTATCTCATTCAATATTGTCAAGGTGAGGCTAAGCGATCTATTGAGGACTGCGTTGTACTTTCACCTGAAAATGGGTTTTCAAGAGCAAAGGCAATTTTAGCTTCACGGTATGGTAAGCCGCATCTTGTCGCGCGGTCCCATGTAGATCGTTTAGTTAATGGTCAGCCGTTAAAAGCAAATGATGTTCAGGGTCTCATGAGATTATCCCTAGAAATGGAAAAATGTGAGATTACACTATCTCAGTTAGGTTTTATGTCAGATGTTAATAGCTCTGAAAATTTGAGGAAAATAGTAATACGCCTACCTATGCACATTAAAACAAAATGGGTTGATAAGGCCAGTTCAATTATTGACGAAGGCCGAGAACCAAACTTTAATGATTTGATGAAGTTTGTTAAGAAGCGGGCTACCGTTACAAATACTATGTATGGGCAAGATTTAGCTGGTGATGGGGTCAGTAAAGGGAGAGATAGAGCTGGTGTGAATGGGCCGAAAAGTGAGAGAGTTACAACTTTAGCCACATCAGTAAGTAATAATGACATTGGGCCAGCAGCGCGTATCTTGTCATGTGTATTCTGTAAGGGTCGGCATAAACTGATAGACTGCAATGAATTTAAACAAAAGGATGTTGAATACAAAATAGCATTTGTAAGGAAGCACAAAATGTGCGACAATTGTTTAAACTTCAAGCATATTGCAAAGTTTTGTAGGAAGCAGAGCGGATGTGACGTACCGGGATGCAGAATGAAACATCATGCCATGCTGCATCGAGGTAACCAGAGTATAGCGACGGGCAGTTGTACATCGACGAATGTGAGTGGTTATGGCACAAAGGTATGTCTACGAATCGTTCCGGTAGCCGTGCATCGGGGATCGAAGACAGTGCAAACCTATGCTTTGTTGGATGCCGGGTCTGACGTCACACTTTGTAGCGATTCCCTAGTTAAAAGTCTAGACGCCAAAAGTAAGTCCTTAGAGTTTTCTATAACAACTGTCAATGGAAGTTAGGAGAAGAAAACGGGCATAGAGTTTAATGCAGAGGTAAGTTCTATTGACGGACATGGGCATTTGACCCTTCCAAGAGTGTGGTCTGTAGAACGTTTGCCTGTGTCTCTGGATTCCCTCCCGAGGAGATCGGAATTGGCTAAGTGGGATCACTTAGCTGGCATTGAGTTGCCTAATATAGACGCAAATGAAGTTGGGCTATTGATTGGCAGTGACACACCGGAAGCCTTCTGGGTGGAAGAAGAAAGAAGAGGTAAGCGCAGCGAACCATATGCTATAAGATCGATTTTAGGTTGGACGATCATTGGGCCTACAGGTAAGGTGTCTACAAATTTATATGTCAATGTGCATTATCAACAAGCCGATGTATTACAGCAAATGCACAAACTTTGGTCTACAGACTTTCCGGAGTACGTAGCTGACGCTAAACGAGAGATGTCACAAGACGACCGACGAGCGTTAGGTATAATGATGCAGACAATAACTCAAGAGGATGGACATTACGAAATTGGACTACCTTGGCGCGATGACCAATGTCTTCCACATAACAAACACATGGCACTTACACGTCTAGCAGGCCTGAAAAGGAAATTGCAAGGAAATGATTATTTGCATAAAATGTATAGTGATACAATGGAAGGATATGTATTAAAAGGTCATGCAAAACGAGTATGCGAAAGTGAGACAGAGAGAAAAAGTGACAGGATTTGGTACCTACCGCATCACCCAGTTGTAAGCCCCCGGAAGCCAGGAAAGGTAAGAGTAGTATTTGAATGCGCTGCAAAATACAAAGGTGTGTCACTGAATGATCGGCTGCTTCAAGGTCCTGATTTAGTAAATAGTATAGTCGGAGTACTTACGCGTTTCAGAGAGGAAAGGATCGCGTTAGTGGCAGATATTGAAGCTATGTTTCACCAAGTGCGGGTGATGGATGAAGACTGCCAAGCGCTAAGATTTCTGTGGTGGCCCGAAGGGGTCTTAACTCGACAGCCTGAATGCCACCAGATGCAAGTGCATTTGTTTGGCGCAACTTCCTCGCCGAGCTGCGCAGCGTATGCATTAAGAAGAACGGCGACTGACAATGCAGAAATGTATGCACCGGAAGTAACCACAACACTGGAGAGGAACTTCTATGTTGATGATCTATTAAAGTCAACAAACAACAAGGAAAATGCAGTTTTGCTTTGTAAGGATCTCCGAGAAATGCTCGGTCGAGGTGGATTCAGACTTACAAAGTGGATGTCGAACTGCCAAGAAGTTGTTGATTCAATCCCACCGGAAGAGCGAGCAAAACCGTCCCTAACTGTCAATCTAGAAGATGACAACGAGTTCGAAAGAACACTCGGTCTTCAGTGGAACATCCGAGATGTTGTTTTCTTTTTTGACGTACATCTGAAAGAAAAGGCGCCTACACGAAGAGGAGTTTTATCTGTAGCGAGCTCCTTATACGATCCGTTAGGATTTGTAGCTCCAGTGACATTGATTCCGAAGTTGATACTACAGAACGCATGTCGTCAAGGCTTAACGTGGGATCAAAAACTTAATGAATCCGACATAGAAAAGTGGTGTGATTGGCTTACAAATTTGCCAAGGTTGTCATCTGTCAAAATTGAAATGTCTCCGGACAAACCTCCATTTACGTATGTTGGTGTGGACTATTTCGGGCCTATGTATGTCAAGGTCGGTCGTAGCCAACAGAAACGATACGGGTGCCTGTTTACCTGCTTGACGACACGAGCAGTACATATTGAAATCGCACATAGTTTAGGAACAGACTCGTTTGTATGTGCATTGCAACGTTTCATGAGTAGAAGGGGAAAACCAGAAAAGATTTTCAGCGATAATGGTACTAATCTTACTTCCGGAGAAAGGGAATTAAGAGCAGAAATTGCCGAATGGAACCAGAGTCGTATCATGAATGAATTGGTGCAGAAAGACATAGAATGGCAGTTCATTCCGCCATATGCGAGTCATATGGGTGGAGTGTGGGAAAGACTGATTCAGTCAGTAAAGAGAGCCTTAAAATCGGTAGTCAAAGAGCAGCTTTTGAATGACGAAGCACTAAATACTCTCATGACGGAGACAGAAAGATTGTAAATGACAGACCGATTACAAAGGTAAGTGATGATAGCAGAGATCCAGAAGCACTATCGCCGAGCCAACTGTTGCTTTTGCGCCAAAATTGGTGTATACCACTTGGTGTCTTTAGCAGGAATGACAATTATTGTAAGCGTTGGTGGCGTCAAGCTCAGTATCTTGCAGACGTATTCTGGCGACGTTGGGTAAAAGAGTATGTACCAAATCTTCTTGAGAGGCAAAAATGGCAAGATGTACAACGAAATATCGAGGTAAATGATCTTGTTCTGGTGTGTGATGAGTCACTACCACGTGGATGTTGGCCTCTTGGATTGGTAAACGAGGTAAGTAAGGGACGAGACGGTTTGGTTCGCTCATGTAGGGTACGTGTGAATGGATCAGTGAAGGTGAGATCTATTACGAAGTTATGTCTGCTAGAAAACAGTGCATAAACACATGATTGGAGGTACGTGCCCACAAACATGAATCCAGCTGACTTAGCTTCCAGGGGTGTACACCCGGAGGAAGGAGGGAAACTTTTCATATGGTTGAACGGACCAAAATTTCTGAACATGGAGAAAGATGATTGGCCACATGAACCTGATGGAATCACGACGGAGTACGAAGATGTTGAAATGAAACCAGCTGTAGTGACTAGTATGGTCCAGTCTCAATGCCAGGACGTGGTATCTGATATCCTAAACAGATATTCAGATTGGTATAAACTGCAACGAGCTGTTGCTTGGCTGCTTAGGTTGAAGACATTTATGATACACAGATACTTGAAACATGAAACAAAGGAGATATTTACAGGTGGTTGTTTGTCACTGAAAGAAATTAAAACTGCTAGGAAGTTGATACTAATGAAGGTGCAGGAAAGTGCCTACGTTGACGAATTTAGTAAACTGACTTCAAATAAGAAGATAGCAACATCAAGCTCGCTAGTAAAACTGTGTCCAGTGCTTAATGAGGGTCTGTTACGAGTTGGCGGGCGATTTCAGTACACTGAATTTTCCGAGGATAGCAAACATCCGATCATTTTACCAAGCAAACACCACGTGACAGAACTTATAGTACGGAAATATCACGAGGTTAATCATCACATGGGAGCTCATCATGTATTATCGTTGACTCGACAATCGTATTGGATAATTCACGGAATAAGGACAGTGAAACATGTAGTCAGTGCATGCATGGATTGTAAACGGCGCTTCAGGAAAACACAACGACAGCAGATGGCACCGTTGCCAGTTGAGAGGCTTACTCCGGACAAACCTCCATTTACGTATGTTGGTGTGGACTATTTCGGGCCTATGTCTGTCAAGGTCGGTCGTAGCCAACAGAAACGATACGGGTGCCTGTTTACCTGCTTGACGACACGAGCAGTACATATTGAAATCGCACATAGTTTAGGAACAGACTCGTTTGTATGTACATTGCAACGTTTCATGAGTAGAAGGGGAAAACCAGAAAAGATTTTCAGCGATAATGGTACTAATCTTACTTCCGGAGAAAGGGAATTAAGAGCAGAAATTGCCGAATGGAACCAGAGTCGTATCATGAATGAATTGGTGCAGAAAGACATAGAATGGCAGTTCATTCCGCCATATGCGAGTCATATGGGTGGAGTGTGGGAAAGACGGATTCAGTCAGTAAAGAGAGCCTTAAAATCGGTAGTCAAAGAGCAGCTTTTGAATGACGAAGCACTAAATACTCTCATGACGGAGACAGAAAGATTGTAAATGACAGACCGATTACAAAGGTAAGTGATGATAGCAGAGATCCAGAAGCACTATCGCCGAGCCAACTGTTGCTTTTGCGCCAAAATTGGTGTATACCACTTGGTGTCTTTAGCAGGAATGACAATTATTGTAAGCGTTGGTGGCGTCAAGCTCAGTATCTTGCAGACGTATTCTGGCGACGTTGGGTAAAAGAGTATGTACCAAATCTTCTTGAGAGGCAAAAATGGCAAGATGTACAACGAAATATCGAGGTAAATGATCTTGTTCTGGTGTGTGATGAGTCACTACCACGTGGATGTTGGCCTCTTGGATTGGTAAACGAGGTAAGTAAGGGACGAGACGGTTTGGTTCGCTCATGTAGGGTACGTGTGAATGGATCAGTGAAGGTGAGACCTATTACGAAGTTATGTCTGCTAGATAACAGTGCATAAACACGTTCATGTTTAAAACGATAGAAGGGTAGAAGTAGTTTTCAAGTAAGCCGTTGATCTTGTAGTGTATGTTGGTTGGTAAGTATACAACATGTATTTGTGTACGTCTTATAATCACGCATTGTATAACCTTAAGATCCTATTTTGTTTTTGGAGCATTTAATTCCTAGTTGCTTTAGGTAAATTATTGAATGAACTTCAAAATGAAGGTTCATTGAGGGGCGATGTGCCGCAGCTAGGAATATGTTTATTAAATTCATCAGCTTTGTAGGTCGCTAACGAGTATGATTCATTGTAGTAATAATAGAACAAATTAATCAGACCCATTGTTTAGATTATTTGCTTGGGATATGCAAGATACGTATACAAAATATATTTAGCATGGTTACCATGAGAATGTTTTGTGTTTTGATTGGCTGGCAGCTGCGAGGGCTCTGGGCGAAAGTAAATTTGGTCAGTAAGTGAGGTGCGAGTGAAAAGACATGAACGAATGTTTGGGCTTTGGTTAAATAAATCGGAATACGTACCAATGTTTAGTAAGTTATATTTTGTAACATTTTTGTTTTTTATAAATGAAGTTAATCTACAATATATAACGGAAAGGTTAGTTAAGGCAATTTTGATAGCTACAAAACTTCAGAGCATTTTCGTAACTTTAAGTATTTCTGAATGTCCTGAAAATACTCTGTGAACATCTATTTGCTATGTTAATTGCATTATTTGGATTATTATTGTGTATATGATGTATGTGTCTTGATTATTGTGTTTGGGTTATTTCAGATAACCGTTCATACGTTCATACGTTCATACGTTCCAACGTCCCTTAGCGTTCAATTACGTTCTGTTATGCTGACTGATTGACTTTTTGATTGTATGGAATAAATGTGAACGAGTATATTACAACGAGTTCCGGTTTAATATGTGAAAAAAACAGATCCCGCGGTTTAGTGACTTTGAAACCGCGACAACTACCATTTACTATTATCCTACCTTCAACTCCATCACTATCTTTTCCTTTGAACTTTAAGCAGCTATTTTGATCAGGTTCGCACTCCTCTTTCTGGACATCGACACCGGTAAACGGGTCCTTACATTCCTCGCCGCCCCCAAACAAGGAGATGTAAGGGTTACAAGAGTAACATTGGAGAGCATCGACGTTTTGCACTGCAACGGGAGTATTTATAACATTAAGAACTCCTCGGACATTTCCCATAACAAACAACATGGGATGTTTGCCTGTACATCAGTAGAAGTAGTTCTTCAATTTTTGAATAATAGTAAATGTATTTATTAATTGAAGTGTTTTAACATGTACGTTGTAGATCTAATTTAAACTGATTGCAAATGTAGTGAATTAGTGCATAAATAATTAAGATTCCCAAGAGTAAAGTCATTAAGTTTAACTGCTAAATTGAAATTACTACGCGATCCACTTACGGCGTAGTTAAAATGTCAAGATTTCTGACATTGTAAACCGTCCATATACATTCGAGGTTGTTTTCGATGGAAAATGGCCGAGGAGTTCCGAATGCTAGGCTTTGAGTCAGATTTTGAAAAAGGACTGGTTGCTGCAGAAGGGAGACATAATGCCACGGCAGAAAAGGGCTTATTGTATAGCACTGTGAATAATTTCAACATTATTAATTTGACTTGATTTAAAACGATATTGCTTAACTGAATGATATCAAGATAACTTTTCTTATTATTCACCATTTTCAATGAAACAAAGGGTAGTCTATGCGGCTTAAAGCGCCCCGCTTTCGTTTAATTATCGGAGTTTGATTATGTGATTAGTTTCCCGAAACACTTCGGTAAACCTCTTTCTAAAGTAATGTTTTGACAGTGCTCCATCAGGCGGCGCTTTTGTGGGAAAGTTTGTCGAAGTATTTTCAGATACTAAACTCTTGTAAAAGACCTAAGGCGGGGCTCTGTAAGCAGCGTAGACTGCGCTTTATTTCATTTAAACTGGTGGAGAAGTAGTAAAGATATCTTTGCTGAAAGTCTTCATTCGAAGCAAAATATTGCCTTCTGGCGAAGCATTGATGACGTGGTGTACTCACACTGATGAGTTTAACTTAATACATTGACCATCGAAATTAGTCCTTTTTTACATCTCAAGCCAATGTGAAAGATATAATTTAATAATGCACTTGTAGCGCATGCAGTCCAAGAAGGGTCATACAGCTGATGGCGAAGTTTGCCATTTCTTTTCGCCCCCTTTCCACTTCTGTTAAGATCAGTTATGTATAATGTATGCCACTGGATGGTTCATGTAAAACAAAAACAAACTTTGACTGTTATTCAATATATTGTCCAATATTACGCGGAAGAATGGAACAGAAAAATAAGGCGCGAATAAAAAAAAATGTTTGTTTTCGGTTTCCCAGCCCACTCTATTTTCTCTTGCTATCCGACTCCTTTTATAACTTGAGGCAGAACGTTATTTCTCGGTGTGTGTACATACCACGTGATAAATTGCGTCATAATTGCAACGTCGGAAGGCAACATTTTGCTAACGCATAGTTTATCGCATTATCATTATCGTACTGTCGTACTATCGCGTTTTCATCATCAAACTGTCGCGTTTCCACCATCGTAGTTTCGTGATTTCGAGTTTTCACCATCGTACTATCGAGTATCGCGTTTCAAATCAACACATTCACAAGCGATGGCCCTAACGGCATTCCGTAATACGACACAATACTCGGATGTATGCCGGTGCATCAGTAGAAGTAATTTTGAATTAAATCATTAATTAAATGTAGTGTTTTAGCTTGTATTTGCTGATCTAAGTTTAAATTGATTGCCAGTGTATAATTGCAAACATAATTAAGATTCTCAAAAGTTAAGTCATTAAGTTTAACTGTTAAATTAAATTACTACGCGATCTACTTGCCGCGGACTTAAAAAGACCCGATTTCTGACATTGTAAACCGTTCATATACATCCGAGGATGTTTTCGATAAAAAATGGCCGAGTAGTTCCGAATGCTTTTGACCGCGACGTCGGAAACAAATAACTTTCGTTCCGCCTTTCTGTCAGATAGTCCTTGACTGCAACAGGACGCAAGGTCCTCCCCACTCGTTCCCGTATTGCCGGTTGGTTGTATGTGCTATCATCGATCTCATCCTTATGGGTCGAATCCTGGAGTCGCCCCTGCAGTTCATTCTTGTTACAATAACATAAACACATTGCATTGCAATAACAGTTAAAATTCGAGAGTGCAATATTCATATCGACCACCAAAGATTGAAATAGTGTACAAATTATAATTCAAAGCGTTACATCGGATTTTAAGGGCATGGTGCCTTTCATAGGAACGGAGACTTTAATAATTAAAATATTTACTTCGTATTTTAAGGCATGTTGCCTTTCATAGGAACGGAGACTTTAATCAAGTATTTACTTCGTATTTAAAGGGCATGTTGCCTTCCATAGGAACGGAGACTTAAATAAACTATTTACCTCGTATTTAAAGGGCATGTTGCCTTCCATAGGAACGGAGACTTAAATAAACTATTTACTTCGTATTTAAAGGGCATGTTGCCTTCCATAGGAACGGAGACTTAAATAAACTATTTACCTCGTATTATAAGGCATGTTGCCTTCCATAGGAACAGAGATTTTAATTAAGTATTTACTTCATATTTTACGGGCATGTTGCCTTCCATATGAACGGAAACTTTAATAAAGGCATGTTGGCTTTCATAGGAACGGATACTTTAATAAACTATTTAAATGAATTGTAGCTGTATTGTACCGTCAGTGTTGCAAACCTTTTTTTATCATTCTACAAAGTTTCATGTTTCATTGATATGGCCAAACGCGCTGTTAATAGCTTAACGGTAATAACATGTTTGTTTCTGTAATAGTAAGATGACATGAAGTAATATTTTAATGATTAAGATTGGGCGGAGTGAACGTAGCGAACGAGCCCTTCTTAATCACAACATATTACTTAAAGTCATCTTACTGACTTAGAATACAACCTCATTGGCTGACACATTGTTTACACAAACTCTGGCGCATGGATTATGTATCGAATGAGTGGCAATTTGGCGGACTTTTATACACCCGCGTAAGTTGAAATTCTTAATAATTAAGCCTGTTACTTAATGATTGAATATCTGCAATTTTTTTAGCTGGAAATGTGGGTTGTATTCTTAAGACTTCTTTTTAGTATACCGATGAAAAAATGAAACGGAAGGCAGAACAATATGTATAAAATACTATAAATCCAAAAATATACGACGATGACACATTCTGTTATAAAAAATCTGCTAATTTACATTTAATAATTATCATCCCGATATCTGAGTCTATTTTTCAGTTTTCTCGGGATTGGAAGTTCCTGCATACTAGAGAATGGTATACTGTTACTGATGAAATATTTCCTGACTGTCACCAAGCATACCAGCTCAAGCTTCCTTGACCTTGAATACATGTCTTTTACCAAACCCCTAAGTCTCGGCGCTGGTTCGTCGTTGTCATCATCATAGTCTGAGTCGCCGTCATCAGTATCTATGTCAGAATCACCATCGCCATCAGTATCATCATCATCTTCGTTTCCATTTAACTTACTCGACGTAGTAGCCATACTATCGTTGTTATCTTGGAAGATCCATTCATCTTTTGCA
Organism: Mya arenaria; assembly: GCF_026914265.1. Classification (NCBI taxonomy): domain Eukaryota; kingdom Metazoa; phylum Mollusca; class Bivalvia; order Myida; family Myidae; genus Mya; species Mya arenaria. Next base: position 47,094,770 of record NC_069129.1, read on the forward strand.
ATATCAATACCATTCTCGACCAGAAACTTTGCTACCTTCACTTCAGCAGGAAGACAAGACAAATATAGAAGTGATACCCTTCTACCTCTAAACTCATATTTTTGATCTATATCCGCCCCGTGGGAAAGTAGTACCCGTAGCATTTCAACCAGACCAAGCTCGCAAGCACGTTTTAGCATTTCAATCATAGATTCTTCATTCCCATGTTCAATTTGATCAAAGGTGGTCTTATTATGCTCAAGGACGACATCCATTAACACATGATTTTCATATTCAAAAGCGTTCATAAACACGGTCTGGCCCGTATTATTTGAAGCAATTCTACCTCCCCGGGCAAAAATGCAGTTCACAAGATCTTTGATTACATTAACGGACTTGGCTGTGGTTTGTGTTATTTTAACTACGGCGTGCAATGGTGTGGAACCGTCCACATTTTGAATATTGACATTGGTTTCAGGACAATCTCTTAGAAAATAAAAGGCAGCCGAAACTGAATTGGACCATAAAGCATTATATAAAGGCACGTTCCCCATATTGTCCGGTTGATTAACATCCGCAACGTTTTTCACCAACAACTTTGCAAGTTCAAGGTCATTGTTACACGCCGCTAGATTCAAAGGTGAAAGATCAAGGTCAGGATTACTAGTAAACCTGAAGCCTCTCACCGACGCCCTTATGTTGGGATAAGCTCCCATCTTCAGTAACAGCTTAGGAATTGCAATATCGCCAGTCAACCAATATTTGTCAGAGCAAATTGAAAACAAAAGCGGTGTTATATTCATGGAGTCTTTTTCGTCGATGCTTGCCCCCCATCGTGCCAACTGACACACAATTTCCTCGTGCCCATTACGCGCTGCCAAGTGAAGACAGGTCTGTTTTTCAAATTTTGTTACGGCGTTCAAGTTTAGGAGAACACATTCCTGGTTTTTAGATCTTTCTACCTTTACTTCATGGATTAATTTCCTTTCACCGTTTATTTTTTCAACTAGAATTTGCATGATTTCCGTGTGACCTAGTTTCGCACATGTATGAAGCACAGTTAAACCCTCCCTGCTGAATGGAAATCCGACAAACACCTTTTCTCCTGTGAAGACTTTCTCCATACAAGTGTCACTGGCCAGAAGATGTTTTACCATATTAATGTTGCCGGTCTCAACCGCTAAATGTAACGCCGTCTTACCACCCGCGTCTCTAGAATTCACTTTACATTTGACGTCACAACGTGACGTCATAAGCATTTCCACTACACCGGTCAAATCCTCTGAAATTGCGTAATGTATCGCCGTCTGCTTAGTGATAGGATCAACTTTATTCAAATTGCAGTCTTTATGGTTGATAATGATAGGAACTATTTCAAGACAAGCGGCATCATCTATACTGGGTTTGAAATTCAGTGTCATCGCATTTTTCTTTCTCAAGACGGGAGCGGCTTTACGTATAGCGAGCATGATCGGGGGTTCTCCGTCAAAGTCACGTGCGTTGACATCACATCCGGAAGTCAGCAGGAACTTGGTGATTTCTAAACTTCTTGCTTCAATCGCCGCACAAAGCGATGTTCCCCGCATTCCTAACAAAAGAAGATCGAACAGTCGTGCAAAATTTATAAAACACAATCGAATTGGGTATTGGCAAATCTAGATCTGCAGAAAATTAATAATAAACATTAAACGTCCGCCCCCCTAAATAGTCCAAGTTTACTCTTTATTTCAATATAGGACAAAAAGGTTATAAAATACGCCCGAATTGCACTATTTTAAACTAGAAATTGTTAAAATTTCCTTCGGGGAGAACGGCTACCCACCCTCCCACTGCCAATACTTTAAACCAAATAAATTGCGGTTCTGACGGAGGGACGCAAGTCACAAGCTTACTCCCCTAACACCCCAAACGTAAAATCCTGGATCCGTCCCTGGTAAATAAGTCATCAATATTGCACAAATATCCGAGACCTTATTTTCTAGCTAATGCAATTTAAAAAATGTCATCTTCTTGTTTAAGTTATTAAATTAAATAAATTTCATTTAGTTATCGATGTAATGCAAATAACGTGTGAAAGCCGAACCGAGTACGTGGTCCATGTCCGCCCCCTGCACCACTAGCCGCCTTACTTCCGGAACTAGGCCGACCTGGATGGCCCTATGTAGCTCCTCCGTTCTTTTCATGGCTAACAGGTTGATAGTGTTGACGATTTCTCCTTGAAAACAAACAACAGCAAACATGTCAGTGAGTCAATATTACATACAACACATGTACATGTAGGTAGTGTTGGGAATCGGTTGCAATTTTACTATCGATGATCGGTTCCACTCAAGTAACCGATTATCGATAGTACAATCGGTTTTTAAAATACTAGATAGAACCTGAGTTGTAGTTTTATTCATGTACAGTATTAAACTCTTAATCATTATATGTATATACGTTATGTCTAAGATTGAAGTTATTAAGTGTTGTTGTATAAAAAATAGTTCATTTTCTTGCTCATTGTGGCTTTCATCAGCCATTTTGTTAAATATAACATCTGAACACTTACTAATGTTTATTCTTTTTCGATAATCGATTATAACTAAATACTATCGATTGTCGCCGATTTCAGGTCCAACCAATCGATTTTCGATTATAATCGATCATCGGAACATCACTACATGTAGGTCCATATCCTTTGGTCCAATGCCTTCGGAAAAAGTTTGGTAAGAAATATTTGAATATACCAAAGTGCAATATTTCAGGCTTAAAAGAACCAAAATGTTGAAGGGGGAGGTCCCCGAAAAACTCACTTTAACTTCACATATACCCCCATCCGACCCCCCCCCCCCCCCCCCCGAATAAAATAAATAAAAACAACAACAACATCACACACACAAACTGAAAAAACAAAACAATAACACAAAACAACCTGTAAAACCCGGATCCGCATGTGTAAAAAGATACGATTTATGGTGTAATATTGAGTTTAACTCTTATAATACCATATGCTTGCATCATCGGTCAAGTTAATAGGCCTTTAACCTTTTCCAAATGCGCCCGTATCATATTCCGGCCAACTCTGTCACACTCATCCTGGTAAAACAATTTTATCTACGGATGGACATATACCACACAGGGGCTTCTCTCGAAAAAACACACCCTATTTATTGTCCTCTTTATCGGAATGCTATGTACATTAGTTATATGACAAGAACTAACATTTTAATGATTAAGAATGGGCGGAGTAAACGAATCGAACGAGCGCTTCTTAATTATTACGATTTTAATTCAGGTCGTCTGACTTAGAAGACACATTGTCAACGCAAAATCTGACGAAGGGATTGTGTATCGGATGAGTGGAACTCTAAACACCTGCGAAAGTTGAAATTCTTAAAGATGTACTCTTACTCCCAAATAAGATGTACCACAACTAATACAATTGTTTTGATTTACCGAAAAGAATGAATAAATATCGAAAAAAATGTTTCTAATGAAGAATACTATGTTAAATGTGAAAGAGATGTATAATAAAACACGGAACTTTTACCTTATGTAGTATGAGGCGATCACAGGCAATGAAAAACTTTTTTGTATATCAAAGACACTAAATATCTTCAGATGTGTTGTTTATCTCATTGTATGTACCCAAAATGGTTTTAAACAACATTTAAGTGACAAACAATGATTCAGACAATAGTTGATCACAGGTCTTATAGGACTCACCAGTCATTTAATATTTGTGCGTATCAGATATTAAATACGCGCCGACGGTTCCACTATTGTCATCATTAATTAATATTTTCCATATATTTAGCAAGCAGTTAGAGGTTGATCACTCAAAATGGTAGTTGCCTCCTAATGTTCGTCTCTTCGTTAAAAGAGGAACTTTTAATTACGTTTTTTCGCTTTAAGAACCCGTATCAGGATTGCGCAATCGGTGCTGTACCCATTGTCCTTGCGATATTAATGCATTAGGGTTAAAAATCGAGCCAAAGTATATATTTGACTGAATACAATCCTAATACAAGTATCTTAGTTTGTAGTTTGCGGTGATGATTGATAAGATTGCGACATAACAGTATCGTTCATGTATCAGATAACAGTCTGCAAATGTTCGAGGTCATATTTGGTATCGCGAAAATGTATGACTAAATTCAGTTTATGTCATAATATTATATTATTAATCTGTTATAAAAGAGCCGATTGTCAAAATGCATAAATCGAAACCATACATTTAACTGCCACAGTCCGAATAAAGTCGCTTACCTTATTATGAACGTAATAAGCACCAACTTTTGAACGATATATTAAATTTTATAGAGCGTTGCTGTTAGTAAACAAAATGAAATAAGGGAAGTAAGTAGCATTTTCTTTAAAAATTAAAGTTTGTAAAGATATACGAGTTACCTCCCTTGTTGACAGAGTTATTCAGCGCACTTAATTAAAGTGACACTCTTATTCCAAATCAATAAAAACACATGTATAACAAACATAAATTTTGACTGATAAACCTTTAATTAATTACTAAATAATGCATTTATGGAAATATTAATAACTGATTACAAGACTGTAACCGTGAGTTTAATAACAGAAGGCGCAAAAATATTAAATAATTGGTGAATGCTAAAAGATTTACTGTGGTCTACTATAGTCTCATGAGGTATAAATACTTTGATATATGCTCATTTCTTTCAAATTAAACTCGATATATTTCATAAGAACCATTGTTTTTTATATTTATTCATCCTTTTGGAATATTAAAACAATATTATCATTTGTGGTAAATCATATCTGGGAGTAAAAGTGCATCTTTAAAGACACAATTTATGATCATATGGGTACGAGTCTTTAGAGTCTGAGTACTGAATAATGTCCATTTTAGTTGAGTTAATTTTTGAGTACTGCTTTTTTACCTGAAACGCCGCCACCTGTTTGTCCTGATAAATACAGTCGAACCCTCTTGGGTCGAACTCCCAGGGAGCGTCGAAAAAACCTCGAGCCTCGAAAAATTCGAGCCAAGCGGGAAAGCTTAGATTCAAATTAAAGAAATCGGTCCTTTAAATCCAGTTCGAGCCAACGAGGAATTCGAGCCAAGAGAGTTCGAGCCACAGGGGTTCGACTGTATTACCAAAAGAGGTAGGTAACAACAGTTAAATGTCCAAAATATTCTTATAAAAACAAGACGACTTAGTGGTTTGATATCTTTCTTTTTAAATGAATATAAGCAACAGAACTCGTAATCTTATTGATATGAAACATTTGATTCAAAGAGAGAATGTTCACTTGTTATTGGACCTTGTATATAAAAGCTATTGAACTAAAATTATATGCATTTTCGCTACAAGGTCTATTTGTCCAGCCCCCGTACCCCAGGCCACGGCTCTTGCACTAAAACAAACCATTGTTAATTTATTATATGCTTAAAAAGGATATAAAATGACATTTAAATACTAGTTTGTTCAATACATTGCGCCGATTTGTATTCGACCCTAACGTCATTTCGAAAATGACGGCGTGTCCCAGCCCTGTGCCCGCAGGTGTTTGAAACGGTATACCGTAAGGGCCATCGCCTGTGAATGTGGTGATCTGAAACGCGATACTCGATCGTACGCTGATGATGACGCGACAGTACGTTGACGAAAACGCGAAAGTATGGTGGTAAAAACGCGACAATACGATGGTGACAACGCGAAAGAAAGGTGGTAAAAACGCGACAGTACGATGATGATAACATGACAGTACGTTGATGAAAACACGAAAGTACGAAGGTGAAAACGCGACAGTACGGTGATGATAACGCGACAGTACGATGATGATAACATGACAGTACGTTGATGAAAACACGAAAGTACGGTGGTGAAAACCCGACAGTACGGTGATGCTAACGCGACAGTACGATGGTGAAAACACAACAATACGATGATGAAAACGCGACAGTACGATGAAGAAAACACAACAATACGATGATGAAAACGCGACAGTACGATACTTCGATAACGAAAACTCGAAATCACAATATTACGATGGCGAAAACGCAAAAATACGATGGTGAAAACACGCTAGTTTATCGGATTTTCATCATCGTACTGTCGTATTATCGTGTTTCGTTATCGTACTGTCGCGTTTTCATCATCATACTGTCACGTTTTTATCATCATAGTTTCGTGATTTCGCGTTTTCATTATCGTACTATCGAGTATCACGTTTCAGATCAAAACATTCATAGGCGATGACCCATAGGACATTCTGTATGGATTTGAAATTGAGAGCTAGCTAAAAAAAACGTGAAAATATCAATTGAAACCATAAAGTGTCAATTTTATTTCACTGATAAATCTCTATAAATCACCAGAAAGCATATAATAAATGTAAGCACAACCCAATTTTGCAACCTAAACTTTGCCTTATCAAACCAAACCATCAGGGACTCAACTGGCTGCTCATTGAAAATTTTAAACGAGCATTTATATAAAAATGTTTTTAAATGATCATTTAAATACTCATTCGCTATCAATCAGTTGCTGTAATCTTCATCATAATCAACCCACCAATGCCCCACTACATTAAACACACAACTTCTTACATTTTATAACAATGCATTTATAAAATACGTTCTCTTTTCAAAAATTACTGAAGCTAAAACAATTTCCATTTTACTTATTAAAACCAATGAACCTCAAACGAATAAATCAACCCATGCATTTCAACATCTTTTTTATTTGAACGTTCACCATTGTGGGTCTGTAAACAATGATCTAATATACGATTGTGTTTATAGTTTTTACTTTAATAATATATTTGTTTGCAACAATCCATAACAGGTCATGTTTGTCAATTGTTTTTGAAAATGGCAAGCAAGGATGAGCCGAGAAATAAAGAAAACGGAGATATTTTAAGAAAAAGCGTTTCGGAGGAGCCAAAAAGCTATTTTCGCTGGGAACTATGTTTGATTATATTGTTTGTGTTGTGCACGTTCTTTCATATCGCGGCTATTGTAACCCCAGGATGGAAGATAGTGTCCGTGGCGGCCGGAAATTCCAGCAACGTGACGGCTTGGACGTCGGTGTATTACGTGACGTCATGCGTTGAAGCGTCCAATCGATCTGAATGCGAATCGAAAACAGCTCTGCAGACCCACATAGAGACATACCTAAAATCAACTGATGAGGTCGAAAAAGCTTCTTTAGGTGTGCTATTTTTATATGCTTAGAAGATCTGAATGCTTTATTTTAATTTTAATTTTTAATCTATTTTAGCTAGCTTGTGACAACATTCCTGTATATTAAAGGGGCTGTACTCCGTATGATAAATTGCGAAAAAAGAAAGAAAATTGTCGAAAACTGACATAAAATTGGTATCGATGTGTACAATGCATTGAAACTTACTAACTAAAGTACCACATAGTTTACAATTAATTTATTTTTCGCAGTTTTTTCGTATTTTTTCTATTAAAAATGATTACTAGGTATGTCTACCTAGTAGAATTCATTCCTTATGCGTGATTGGCTAGTCGATGTTATCACGTGATATTACCAAGTTAGGTATATAGTTTAAATATTCCAGAATTAATCATTTTATTATATAATTGTCCTGAGATTCGTTACAGAAATAAACTTTTTTCCGTGCCAATCTGGTGTACAGTCCCTTTAACTGATTTTAAACTCGTTCGGTCCGTGTTCTATAAACAAATACTTGTGTGTTTTTAAGAAGCCATGAGAGCGCGACACTGGTTCGGCTCGAATCTAGAACCTCCTGGATGACAGGTGGAATATTTCTTTTACTTTGACAGTGGAAACAGCCCTGTATTAGCTAATAGTAAACACTTCCGAGTCAGTTTTCTGAACAGAAACCGTAGTGGTGTCATTTTAAGAGGCAATGAGAACGTATAAAGGCTTGAATCTTTGTTTGGGCTCGAATCTCCGGATGAGCTCGGATCTCTGGATGGGTTCAAATCTCTGCTTGGGCTCGAATATCTAGTTGGGTTAGAATCCCCGGATGGGCTTTAATCTCTGGTTGGGCTAAAATCTCTGGATGGGCTCGAATCTCTGGTTGGGCTCGAATCACTTGTGGGCTCGAATATCTGGTTGAGCGCGAAACTCCGGATGGGCTCTAATCTCCGGATGGGCTCGAATCTCTGGATGGGCTCGAATCTCCGAATGGGCTCGAATCTCTGGTTGACCTCGAATCTCTGGTTAAGCGCGAATCCCTTAATGGGCTCGGATCTCATGATTGGCTCAAGTCTCCGAATGGGCTCGAATCTCTAAATGGGCTCGAATCTCCAAATAGGCTCGAATCTCTGGTTGGGCTCAAATATCTGGTTGGGCTCCAATATCCCGATGGGCTGTAATCTCTGGTTGGGTTCGAATCTCTGAATGAGCTCTAATCTCCGGCTGGGCTCAAGACTCCGAATGGGCTCGAATATCTTGTTTGGCTCGAATCTCTGGTTGGGTTCGAATCTCTGGTTGGGCTCGAATCTCCGGATGGGCACAAGTCTGAATGGGCTCTAATCTTTGGTTGGGCTCGAATCTCCAGAGGAGCTCGAATTCTGGTCGGGCTCGAATCTACAACGTCCTTGACGAGAGGCGGGATATTTAACCTCTGGACCTCTCTCACGATGTTTGCTTTCAATATACGTGCATTTACTTTTATTGCAGGTGAATTCAACAGGTGAATTATTTCTGAAATTTAAAATTGCTTCAGGTTGATATTTCATTATATACGTTCGGTGTGAAAACGACTTAATCTGAATATTAAATGGGGCTAACGTAATAAAAGCAATCAATATCAGTCAAGCAATAAGGCAAAGTGTGTTTCATCTCTAGGTATATTATATTGCAATACAGATAAGCGAAAGTTGTGCATGAGATATACTATTTACTTTATCGGTGTAAATTACAATTGGATGATATATGAGAAGATTATTACACTTTAGGACAATGTTTACATAGAAATAAAGCTGCATTTATTTTTTTGTCTTTGAATCAGCCATTTTTGCGTAAATGTCTGAACAAAAGTGATACAAAACTGCTGACGAAAGATCAGATCGCAGGTTTTTATATTAGCGTTCAAAATTGATGTTTATGCCGAAAACGTCATTTTCCTTAAAGTGACACTCTTATTCAAAATCAATACATACACATGTATAAGTAATATAAATTTTGAGTGATAAACCTTTAACTACTTACTGAATAATGCATTTATGGAAATATTTATTACTGATAATAGAATTGTAACAGTGTATTTAACTGCTGAAACGCAAAAATTAAATGATTGGTGAATGCTAAAAGATTTACTGTGATCTACTATCGTCTTATAATGTAGAAATACCATGTTCACCTTTCTTTCTAATTTAATTAGGTATCCTTCATAAGAACCATCGTTTTCAGCATTTTTTCTTCCTTTTTTGTCTATTAAAACAACGCTTTTAATTTTGGTAATTCTTACTTTTGAGTAAACGTGCATCTTTAAAACGTAAGTAACGCTTTAGCCAAAAAACACCGATTAATATTCAATTAAATATTAAAAACCCGCGATCTGATAGTCTTATATCATTTGTTTCCAGACATTTACTCAAAAACTTGCTCATTGTGTGGTTTTCATAGATACTGAGTTGTGTCCCTTTATCCACTTAACAATGTACAGGAGCGATATCATATGCTTGCGATGTTATTATTACTGTGTAAGGGGCACACCATAAGTTATACTTAATAGATGCACAAGTGTTTTTTTTAAATTCTAATGTATCATGTTAAACTCATCTATTTAGATTAAACAAAATAAGCGTATGATTTATACACAGATTAAACAATATGACATTTATTTTGGCGCATCTATCATTGGGGAATTTGTGACCCCATGGCTATTAATTGAAAACACAATTTATGAAGGCTATTATTACATGATCTTTATGATTGCACGATTTATTAATTTTCGAAGACATAATAAAACGCAATAATAAACCTGTCTATGTAAATACCGGAAACAATTTAGCATATGACGTCATAATATATCACGCAGTATCATGTAATAACACTGTTATTTACTTATTAGCTGTAAAATATGCAGAATACCCCAAATCTAATCTCATTAAAATCATATCGTGACGTTCACTTCATTTCATTACGTTCTGTACGTAGCATAACAAACATCAATTTTAGAAAGTTAACATGAACAAAAAAATGCGATCTGATACTTTGTAGGCAGTATTATATCACTGTATTTCAGAATTTTATGCAAAAATTTGCTCATTCTTAGAGAAAAAAATAAAAAAGTTGTCAAACGTTCCATCTGTGAGAGTGCAGCTTTAACTCCTCCATGATTCAGCGTCATCAACGTTGTCGCCGCTTTAGCTCTAACTTAAGATTTTATCTTTTCTACAAAAATGATTTAGAATACAACCTACAATTACAAGCGAAGAAATTGCAGAAAGGCAACCATTTAGTCGTAGACTTAATAGTTAAGAACTTTAACTTTTGCGCGTGTTAAAAAGTCCGCCTACTGCCAATCACCCGATACACTCTCCCTGCGTCAGATTTTGCGTTGACAATGTGTCAGCCAATGAGGTTGTATATGGAGTCAGTTAGATGACCTGAAGTGAATTCTTAATAATTAAGAAGGGCTCGTTTGCTAAGCTCACACCGCCCATTCTTAATAATTAAGAATTCACTTCATGTCATCTAACTATTACATAGTATTTTTTTATAACATAAAAAAAGTTAAAAAAAACATTTTGGGATAAAAGAGCAAACATAACTAAAATGGTACAATTTATCTATTCCCGGCAGATCGGGACTACAATCTGACGGTGCGTGGGCAGGTTGACGTCCAGGTGGCGTTTATCCTGGTTGTCGTCTGCTTCATCGTCTGCGTCGTCAGGTGCACTAGGAACGGCCATCACATCAGGGCAACTCTCGTCTGCGTTATCCTTATGACTGTGGCGTGTAAGTTGTAACTTTATTTAATATTTATATGATCTAATTCATTTTTATTTTTGTCAAAAAAGCCGGACCAAGCATGTTTTTTTTTCAATCCAGTTCCCGTAGTTTTATTTAGAGAATTTGATAACTAGTTCCAGACGCAGTACGAATCAGAGATGCTATTTTTTAAGATAATATACAGTCGAACTTATTGGCTCGAACTTGCTTGGCTCGAATTTCTTGTTGGCTCAAGCTGGTTGTAGAGGGCCGATTTCTTTATACTGTAGGGTAGAATTTTTTCACCTGTCCTTGGGAGTTCGAGCCAACGGGGTTCGGCTGTATTTATAAATAATGAAAGCCTGACTCGTGATACTAACACATCAGATCAAACTCAGCTTAGTTTCACCCCCCCCCCTCCCCACTCCTACGAGCCCCCGCTACCAAGCCTTCAACCAGTTCAACCTCTTAAAAATAAAACTTATAAATGCTCACAAAATTTTAACGATACGATCTGTCTTTGTGTTTGTAGTACATTGAAAAAAATGATGCATCGTTATTATTGTATTTGCAATAATATTAACGATCCGACTGAGTTAAAATGTCTGTGTGTGTTTTTTCTGTCTATAAGGGGGTAACAGTTTTAGGAGGGTGTGTGGCAACAGAGGGAAAAGGCTCCAGGGACGGTGCAAGAGTTTAGTGGTGACGCACTCGATGGAGAAACTAAGGACATGCTCCCATGACCCCCCCCCCCCCCCCCCCAACATCCACACTCCCGAAAAAGGGCATCGAACTCCTTCTCGAAATGAATGGCTAAATTTAATTTAAAATGGTGCAATTTGTGTATATTTATTCTACCAAACTGAAATGAAAAACTAATTTGGACACTTTAAGGGTAGCGCGCTCATCTATTTCACCGCCCCCCCCCCCCCTCCTTCCATCCCCACAAGTGCGATATTTATTTAGGTACAATGCAAATTGCAGTAGTTCATGCTTTATACGTTTTACTTATTTTTCAGAAAGCTGTAGAAAACCAATTTCATATTGTAATTCACATTATATGTCGACATATAATGATTTATTTGTTTTTAATGAAATGTTGTAACAGCCTAATACCCCCATGCGAGACTAATTGTCGTGTCTAGCTAATGTGTCTTGGTATAGAGAGTTATTTCTAAAATTTCATAGATTTTCACAGTTGAAAATCATCATTTGAGTGTTTAATAGAGACGAATGTTCAAGTCGATTGGGTTGATCGAGTATTGATTGAGCGCAGTGAAAGATGAAAAAAATATGAGCAATATATGTCAGGTCAATATAAATTAATTGTTTGATTTTCATCCATTTTTTTCGAATCGGGGGCGGGTGTGACATTATTATTTTTTGTTTTTCTTAGATGACTGTTGCACCGTCGAATATGACTTTGTGTTCATGCTCTTTTTATTGCATAAGATACCATATACATGAGTTTCTAGACGAACCAAAAACACGATAATAATAATTATATTTTTTACATGTGAATGTTATACATCGACACCGGATGGATACGCAAAAACAGACCTTGGCTTAGCATTTTTATTTGAGTCAATAACATTTACGAGACGGCGGAAAAAGAGGTGGGGATGAAAATCAAGCAATTAGTTTAAAGTCGCCTCATGTAAATAATTTACTTTAGTATCTCTGTTAAGTAATATTATTAAACACTATAATGGAAAACTACGTACCCTTTTCTTTTATAAACAAATGCAAACTACCTACACAAATCATTGAAGTGATAACAAATCATTATCTTCAAAGTGTTTGTAATGTATTTGTACTTGTTGTTGAACATAATACGGTTGAATTCGCTTGACAGCGAAGTTTGTCACAAATAGAAGTTTTACAAGTAGAAACCCTTAACTCTTTTAAATGAAAAGTGACGATGTTTTCCTTGAATACGTTACAAGAGTCAATATACTACCAGACATATTTTAGAACACTGAATATGCCGTATTTATATGTGCATAATAACAAAAATGTCCCTATACTACCACCATCACGCTCATAATAATTGTTAAAGACTTCAAAGTCAAATATGATTTCTCTAAATGCTTTAAATTATAAATCACGATGGTTTTACAAATGTATTTAATGTTCCTTGAATACGTGTAAGGGTTCGCAGCTCAAGTCCCAATATACACACGTTTGACCAGTACCCTATATTTTCATAAATACTGATTAATCATTGTCAAACTTAAAAAAAAGCACTATGGATCAAGAGGGACTCAGCCCCCCCCCCTCCCCTAAATCATCCAATTTTACTTTTTATTTTAATTTAGGAGAAAAACAAGTAATAAAATATACCTTAAATGAACCATTTCGACCTAGAAATTGATAAACTGTTTTTCTTTAGAGAGTACCCAAACCCTTCTTCCAACACTCTAAAGTCAAACAAATTTCGGTTCTAGGGGAGGGGCGCAAGTTAAAAGGCTACACCTCTAACAACAAATCCTGGATCCGCTCCTGAATGCCATACATTAGCAATATGAGCTTCATCATAATTTCTGATGAACAAAATATTGGCATTTTATAAAATATATTCATGTTTCTCACTTGAAATATAAACGCGTCCAAAAATACCCCAGTGGCAAATGTCCGACATGTAAACGCAAAACAACGTTTTAGAGTTCGTCCTTTCAGTCCTAATATTCACACATGGTAGACCACTAGAACATGTGCAATAATGCATTTATGGAAAATATTAATAACTGATAAAAAGATTGTGTATGTTAAAGCTGAAAACGCAAAAATGTTAAATGATTGGTGAGTGCTGAACTATTTACTGTGGTCTACTATAGTCTCATTAGGTAGGTGCACTCTAACTCCCATATAAGATTAACCTCAGTTCATACACATGCTTTAATATACCAAAAAGAATGCATGAATGTCGAAAACAATGGTTCTTATGAATAATACCGAGTTGAATTTGAAGGGAAGGTGCAGAAAACACGGCATTACAGCCTTATGAGACAATTGTAGATCACAGTAAATATTTTAGCACTCACCAATCATTAAATATTTGTGGATTTTCAGCTATAAAATACACGGTTACAATCTTGTTCTCAGTAATTCATATTTTCCATAAATGCATTATTTAGAAAGAAATTAAAGGTTTATCACTCAAAATTGATGTTTGTTATACAAGTGTATGTATTGCTTTTAAATAAGAGTGTCACTTTAATAGTTGAAATACAACTGAATAACCTTTGTCACGCTGAAAAACTCAAGTCATGTTACTAACTATTCATTATCAATGTTTGTTGTGGTGTAGTTTGTTATTAATTGTTATTCACGATACATCTCCATCTATATCATACGGAATAAGGAATGGTTACAAATGTGAAAAAAACTAAGAAACAGCAAAATAAAACGATATAAAAAAACTATGATTTATATCAATTATGAACGTGTTTTATGGGGTGTGTCAAAAATATAAAAGATAATGACCTTAGTTACGTTTTCAGTTGATGGACATTATTTACCTAAAGCGTAAAAAATAATGTTTGTTTCCGGTTTCCGACCTACCCTATTATTTGTCTCGACCCTGAACCATTTATTGCTGTTTATTTGGCTGTTAACGTTTAACAATTCCGGTGATGCTCATTCTGATTAAGCATATAATTTAAAGGTTTTGGATACAGAAAACTCTCAAGAAACAATATAATTAAAGTAAAATAAAAAAATGAGGATTTTCCATCGTACCCTCCCTATTTATTTGGGGGATGTAACCAAAACACAAACATATCATTATTTACTCTCTTTAGACATTGTTTCTCCAGCCCGTAGTTTTTAAAAGGTGTACCCAACACTTGATTTATTATATCATATTTATACAAAGACATAACTACCATAAATACCATAAATATCACGATCGGACTCAGGGGAGAGGGGGTGCACCCGGCTCCCCCTTAAGTCCAAGCTATCGTTTTATTTCAATACAGGATATAAAAGGCAATGAAATACGCCAAAATGCGTCACTTCGGACTAGAATTGTAAAAATGTAAAAACAACCTCCCAACACGTTAAGCAAAACAAATTTCGGTTCTGAGGGAGGGGCGCAAGTCAAAAGGTCACGTCCCCTCAGTTACAACCCCTCTAATGTCAAATCCTGGTTCCACCCCTGAATACGGTGCATTCTGAATCTTTTTGGGGCGCTTCGTATTCGTACAAAGAGCTTTAGTCATATTCCAATTTGCTATAATTTCCGCATGAATAACAAAACATGAATTAAAAAAAAAGTTTAACAATAACTAATTGTTTTCTTTTTCATGTTGATTTCGATCTGTTTTGCTATTTATTGTTTCGTATATACAAAAGAAACAATTATTCTTGACAAAAGAGACAACTTGTTAGCTTGACAAATGCCTTTATACATAACTAACTGTTAAGTGGTTCGGCTCAATAAATCACAAAAATACCTATGTCAAATTACACGATCAATTTTAACTCGTTAAATACAACAGCAAAGGCATTCGGAACTCTTCGGCCGTTTTTCATCGAAAACAACCTCGGTTGTATATGGACAGTTTACAATGTCAGAAATCTTTACACTTTAACTACGCTGCAAGTAGATCGCGTAGTAATTTCAATTAAGCAGTTGAACTTAATGACATAATGTAACTCTTGGGAATCTTAATTATGTTTGTAATAATACACTTCGCTGGTAATCAATTTAAACACAGATAAACAAAATACACCTTAAAACACTACATTTGATTAATAATATTGAAAATTTACGAACTTCTTCTACTAATGTACCGGCATACATCCGAGGTTGTCTTCGATTGGAAAAGGCCGAGGAGTTCCGAATGCATCAAAAGTAACTAAAAATCGGACACATTTTTTCCTTTACAATAACACATACTATCATAGAATATGTTGATAAAAACTCATTGGTCAAAATTTCAGAAAAAACAACAATGGTTATAAATAATACACATTGTTTCTGAGCAATTAATCAAGTCCATTTTATGCTCTTTGAAATACTGACAAACTATCTTTTTTACCAACATTTGTTTTTGCGAACATACGTTTTAAAATGTTTCAACAGTAGTACAATAAGGTGGGAACACGATTAAGATTTGTCTTCAGTCCCTTACAACAAGATTAAGCTAAGATCATTATTTTTGTTTTGGTATATTAATTGGGTATTTTTTTTCGTTTTAATGAGTTTTGAACGGACATTTTAAAAGATAATCATGATGAAATATGGTTTGGTTTATTAATGTTAGTTGGATAAAAGAAATATAATACTTAAACCTGTTACGCTTAAGATATGCCGAAAAATAATTGGGGCCTGTCCCCGATAAATCTGCCATGCAACGCAGGCGACATACTATTGAGGCGTTCAGTAACTTACCCGATGAAACCCGATAAAACCCGATAAATCGCGAGAAAGTACTTTTAAGCCTTCAGATCGTTTTAACCTTTTTTTTTAAATTTCAGGTATCTTGATGTACCACAAGATTTACGAAGTCTGCGTCCAACTTGCCTACGTCACAAGTTATACGTCATCAGTCGGTGGTCACGTGCAATTGCCATATTCGCTGATCATCTACATTATAGCGTTCTTGCAAACGATCGCCATTTTGGTTATTGTCGTCTGCTTATTCTTTCGTGTCGTCAGGGAGATACAAGGAACAGTTGTCACGTACCGGAAGCGTGAAAAGTCGTTAGAAGAGGAAGTGAGGTATTTACGTTGGTGTCTTAAGAAACGTGACAGCCGGAACAGCGACAGACGGCCGACGCCACGTGACCGACGTCCGCGCGTGCAAAGTGACAACAACGAGCCGCCACCGAAGAAGATCACAGTGGATGAGCTGTTATCGCGTTCACATAGCGTCTCGGCACCGCGGCAAAAAACATCTAGTGATATAACGCCTTTGGTAAAAGAGTTTGGTGTAAACACAGAAACACAAACAGAAGTTAGGGATGAAAGTGTTGTTACTAAGAAAGATGATGCTGACAATGTAAAACGTTCGCGCTCTTTTAATGCGACGTATGCGACAGAAAACGAGAAAGGTGTCAGGTATCCAAATCGAGCTCACTCATCAAACACATTGCCTAGAAATGTTAGGCCATTTAACTACATGGACCCCGCCTCAGGGGATGCAAAGGTAAACGAAACACCAAAGTGGCGAGACACTCAACGTGCAACTGATTATACGTACGACACTGTCCCACGGACAAAGAAACAACAGAAAGAAAACGCGACAGTTACCAGTATGACGCCACCGGACAAAGACGGTGATCGCTTTTCTCTTGAAACACTAGACCTGTATTCATTGTCGCCAACGAAAAGCCCAGCGCTAGGTGTCAATGGCATCAAGAATGTTGGTCCCCAAGCAAAGAGCAATCCGAAAATCGATAAAAACCTCAATGATATGAAGAAAACATTAGCAGAGACCCAGAGCATATTAAATCAACTAAGGCAAAAACGCGACTCACACAAATCACACCTGTCCCCAAACAAACAAGACAAGGATGATGAAGATTACGTGTTGGAGATCAAGCCCCTTCTGCCTCAAGGTCAAGGGCCCAGGTCCCCTACCACGCCCACTTCTGAGAGAAACATTAAGCAAAACTACGCTCGCAACAACAAACCCGTTTCAGTGAAGAACCTCCTATTCGTCGAAGGTGACGGGACAGCTGATACGGCGAAATTGGTACGGGGACACGCGATATGGGGGTACAGGGATGACCAAGACTATGATACACCGAAGTCGCCGGCATCCAGGGTGCCTATTCCGAAGAGAAGAGGAGTGCGAATGAATGAAACATAGATGGAATTACATGGAATGATATCATATTGGTATTGACTCAAGTTTAATATATTTAAATTGTGTTCTAATTTCAATTTCGAAAATACAAATTTTAATGCTACTAGTAATACTTATGCATGAATAATCATTTTGCGGACGTATGCAATTCCTAATTTATTCATGATTTATACATTTGAAGTTGACGGTTGTAACTGTTTAAAGTTTTACAATACAAAAGAGTCTCAATCAATCAGAATCTCGATCCAAAAGAGTCTCAATCAATCAGAATCTCGATCCAAAAGAGTCTCAATCAATCAGAATCTCGATCCAAAAGAGTCTCAATTCCAAAGAGTCGCAATCAAACTGAATCTTAATATAACAGAGTCTCAATCCATATAGCATAGTCTTAATATAACATCAATCACACATGGACTCAATCAAACACAGTCTTAATCAAACAAAGTCTCAATAAACATGGTCTCAATCATACAGAGTCTCACTCATACAGAGTCTCACCCCAGCAGAGTCTCAATATAACATAGTCTCAATCAAAACAGAGTCTAAATCAAACAGAGTCTTAAAACAAACAGAGTCTCAATCATACAGAGTCTCACTCATACACAGTCTCACCCCAGCAGAGTCTCAATATAACATAGTCTCAATCAAAACAGAGTCTAAATCAAACAGAGTCTTAAAACAAACAGAGTCTCAATCAAACAGAGTCTCCCCCATACAGAGTCTCCCCCATACAGAGTCTCACCCAAACAGAGTTTCAATAAAACATGATATCATATAAAATAGATCCTCAATCAAACATGGTCCAGTCAAACAGAAATTCAATCAGACATGGTCTCGATCAAACAGAGTCTCAATCAGACACGGTCTCAATCAAACATTGTCTCAACCAAACAGAATCTCAATCAGATATGGTCTCAATCAAACATGGTCTCAATCAAACATGGTCTCAATCAAACATGGTCTCAATCAAACATGGTCTCAATCAAACATGGTCTCAATCAAACATGGTCCAGTCAAACAGAAATTCAATCAGACATGGTCTCGATCAAACAGAGTCTCAATCAGACACGGTCTCAATCAAACATTGTCTCAACCAAACAGAATCTCAATCAGATATGGTCTCAATCAAACATGGTCTCAATCAAACATGGTCTCAATCAAACATGGTCTCAATCAAACATGGTCTCAATCAAACTGAATCTCATCAAAAATGGTCTCAACCAAGCAGAATCCCATTCAGACATGGTCTCAATCAAACATGGTCTCAATCAAACATGGTTTCAATCTCAATCAAACATGGTCTCAATCAAAATGAATCTCAATCAAACATGGTCTCAATCAAAATGAATCTCAATCAAACATGGTCTCAAACAAAATGAATCTCAATCAAACATGGTCTCAATCAAAATGAATCTCAATCAAACATGGTCTCAATCAAACAGAATCTCGATCAGACATGGTCTCAATCAAAAACGGTCTCAATCAAATATAGTTTCAATCAAACATGGTCTCAATCAAACTGAATCTCATCAAACATGGTTTTAACAAAACAGAGTCTCAATCAAACATAGTCTCAATCATACGGTCTCAATAAAACTCAGATGATGATGTGTTTAATGTATTTGATCATAGTCATTACAATTGAAATCTCGGTCAGCCCAGTGTCTTTAATAACGAACGTATTTGGCATGGATCCAGGCCTCCTGGGAACCAAAACCAACTCGTGACCGTCACTCGGCAACCCTCGGCGTTTTTCCCGACCGTCATTCATCATACTGACGTTCATTCCCCCTCGCTCCCACAATACCACACGTACAAATTAATTCACAGAAATATAATTTCTCCATTATACATTCTCCTTCAGGCTTATTTTCTGACACGAGCCATCTGGACATTTAAAGTACAGGGAGAAACGAAGTCTAAGAAATCTCGTCTTTGCGAACGAGATTAAACGAGAAAGGCAGGCATCAAACAGAGGCAAAGGAACTGAAGTGCACTTCCAGAAATGCTTTCAAAGCCCAACCAGACCTCCAAGCAAGTCAATAAATTGTTTGTTTGTATATACAATAGTTTCTCTCCGGCTTTCTTCCAGCGACTCGTTGGCTCCGCATTGTTGGCGAAATTTGTGACTGTCAGTGGCTATGGTTTACATCTATGTTGTACGAAACGATCTTGCGCTAATAAAACAATACTGCGATTTTGACATTTATTTCAATGCTTTTTATGTGAGGCGAGTGTTTTTTGGGAAGGTAAACTATTTAATTTGAGTACAGATTTGATTGGTTTACGAGTAAATCGCCTACATGGGATCATTCTTTTTGGCAGGTCATACATAGTTTGGCAATATACAATGGATGATCCCAAATAACTTCTATTCAGTACTTAAAGCTAAATAACATCTCAAAGTGTAATGTTTTCACCGTTTAGAAAGCAAATTCCGAATTGTAGCATCACCGATTTGGTTTAACCAGAATTTATTTTGATAATATAATAAATTTGAAACACATCAATATGTGAAAGTATGAGATGGCAAGAATTAGCCCTACTAGCAATTAAAATACACATATACAGACTTGAGAAGTAAGCATCACCCATTTAAAGCTGCACTCTCACATATATATTGTTTTTACAACTAATTTTATCTTTGTCTTGGAAAGAACAAATTTTTGGTTAAATATCTGCAAACCAATGATAAAAGATTGCTGAAAAAAAAATCAGATCGCAGATTTTCATACTTCCGTTCGAAATTCATGTTTTATGGCTTACACCGTTAGTAACGGTTTAAGAAAAAATCATTTATCATCTTTTTTTGCTCTTAAATATGAAAATCTGCGATCTAATTATTGTCAGCAGTCTAATATAACTGGTGTCCATGCATTTTTGCAAAAATTGGCTCGTTCCAAGACAAAAAAATAAAAAAAAGTTGTCTAAATGTTCAATCTGTAAGAATGCAGCTTAAAAGGGGCACACGATAGGTCACACTTGATAGATTATTATAAATTATTAGTTTTAAATTTCAATGCAATAGTACATCGAACTCATTTGACTTTTATCATCAAAACAAAAGAAAGCATATCAGTCAAGTCAAGTCAAGTCAAGTTTATCAATTTATCAAGTTAAGTAATTTACGGCCACCAGCCCATAATACAAAACATATTTACATCAATGTCATTCAATAATATCATTGTCATTTTCATGACTATTTTAACAATATTAACAATATTATAGAAACCTATCAACAATTTGATAGTTAGTTTTCATAATTGCATGAATGAATTGGCATTTCTTTAACAAAGTGTTATAAATTTTGCATGAAAGTTTGCTATAAAATACTTCTACAGAAGAGTGTGCAGTTGCAATACTATCTAAGTAAAAACATCGTAAATTATTTGTGTACAGATAAAAAATATTAGCGATATTTTCGCGCGTTTTTAGCCATGGAATTTATGACCACGTTACGATAATTAAAATCACCACTTCTAAAGGCTTATCTTTAAAACTTAACACAAAAAAGAAAATGTTTTTTTTTCTATTTTTGTTTTGATCTTTAAAGTCAAAAACGTAAAACATAATAATACAAAAAAATACTTGTTTTGGCATCTATCAAAGTTTGAACCTATATTGTCCTCTGTACAATCTACAGCCATTCGCAATAACAGTAGTTTTATGAGCATGAACTCCTGCTTTGTTGTCATATAATCTGTATTTCTAGTGACATTTAAAGATACAGTCTTACTCCCAAATACGATTTACCACAATTAATACAATTGTTTTATTATACCAAAAGGAATGAACAAATGTCGAAAACAATGTTTTTAATGAAGGATCATGTGACAGAGTTGTATTTGAAAGAGAGGTGCAGAAAACACGGTATTTCTACCTTATAAGACTATAGTAGATCGCAGTAAATCTTTTAACACTCACCAATCATTTACTATTTTTGCGTTTTCAGCTATTGAATGCATTTGTTACAACCTTGTTCACAGTAATTAATATTTTCCATAAATGCATTATTTAGTAATGTAGTTAAAGGTTTATTGTTCAAAATCTATGTTTGTTATACATGTGTATGTAATGATTTTGAATAAGAGTGTCCCTTAAACATATTGTTATCAAATTTATATCCGATATTTAGGCATTTCGAGATTTTCTGACATTTTTAACTGCAGTAATTCATAGTTATTTTATGCTAGATAGTTTGTAGGAGTAAACCCTGAAGAAAATAAGTCTAAAGAAAAAATACATTCAAGGTTAAATGTCACTAAATTTTGTACAAGCCATATAACACCAAAGCAGGATTTCATTCCCTTCAAACATGTGTGTTCGCAAACATATAATTTCTAAACCCTGCACGTAAACTTCAATCTATTGAGTGTATATTATCAAGGTCAGATACCACTTTGTAAGTTTCCTTTACATTTTACATTCAATTAACCGATTTTCACGCGAAATAACAAGAAGTTCTAGTGTTTCACGACCCCCAACACCAAGTATGGAAATAAAGTTCCACATGTGTACTAAACATCTAACAACGTAAAAAAATGAACGTAATTACTATGCATTCCATAACGTGACCACATCCGGTATAAGTGACCACATCCGGTATATTAGTACACAATGAGCTGAAACATCTTAACAAAAAGTGGATACAACATGTTCAGTGAGGTTTTTAAATCACAACCCATTTTGATACCAATATGTTTCTTCATCTGGTTGTGTTTTTGTTTCTAAAACCACTGTAAACAGTATAAGATATTGTTTCCTTATGCTAGCAATGACCTGAAGACTATGTACCAGTCAATTGTTACCACGCCACCCCCCAGATCCGGGGAACAGCGGGGACTTTGACGGATATTTTGCGCGTAGACAAAACCACTGCATCCA